>NC_046364.1:6862499-7235115 GCF_011125445.2 Fundulus heteroclitus
TTTAGCAATATATACCTGAAAGTTTTTGGGTATAACTGACTGGTATTTGAACTGTCCATGAATTTGTTTAGCCTTTCATCACTATATATCACTTTAAGTTCAGTGTTTTTTTTTTTGTTTTTTTTTTTGGTTTAGGGCAGTGCTTTTTATGCCAAATATAGTTTGGAGATACGTAATAAAACTGAGGAAATTTCTAACCTTCTTGTCACTAATAGCTTTATAAATAAGATTGTTTCCATCACCTCTTACCTGGCTTTATCTAAAGTATGCAAAAGCTAAAATGACAGAAAGCTTTTTTTTTTTTTTTTTCTCTTTAAACTGTTTTTTTTTTCTGTTAAACTGTCAACGTTTAGTTTGGAATATTTTTTTTTTTTGAACTTAAAATGCAAAATTGGATTCTCTCTACTTTCACATTTTAGAAAAAAAAACAGGTTTGCAGACTCTTTGTAGACCGCATCATGTGGAATGCTTCAATTTAAAAAGGGAAAACATTTTTTTTCCCACATTAATAATTTTACTTGGTAGCTTAATTGTTTATCTCGTCTCTGATGAATGCAGGAAACATGTCCTCCAGATTTATCTCTAGATTATAGCTGAACCTTCTCTCCCTTTATTTCCAAGGGATTAAACCTAAAGTGAAATAAAAATTTCAAAGATGAATGAGTCAAAGGGTTCATTGAAATGCAAATGCCATTTTATATTAAAAGATAGCAAAGGAATAATTCACTATATCACACAACACATCTTGTTAGTACTGCCAGGAAATACATATACAGCCTTTTCATATTTACACATAAGTGACAACCAAAAAGAAAAAAAAAATCATAAATACCTTTTTGTTAACTTTACAACAACTATATGTGACCAGTATTTGATAAGATTTTAAAAGAGCACTGTTAAATAACTGGCACCTTCCCTATCATTTACAAAGCTTAAAAACACAGTGGTTAAAATGATCCAGCAAAAAAACAGCCAAAAAAAAAAAAAAAAAAAAAACTCTCTCTCCAGTGAGTGAAATTAATACAAGTCTAAAAACGGTCATGAAATCCCTTTGTACAAAAGACTTTACAAATCCATCAACACGATATAAACAGAAACATTTGGTTAAACCCACATGGTAAAATCTGTACAGTTTTTCCGCATTTCCTGCAGCAGAGTTGGAGAGACTGGGAGCTGGGATAACTTAATACTGGGTCGTCACGATGCTCTGAAGGCCCTACTGTCAACTAATCCTAGAGACTGTAGTTATGTAGCTGCCAAGACCCCCTTCCATCGGCCTCAGTGCTTTAGTCTAGCAGCAAATCAGCAGGTAGCTGAGCTTGTAGCAGATACTTCAAAATACACGGCCCTATTACGTCGAAAAGGTAAATTTGTATAGCGATGTAGTATTCTGTACCGCGTTTAAACAGCAAGAATTTTAGTCTAATATTAAAGCAATACCCCAGAACTGGTAACTGCATTAGGATCTGTCCAGTATGTTGGAGGCATGTTTCTAAATGAGAATCCTCACTCTCTGAGGGGGTGAGACTGGAACCGTTTGTTGACCCCTGCATTAAGGATGCAGACTGCTCGGCTCAAGCTTCAAAGTGGTAAATGTTCTCATTTAACCAAGCAGCGTTTCACCAAGCAAACACCTTTGAGCCAGCTTTTTGGCCCTCTTGTCTCTAGACAGTACGTCAAGTATGTTGCTAACAAGAGCTTTAATATGATCACTTCCATACCAAAAATGAGAACTTATTACAGACATGGGAATGCCATGTAAAAAAAAGAAAAAAAAGAAAAAAGGGGAAATTAAATAAATGAAATTTGTTTTAACCTGCTAAAAAGTGAGGGACTGAACTAGTTATTAGAAAGCTTTACATTCTACAAGTGCTACTATAGGTAATATTAACTGTATAGAGATCCTCAGCAAAAATATTGCTTGCTTTTGTGTGTGTGTGTGTGTGTGTGTGTGTGTGGGGGGGGGGTTACAGAAATGCTAGATCAGAATGAACAAACTGTGTTGAGATGTTTGCATCCATCTGCGAAGCTAAACAGCTAAGTAAGAAAAACTGTCATCGACGTTTTAATTAATACGACATTATTAAATATACAACTGAAGGAGAGAGATTAAAGTGTTTCACACTCAGGACTTAGCGTCCTCAAAGCTTGTTTTGCTATGCTGAACGATAAACATGCGCTGAAATATAAACTAAAAGAAAAAAAAGAAAACTTTTTCCAGCCATGTTTGCAGAAAATACATAGACCGTCTGAGGGTAGCGTCATCCTTTCCTGATTGGAGGCTGTATCAGAATCAGAGGAAAACCCATCAGGACTGAGGTTTCCAACCTGCAACAGCAAGTCTGTAAGTAAAGTAACCAAAAAAAAAAAAAAAAAAAAAACATCCCAGAATTATTACGAATCTCAAATGCAAGTGAAGGCGGAGAGGGAAGCGTGGAGACCGCGTGAAGTCTCGGCCTTTGGCACCGTCATCAAACAAAACTGAGTCCTGCTGCACAAACCGCTCACACCACACTCAGCAAAAAAAGAAAAGTAAAGGTTTATAAATAGAGTTCGTATAGACATGACTGGCATCTGAGCGAGCAGTTGTTGAATCATCCATGTTGGTTTAGCTTTTTTTTTTTTTCCCCCCAAACAAAAAAAAAAAAATAGTTCCCAAAAATATTTGAGGTACACAGAGAAGCGTTCGCCTTGTTGAGTCTCCATCCTTAAAACTGGCTCCAGATGGTCTCAGCGTCTCTGTTTACATCCTACCTGGAGTCCTTTGCGTTCTTGAACGCAGCACGCTCCTCCAGTTTATCACTTTTCCCGGAGGAAGTGACACTTGGGAGTGCTGCGCTTGTGTGTGTACGCAGAAGCAGGACATTTGTTTTCTGTGTCTAACCAGGTTTCATATGAACTATTACTTTACATATGCTTCAGTTAATCTTTGAATGTGTACCGGCTCTGAGCGCAGGTGTCTGCACACGCGTGTGTTATGTGATGGATGGGTGAGAGGAAGCGCAGGGGGGAGAAAAAAAAAAAAAAAATCGCTCTCACACTTCGCTCTCGGTGGAGGGTTTGCGTATGGAGGCCCAGCCGGTGTCGGGCAGGCTGTGCTGGGCGTGGCGCTGGGGGGTGATGGCTGAGGGGGTCAGTGTGGTTATGGAGGAGCACTCGGACGCCTCCTCCTGGAGGAGCTGCTCCGTCTCGCCGTCGTCGAGCGAGGCGCTGCTGGTCTGCAGGGACACGGTGTCCGTGCGCATGCAGGTGTGCAGGCCGCCTCGGGACGGCTTGATCTGCTTTAGGTCGTCCCAGTAAAGTTCTTCGCTGGAAAGGAGACACACGCCCTCCACTATGCGGATCTTCTCCTTCGTGTAGCCTCCGTCCACCCCGCCCTGGACGAGGAGACACATTTAGGATTAAAGAGGTTGCAATGACTTCTTCCAAAAAGGACTCATACTCATTCATTTATGATTTTATGAGATAGAACAACAAAATTGTGCATAATCAAAAACTAGAAGGAAAGTAAAGCCTGTTTTTTTTTATTTTTGGACAAAAATCTGGACTATTTTTTTCCTAAATCCATCAGCTGAAGCTCAGTGACATGGAATAGAGAACAAATCCTGCCTGACTTCCAACTGAATTGCTGGCTGGACCATTCCAGCACATGAATGTGGAGATCTAAGCCATTCCAATGTTGTTCTGGTTGGGTGTTTAAGGCTACTGTCCGGCTCCAACATGTTTTCAGCCAGCTTTGCCCCGTATTTAGATCCACTCATGCCACCATCAGTCCTATGTTTGGGATATCTGACCAGACTGCCTGCCCCTGCTAAAGAAAAGCCTGATGCTGCCACCACCATGCTTCATTGTAGGAATGGCATGTCCAGGATGATTTCTCCGCCTATATGCTAAATGCTAGTAGGTTAGTTCTCTACTAGCATTTAGCATATAGGCAAAGCAACCTAATCTGGCTTCATGTGACTTGAGCCTTTCTTCAACATGCTTGCTGAACTGAATAGTTCTCTGTAACATGTCCTGTGTTTGGGATATTGTTTTGGAACCTAGTCAGCCCTGTATTCCTTGGTCTTTACTGATGCTGATTGTCCTCCATGTCTGTTTATTTAAATAAAACTATGAGGCCTTCACACTTGCTTTGTACTGAGATCAAAGGTGAGCTCTGTTAATTAAACAGGTGAGCATTGAATGCAATAAATTACACTGGGTTTTATTTAGGGATTATTACTGTAATATCATGGACCAAGGCACATTTTTTTGTTTCTTTTTTCAAATTTGGGAAGCATCGTATCCTTTATATGCACCATTATGTTGCTCTATCACATAAAATGATCTTAAAATACATCGAAGAGTGTGATTGTAACGTGAAAAGATGAATGACTATGAAGACTTTAGCAAGGCACTGGGCTACAAAAGTTTGTCTGTTGAACTGGTCTTCGTTTTAACAGACAAATTCATATTTATCAGCCAACAACAAAAAATGCTGCATCTTGCATATTAGTTACATTTGTCCAAAAACAGTTAATTCTAGTTGCAATCAAATTTTGCCGCATTATGAAATATTTCCTCCTATCTGTTAAAAGCAGGCTTCATTAGCTAGATTATTCAAAACCAGGCAGTTTATCATTCCAAAAACAAAACACAAGTCATGACTTGTAGCTAATATTGAGAAATGATTTGTTAGTTTTTCCTTTCAGAGTAAGGTGCTAAATGTTTAATCTGGAAACTGTGGACTCACATCAACAGTTTGTTCTCAAGGTTGTTGTTATTTTGAGTATTTTTTACTCATCTAAGCTTCAACGGCTGCACAGAAGAGGTGTTAGCAAAATGTGGACAGGAGCTTTCATGCAGCAACGAACCAAAGATAAAGAGAACACCAGACGCCACTCGTTCATGCCGTGCAGCTACCTCTCCTTGGGACAAGTGGGTCAAAAGATAAAGGGGGAGAGAGAGTTGTAGGGATGGGAGAGCTGCAGCGGTGAAGAAAAGAACGGGGAGAAGATGAGCGCTGCCGTCTGTGGCCTGTGAAAGCTACAAGCTGCAATATTCAGAACAGGTCATCTAAAGAGAGGCAAGCTCTCTCTTTGACAAATCCCCCAAAATTCACAGGGTCTGATCAACCAAAAAGGTCAGTTGTCCTTGCAATGACCCCACCGGGTCCGTGGCCTTTACCTCCTTCTTATATCGAAGCTGGTTGTATATCGGAGGCTTCTGTGACGTTTCGATCTTCACCTCTTGTGTGGACGTTCGGTAGGAGGGGTTACTGTAGGTCAGATTGCTCACACCGGGTTCAGCAAATTTAGACTTCTTGTGTCTGTAGGTCAAAAACCCAGAAAAACGCAAATCTCAAATGTTAATATTTGATTATCAAAGTTTTTTTGTTTTTTTTTTGGTTTAAGGGAATGAACAATCTGAGTAACTGACCTGTAAATGATAAAAGCAGCAATAAGGATCAAAATGGCCAGGATGGTGAGAACCCCTCCAATCACATAGCTGATATGAAGTCCTTCTCCTAAAACGGACGTCACATGAAAAATGCAAACATTATACATTAAACATTAGCACCGAGGCGCTTTAGTGCTTCGGTATAAATTAAGTAAGTTACCACATTTGTAAATTAAAACAGGTAAGAGCTTAAATGTCTACACAACCGTGACGAAAATATTAATCAACATGGACCAGAGTTGGCACAGATGTGCAGATTTTTTGTTTCCAGTATTTTGCAACACGTTTTTTTTTTAAACATACAAGTAAGAAATTAGATCTTTAGAGCAGAAATAAAAAGGTATCTTAAAATTATAAACTGTCCTGGGTTTATGTGATCGACCGTTTGCTGTTATATTTAGGTTCACAAAGATGGGAGTTAAAACCAGAGTACGGATTATATTTTAGTGTGCAGAGACCAGAAGTGTGTTTTTCTCTGTACTTACCGTGAGGGGCTGTCACCACTGTGTTCATGCAGCCTCCTGCGTTTAAATCCTTCTCAGTGCAGCTAAAAAAAAAAAGAAAGAAGAAAGCCCAGCTTGTCAT
Organism: Fundulus heteroclitus; assembly: GCF_011125445.2. Lineage (NCBI taxonomy): Eukaryota > Metazoa > Chordata > Actinopteri > Cyprinodontiformes > Fundulidae > Fundulus > Fundulus heteroclitus. The sequence continues at coordinate 6,868,527 of NC_046364.1, forward strand.
AATCTTGTGTTTTGTTCTTACAAAGGGTAATGAAGATGTCTGTGGAGGTTTTACTTTGGAAACCTTTCAAAAATGCGTTTTTGTTTGGTAAGATTTATTACGTTCTCAATGGGACAGTGAAAATTCCAGCAGCTTATTTTTTTAGACCAACACCAGCGATGGCTCTTCTCTATAGATCACTATAGCACATGCTGCCATTCTTACTTTATTTCACTTCAACTTTTTTATATTCCCAAAAGTGAAATTTAGAAGCTCCTTACAAGGCAGTCGAAATCGAACATCTAGTGGAACGTTGTCATTTCCAAACAGAGAAACATACTTGATCAGTGAAGGTCCCCTGTGTGGCGGTTCTGTCGGTCCGTTGGGCATCTTTTTGGGAACAGGAGTGCTGCTGGCACTTTTGGTAGCAGAAGTGGGGATGTAACCTGGAACTGAACCAACACATCCATGTAAGAACCTGAGTAAGCAGAAGCACACTGGAACCTGTTTTTTAATCGTTTGGTTAATTAATACTATAACCTGAGAGTTTCACTTTTACATCTGGCATCTTTAAATCTGATCCAAAATAGGTTTTGTATTCATTGCTGCTTGTTTTTTTATGAGGATTGGGAAAGAAGACCTTCCTGGCTAAAGATTACAAACAAAAAATATAAAACATTATGGAGACGGTAAAGGTTTTTTACATAAAGTAAATTCTATTTTAACACAATAAATCCTTATTTTGGGTTAAGACTTGAAATACTATGCTATTGCACGTAATCTAACTTGGTATAATGTGATCTTTAAAACAGCAGGTCGGCTTAGAGAAAATATGGAATTATCACATTAAATCAAGAATATGAATTCATATCGTTGCATTTTTGTTCATATCCGATAGTCCCATATTTTTAACTTGTTTTGAGAACATTGTGTCAGATGTTGCCCTATTTCTTCTTTTTGCTGTTGGAGAACTAAGATATGATTTCTACTGCTATTATCAGGAATCCTAAAAATTTGTTCACGTTGAAATTCCATGCTTTTCAAGACTTATATTTCCAGGGCACTCTGCCATCTTTTTGACATTTTTTTTAACTAATAATGCAAAACTTCACCATTAATGAATTTATGTATGGATGGATACTTTTAAATAGTTAAATTGGGAATAAAGGCTTTCTCCGTAATTTTCTATTTCAATTCTTACTCAGACCTGGAAAACACAAATCAAAATACATACGTCTCATAATTCATAGGAGCTTTGCATGATGTTGACCAAAATTAATCATTTTAATTTTTTTATTAGCAACTCGTGCAAACAGCATGGTGGATCTGGTTGCCTTGAGGTGTTGGGAAATACTTTTTTATTCCCTTTCAAAATTTATTTAAATCAGTGCCACTTGATTTAAATAATCAAGACAGTGCACACACAGTCTACATGTGTTTTGTGGATCTGGAGAAGGCATTCGACCGTGTCCCCCGGGGGATCCTGTGGGGGGTACTCCGGGAGTATGGAGTACCGGACCCTTTAATAAGGGCTATCAGGTCTCTGTACGACCGGTGTCAGAGTCTGGTCCGCATTGCCGGCAGTAAGTCGGACTCGTTTCCGGTGAGAGTTGGACTCCGCCAAGGCTGCCCTTTGTCACCGATTCTGTTCATAACTTTTATGGACAGAATTTCTAGGCGCAGCCAAGGTGTTGAGGGGATCCGCTTTGGTGGCCTCAGGATTGCGTCTCTGCTATTCGCGGATGACGTGGTCCTATTGGCTTCATCAGGGCGTGATCTACAGCTCTCACTGGAGCGGTTCGCAGCCGAGTGCGAAGCGGCCGGGATGAAAATCAGTGCCTCCAAATCCGAGACCATGGTCTTGAACCGGAAAAGGGTAGAGTGCCTTCTCCGGGTTGGGGAGGATGTCCTGCCCCTAGTGGAGGAGTTCAAGTATCTTGGGGTCTTGTTCACGAATGAGGGGAGGATGGAGCGGGAGATCGACAGGCGGATTGGTGCAGCGTCTGCTGTGAAGCGGGCGCTGTACCGATCAGTTGTGGTGAAGAGAGAGCTGAGCCAAAAGGCGAAGCTCTCGATTTACCGGTCGATCTACGTTCCTACCCTCATCTATGGTCACGAGCTTTGGGTCGTGACCGAAAGAACGAGATCCCGGATACAAGCGGGCAAAATGAGTTTTCTCCGTAGTGTGTCTGGGCTCTCCCTTAGAGATAGGGTGAGGAGCTCAGTCATCCGGGGAGGACTCAGAGTAGAGCCGCTGCTCCTCCACGTCCAGAGGAGCCAGTTGAGGTGGCTCGGGCATCTGGTCAGGATGCCTCCTGGACGCCTCCCTGGAGAGGTGTTCCGGGCACGTCCCACCGGGAGGAGGCCCAGGGGAAGACCCAGGACACGCTGGAGGGACTATGTCTCCCGGCTAGCCTGGGAACGCCTTGGGGTTCCTCCTGAGGAGCTGGCCCAAGTGGCTGGGGAGAGGGACGTCTGGGCCTCCCTACTAAAGCTGCTACCCCCGCGACCCGACCCCGGATAAGCGGAAGACGACGGACGGACGGACAGTGCCACTTCAAATTTGCTGTATTGGACTTATAGAGTTAAGTGTAAAACAGTTTCCTCTGCTATCCTTATTACCCTTACTCCTAATAATACCCTGAAAAGTTCCAAAGTTGTGAATAAGGAAATCCCGACCTACGCATCACCTATCGGTCACTGCCGTCTAGCCTAGGATTCAGACCCGGTAAACGATAACAGAGATCACTAACCAGTAGAACAGGGTCGTCCATCTTGTTCATCTGGGCAGGCGCAAACAAAACTGTTGGTCTTGGCGAAGCAGAGGTGAGTGCAGCCGCCGTTGTTTATTCCACACAGGTTAGTGCCTGAGGGACAGGGAGGAGAAGGAATAGGCGTGAAAGAATTGGACTGGGTTACTTTTAAAGAAATATTTTGTTTTTTGCTCCCTTTATAGAGTGAGAGCACCTCAGTTTGCTTTGTTTTGTTGGAACAAAGCATTACCCCTCGGGTATTATGAGATCTTTATATAAGAAATAAGTTTTGCAATAGAAGTGAGAATAATCAAGACCAAAACAGAAAACAAATTTACTATTTACACTTCACAGATACCATCTACCTTGGATTTTAAACAGGTTTAAGTAAATCCATCATGGAATATTAACATGAACGTTTATGTTTCAAGCAGGAATGACACCAACTGTTCCTCCAGGTTACCTGCTAACCTTTGTTGCCAGTGGTCATACTCTTCGACCAGTAGGTGGCACTACACTCCTGTTACATTCTTCTCTGCTTCACCGCTTTAGACAAAGCCACCAGACAGAAGGTGAGTTTTAACACCTCCCACACAGTCAGGAGAAACGCCTTACCTGTCTGCCTGTGTGGAGACACCACTATAATGTCCATCAGGCCCTCCACATTGGCCAGCACAGTTTCCTTATTTCGCCCGCTGTGTTTATCCACTCGCTGGATGGACTTAGTCTGCCAGTCCGTCCAGTAGATCCAGCGGTCTTGCTGCGAGAGTCGGGAGAAAGGAGTTAGAGGGGAGGACACCGGCTTCGACTGGGGAAACGGGGGAGAAGAAGAGAGGAAAAACACGGACAAGGAACAAGGAGCAAGGGTGGGGTGAGAGGAAGAAAGGGAAGGGGAAGGGGGGGAGAGAGGGAGAGAGAGAGAGAGAGAGGAGGAAGAAAAATGAGTGGAAGGAAAGTAGACGAAATGGTTAAGTTTAATGAGTTCGATATGAGCTGGAGGACGCAGAGGCGACAATGAGAATCACGCGGTGAGCCGATGAATCAAAGAGAGCAGGTGAGTGGAGGAGGCAGCCACGAGGGAGGGTCAGCCCTGTGATTCACAGCCGAGCTGAGGGGGCAGGAGGGTGGAGGCGAGTACCTGTGTGAGGGCGAAAGGGTGCGACACGGGACTAACGAGGACCTGACGCAGCTTTCCATTCAGGTCTGAGCTCTCAATCCTGTCCAAATGGGCATCCACCCAGTAGATCCTACAAAGGAAATCAAAGAGTCATGAGGAACACGGTGCGTCATTTCTGCTGTACGAGCAAACACCTAAACATGTGCTCTAAACCCCAGCTTTGATGCATCTCCAGGTACATATTCATACACTAAAAATGTCTCAAACACTATCTAAAGCAAATGTTTTTTTCCATCCTTAATTATAAGGAAGAACTATTAGTATTAATAAAATGAACGTGTTTTAACATCTATATACAGATCTACAGATCAGATCTGCCGGAAAAAGGTTTGCAGGTTACATGGAGTGTTGTTGTAGGACACTATGTTAAATAGCACTGCTGCACTGCACAAACACTATTAAAGCTATAGTTGGTAATCCTGTTCAGAAACACTTTGTTATACTGGGAGACATCGCCCCTCCATCCTGAAAGTAGGCAATATATTATGTATTCAGAAAAAGAAGGTTACATTTTTTTTTTATCTCTGTGAGATTTGGTCCGAATGTCAGGGATTGGTCAGAGGACTGGTCCTGCTCTCTGTCCCTTAAGTTCTGGGGTATCATCTTATCTATTGATTGTCCCACCTTCCATTATTCTGATGCGCTCACGTAACGCCAATGTGTGTGCGCTCGTTCCTTGCGCACTTGCGCTCATGCATGCGCACTTCGACTGTTACCTTAGCGGTTAGCTTCGGTGTTAGCCGTTCATTGTAGCTCCGCTGCTCTCACCGTAGACTTTGAACATGGCTAAGAGTTATAAGAAGCAAACCGCATACAAGTTTATGAGAAGAAGACGAAGGTCTCAGTAAAAAGAAATAAGACTAGAGTGGATTTGGGAGATTTTTTCACATTATCCCCTTGAGGAGTGGAAGAGCAGATAAGATGGTGTTGCAAATGTGCAGTTACTCAAAAATTATGTATCATTATGATCAGCCAGACATTATGATCAGCCAGACACCTATATCTAACAAATTGCAAGGCACTGCATATTCTGACACCTTTACAACAAAACCAGCTTTAATTTCTTCAACACACTGAGCTACAGTCTCTCGTCTGTTAAACTGGACCACAAAGGTCCACCTTCACTCCAGTCCCTACCATTTTTGATAGACACAGATCAGCACTCAGACTCCCTCTAATCCTTTTAACACACCCACTTTCAGGACAAAATGTTCACTTGCTGCCTAATATATCCCACCCACTTACAGGTGCCATAATGAACCCTTCAACCCTTTTCGGGATTCACGATGAAGAGATAATTAGTGTTACTAAAGTGTCATGCATCATAAATGATATGCCAGATCAGTGTATTTTGTCCGATCAATGGACAAAACAATTGAAAACATCACAATCAGTAAAAAGCAAATAAAGTATAACTAAAACCTTATCCTATCACAACACAACAGTCATGACATCTTTCCAGTGAAAGGCTGCCTGTACAAAAAAAGTGTCATGATAGTATTCAATCTATACTTTTTTCCTAACCTTCTTGTGTCGTAGTCTAGCGTGAGACCGTTGGGCCATCCCAGGTCCGTATTGATTAGAACTTTTCGGTCGGATCCATCAAGATGGGATCTCTCAATCTTCGCAATGTGCCCCCAGTCGGTCCAGAAGAGAAACCTGCAGACACAAGGCAGCACTATTGGGAACTTCCTTTTGTGATAAGCCACTTTATAGAAGACATAGACCAAATATGGTGGATTAAACTGACATTCATGTCCTTCACTCATTCATATTTTCTGTCCTTTGGAGTTCTCCATCAACAATAAGACTGTTGCTCATTTCTATGGTGAAGACAACGGTGAACTCCAGTGATTGAGCCTCTACAATGAAACTAATCTTACCATGGATATTGGTTTGTCTAAAAAGCTTTGTATGTAGGTTTAAACATGAAGAAAAATGGATTCTATTAGACATCAAGTCCCATCACTTACATAAAATATATGCATAATTTGTAACATAATGCCTATACTATAATGTATATGCTGTGTATGTACTGGGATGAAGGGTGGACAGAGCAAGTTACTTTTTCCCTTGATGTGACCATCTGTCTTTTTTACTCGCAGGTCTTCATCACCTGAGCATCTTGGAATGAAAATTCTAAGCTTTACGCAATATATTTGAACATTTATCTGAAAAATGGTCCAACTCTGCTGCAATGTCAGAGACGTCAAACAATCGGCATGCTGAGGTAAGTGAATCTTCATCAGTTTAGAAAACGTGTCAGGATAGCGCGGTATGAAACACAAAAAGTCATTATCAGGTCACTGCTGTGACATTTTCACAACGTAGCGCTTATGTGAGTGTTACGGCTGCAGTCAGTCCTGGCCTTATTTTCCTTTTAGGGTTCGAGAGACAGGCCTTCTGCAGGTGGTATGCATTTACCTGATTGGTGTTCTGCTGCTTTAAAGCTGCTCTGCATGCAGCAGAGGGGAGGCTCTCTTCCTGCTCTCCCTCCTCAGATCCCCGTTTGGTTTGGTTTGGTTTGGTTTGGTTTGGAGCCTGTCTTATGGTTGGGTTTTGTTAGGTTTGTTTTGCATTTGCTTATTTCTGGTTAGTCATGGTTTCTTATTTTAGGTATTCTCTCTTTGGGATTTTATTTCTTTAGTATAATTTAATAAAATTCAGTTTTAATTTAAGCAGAAAAATCCTTGTGTGGTCTCCTTGTAATGTTATCCCACCAAACGAGCCTGGTGGACGTAACATTTGTGGGGGCTCGTCCAAATTTAGGTGGACCAATTAGGCTTGATTGGGTTCATTGTTGTATTCAGGTTGCAGTTACATGCCCCTGACTTTGTCTTTTCCTGTTCCATTTTTGTGGTTGGAGGTCCATGAGGATATTGGCACTTTTGTTTGAGGAGGGAGAGAGAAGTCTTTGTTTTATTAGGTAAGTGTTGGTGGTTTTGGCAACTCCGTTTTAGACAACCCTGTTTATTATTTTAGTTTGTTATTTTTGGGCTGGACTCTGGGCTGAGGGCACCGCCGTGGTTTGCAGCCTGAGAGGTTTTTGACCTGGAAGGATTTGCTGCCAGCGGTATTTTGGTGCTTCAAGTGCCTTGGCTCTTGGAGGAAGGCCTGAAGACTAGGCCAAGGTTAGGCAGGGTTCTGGTCTCTGAGTTAGCTGCAGGAAAATGGAGATTTGCCATTGGTTTGAAACAGTCATGCACTTCCTGACAGTGTTTGGTTACAGTATTTGGTATTTTCTGACTAGTTTTGTGAGTTGGAATATTTTTTTAAAAAAATGGATACTGTTTTTTTTGTTTTTTTGTCTTCCCCAACTGTAGAGCTACTGGGAAAAACGTACAAAAGAGCAGATCCGTATAGTAGCTGAACACTTTAAAATCTGATTTTGAAGCTGCAAGACATGTTGTGATAAACCTGTTGTCCGAGATGTCCGTCTTCAGTGTTTGTCTTGTGCTTGTATTGTGACCTTTGGTGTTGTGGAGAGGTTAGCTACTTGTGGTTGGATCACATCTTGTGTTGCTGGCTTTCTGAAGCAGTAACGTTTGAGTGTGGCGGTGGACCATGCTGATGGTGATCCTTTTTGTTGGTGTGACTCTCCACATTTTGTTGGTCACTTGTATGACTTGTTGACATGGTAATTTGTGGGTTTTAAACCACTTTGTGTGTGTGACCATTTGTGTTGTGGTGTCACCAATTCTTAGTTGGTTTGGATTATTAGTTGCCACTTGTGGTATTGTGTGGTAACTTTGTGTAATAATCCATTTGACTGTTGTGCTCCCTTTTTGGGTCACATGTTGCCATCGTCTAAGTCATTTGTGTTTTGTCTTAATGGGTGTTTTTTTTTTTTACATCAGGTTAATTGGTTTTTCAACAACACATCTAGTTTTGTTTCAATAGTTCAGCTCCTTCTGACTTCTTTTGCTGCTCCTTCTTAAATTTCGGATTGTGATAGACCAAACATAAAAAGGAAAATGGTTACAGAGGTCCTAGGTAGGATCCTCTGTTTTAAGGGGGGAGGTGTTACGGCTGCAGTCAGTCCTGGCCTTATTTTCCTTTTAGGGTTCGAGAGACAGGCCTTCTGCAGGTGGTATGCATTTACCTGATTGGTGTTCTGCTGCTTTAAAGCTGCTCTGCATGCAGCAGAGGGGAGGCTCTCTTCCTGCTCTCCCTCCTCAGATCCCCGTTTGGTTTGGTTTGGTTTGGTTTGGTTTGGTTTGGTTTGGTTTGGAGCCTGTCTTATGGTTGGGTTTTGTTAGGTTTGTTTTGCATTTGCTTATTTCTGGTTAGTCATGGTTTCTTATTTTAGGTATTCTCTCTTTGGGATTTTATTTCTTTAGTATAATTTAATAAAATTCAGTTTTAATTTAAGCAGAAAAATCCTTGTGTGGTCTCCTTGTAATGTTATCCCACCAAACGAGCCTGGTGGACGTAACAGTGAGGTAAATATGCCGTCTCTAAGTCGCAACATTTGTGCTATGAAACATTTCAGCGTATCCAAATTAAACTTTCAAATTACATATAGGACATTATAAGTAGTGTAAAAAGGCGTGGCTAAGGCGTTATTTATCTAAAATGAGATCAAAGATGGGCATTTAAACACGCTACGGGGGAACATAACAGAGTAGCAACAAAAGCGAGGGGCAGTATCTTTATAAATGAACAAAAACAGTTTACTATAACACGTACCACCTAATTTCATTAGATTACTTACATTTGATCAGTCCAAAACTATTAATTTCAATAAGAAGCCCTTTTAAGTCGCCACTCTTACCCTTTGCTTGGGAACACTGCAATGGCTCGTGGTTCATCCAAACTGTTGTTCACCAGGACTTTGCGGCAAGTCCCGTCCAGACGCGCCACCTCAATGGTGTTGCGCCCAGTGTCAGTCCAGTACATGTTTCTGGACACCCAGTCCACAGCCAGTCCATCGGTGGTCTTCAGGCCCTGGCTGATCACCGTTTCCATGCCACTGCCGTCCAGATTAGACCTCCTAACGAGAAACCAAACAAGATATTTTCAGAGAACAGCAACGAGCACATAAACCGCAACGCGTCTCACTTCCTCCTTCCTTTTTCAATTTGTTGTTAAATGAGAAACATTTAAACCAAAACATGAGTTTTTTTTTCTTACAGAACTAAGAGCCTTTTTTCACCTGATAACATCCAGGGTGACATCGGTGTAGTAAAGCTTCCCATCCACGCTGTCGTAGTCCAGTGAGATGACGTTGTGCAGCTCGGGAACTGGTACGTGCACGTCGGTGTGGTCGCTGGTGTCCAGGGAGATCCTGCGCACGCTGACACGGTTGGAGAAGATCAGGTACGTCTCGGGGGAGTCATCGCACGACCTGCCGTCTCCCTTGAGCTGAATGCCAGTAGGACACGCGCAGGAGGTGCCGTTGGGACGAGGCAGGCAGAGGTGTGTGCATCCTCCGTTCCTCCGGGCACATTTATTAAAACCTAAAAAAGAAAAAAAGAGAAAAAAGGCACAAACTGAGAAAAGAGGCTATCATGCACCATATAACCAGTCAGATGCATTACAGAACCTGCATGCTTGCCCCTTTTTATTCCAGTTTTCCTATTTAGTATTTATATAAGGAAAACCCAGACTTTTCCAGTCAGTAAATATTTGGACGATCACAAATGTATAAGTAATACATTTGCTGAAAATCTTTCTTTACAGGTCAGGTTTTAAATATGGCGTGGGAAAAAAAACAACAGATTCGACCAAATGATTGATGGATGGTCAGACTGATGGATGGATAAAACGGATGAAGACAGAAATCAATCCACATCTTATCCTCGGTCTCACCGAGTGGCCTCTCCCTGTCCACAGCTTGGATGTCCATCAAGCCTGGGAGGTTCGCCCGCACAGTGATGGTGTTGGCCCCAGTGTTCTTGTCGGCTCGCTGGATGCTGCGGCTCTGCCAGTCGGTCCAGTAGATGTGAGAGCCAAGCAGGGTCAAACCATAGGGGTGCTGGACGGGAGTCACCAGGGTGCGTCGATTCTGCCCATTAAGGTCGGCGGCCTCAATTCGCTACAGTCAGAAGGTGGATTACCACAGTTACATCACATTCAATCCATTTTTTAACACTATGACATTATCTTCATCGTTTTAAAACAACCCAAGAACTGTGATCAGGAGGGTTAGCTCAACAAAACATATAATTTGTACAAGAAGGAGCAGTTCACACCTCAGTGTGAGCGTCGGCCCACAATAACTGGGATCCAGCCGTGTCAATAGCCAGGCCATTGGGCCAGCCCAGGTTGTTGCTTATGAGGACCACACGGTCCGTTCCGTCCATAGCTGAGCGTTCTAGCTTAGCATGCTCCCCCCAGTCCGTCCAGTACATGTAACTAAAAAGCAAGAACAAATAGGTCAGAGAAAAAAATCAAAGCAACACATTTGGTCACCAGCATGGTGCCCGCGAGGACTACATGTTGTTTAATCACACTTTTATTTATATAGATTTAAATATGACAAAATCTATAACAAAGCATGAAAAATGCATTTATGTGCAGTGGGGGTTTTAGACCAAATTTAGCAGGGGGACCAGGGTGGGGCCAGTGTTTTTTCACAGGGGCACAGAACAAAAGATTGGGGGGGACGGGACTTAACAGGTCAACATTTCATCGTTTAATATATTACATAAGCCAAAGAGCCAATTGTGGCTCTGGAACTGCAGGTTGCAGACCCCTGATCTTTTCTCAATACAGCGGGAGCTTAAAATAAAGCTTAATTGTTAATTATTGTTATTTAGTTTTTATTTTATTATTTTATTATTGGGTAAAAACAAAAACGACAAAAATTACAACTGATCCAAATGACCAGTCAGTCACGGTATCTTTGTCAGCATTTATCATCCTAAGAAATTTAATATTATGTTTTTAGTACAGGGGCACAGGCCCCTGTTGCCCCCTGTCTAGAACCGCCCCTGTTAATGTGACATAAAGTTAAGATGAGCTCTGACTCTTCTAGTTCATAGGTCAGTACAGGTAGCCCTTCGTATGACACAACACCAAAGAAGTAGCGCTCAGTTTGAAAAAGATTGGTGACCCCCGATTTAAACCATCATCAGAGATTCCAACAAAGAGGAAGCAAACAAAACAGCAACTGCAGGACAGTTACCAGTCTAGCCCACTCACCCCATCTCGTGGTAGAGGGCAATCGCCCGCGGGCTGTCGAGGTTCTGCCACACAAGAACTTTTCTCATCGAGCCATCCAGGTTGGCCACTTCAATGCGGTTGATTCCGGTGTCGGTCCAGTATATCTTCCTGCCAACGGCGTCCACCGCCAAGCCGTCCGTCGTCATCAAACCTGTGGAGAGACAGAGCTGGAGTAACCACAAGGTGACAGAGCGGAGGTGCAGCGACGTGTGTGCCGTCCGGCCCAAACCTGTGGATATGATGTCTTCATGGGCTGTTCCATTAATGTTGGCTCTGCTGATCTTCTTCAGCGTGCTGTCTGACCAGTAGACTTTACCTACAAAATGCAACAAAATGCTCCCGATTTCTGCACCACTCATCCTGTTCATCAGGCATTTGCAACAATTAGGAGGTCGTACAAACCTTCTTTGGGGTCAACGCCAATAGCGATGGTGTTTTTCATTGAGCTATTGACAGCCAGAACCACATCAGCAAAATACGGAATGTCAAGAGAAACCATCCTGATGTCCGTCCGCCGAGCAAAGACGAGGAAGCTACTCATACCTGCACACACACCGACACCCATGTCAGCCCTGTTCTTACATAAAGAAAAACGTCCATACTTCCATCTATAAAAAAACTCACACGAGTTGTGAGAAACATTTAAAATACCTTTTGGCAGAGGTGTGAAGTAACTAGTTACATTTACTCAGTTACATTTACTTGAGTAACTTCTTGAACACAATGTTATTTTTAGAGTAGTTTTACTGCACGGTACTTTTTACTTTTTCTTGAGTCATTATTACTCAAGTATCGCTACTCTTACTTGAGGAAAATTTCTGCCTACTCTACCTACTGCGAGTAACTTCATGAATAAAGAAATTACTTGTTTTAACCAAAAATACACCAGAGAGACAAAAACCTGGGGTTTATGTTAAAGTGAGACTTCTTATTTGTACATGAGCTTTGTTATTTTAATATTATTTTCTATCTGCTGAGCTCACTGAGCCATTTGGTCTGATGAACGTACAGTAAACAGTAGATATTGTCATTGGATGTACTTTGCACTGTTCTGACATACTGTATATGCATTAACTGCTGTAAGTATTGCTTTCAAGTTTAATGTTGAAAAAAATTACATAGAAAAGTGTTTTCTGCCTGAATTTGTTATTTTGCAATTATGTTATTCTTTGTAAATATTTTTCCTTTTTGTCTTTAAACTACCAGAATTTGCACATAACCTTATATTATTGTCTGTCCGATCACATAATTCCAGCTGCCATGAATAGTTACTCGGTACTTGAGTAGCCTTCTTACTTTTTTAACCCTTACTTGAGTAATTTCTTGGCTGATGACTTTTTACTTTTACTTGAGTAAGAATATGTTGTAGTAGTGCTACTCTTACTTGAGTACAGTTTCTGGCTACTCTACTCAACTCTGCTTATTATTTCGTTTGACTTAGTTTTCTGCTTTTACTTCCCTTTCATATGTATAACAGCTTACACATTCATGACATCACAAAATTCATGATGGGACTTATTTTAACATCTGAACTTATTTTTGACAATTTATCCTGAGTTAATATGCAAATTGAAGTTTCTTTACATCATCTGTTTAGGTATATATTTTTTAACGTAAACAGAGGGTTTTCTGTACCAGGTGTGCAGGTCTTCCCGTCGCTCTGCAGATTGATCCCCGTGGGACAGGAACAGCTAGAAGCTTTGGGAGCCGGCGCCAGGAGACAGAGGTGGCTGCATCCTCCATTATTCACTGCACACGGGTTATGCACTACAGAAAGACACACGAGCACACCCCGATCACCCACTGGCCGACCGGCAATGTATTGTCAGTAGAAAAAGATGCCAGAGATAAATGGCATCTCAATTTAAGTGAGTACCAATGAGATATCGCCCTTTCAGTTTTTTTCTGCAATTCCCAAAAAGGACATTTGGATTTGAACCCAAAGAAAATTAACAAAAACCTAAATCAAAGACAAAACAAAACTGAAGATGTCATTATGCCACTCAGAGCCAGAAATATAAATAGAAAATGTTTCCTTCTCTGGTAACAGATAATATTGTCAAAAGAGATTATAAAACTAATAAAACTACTAAGAACCCAGTAAAATCTCCTCAAATAACTGAGCCGCTTTGACTTTCCTTAGCTTAAAATACAACAGAACTCAGTAGTTACATTTTTATTTACATACTACTCACTCTCCAAAGTTCTAACAGACTGCTCTTTAACTGTGGCTCCAACAGTGACAAACAACTCTATACCTTTGCAGAAATTGTCATTACACAGCCAAAGTAATAACATCACTAAACGACTTGACTTCTTCCCCAGACACACAGACTGACCCGTTTCCCGGTGCCGATGGAACATGTGAATATCCATAAGGTTTTCCAGGTTTTCAGCCAGCGTGTGGCGCTCCAGTCCAGTGAGCTTATCGGCACTCTGGATGCTCTTGGACAGCCAGTCAGTCCAGTAAAGCTTGTCCTTGTGTACAGTCAGGCCAAAAGGGTGAGGCAGCTGGCTGCCGATCAAAACCTGAACACACAATGTGGAGCTTTTAAATTCCCAAAACAGGCGAAGCCTTCGACTTTTAAGTGACTGAGAATTATAGATAAAAGGCATGTGTTACCTGTCTGTCAGAACCATCAAAGTTGCCGTATTCAATCGTTTTCATGCCTGCGTCGGCCCAGTACAAGCGCTTGGTCTCGTAGTCGATGGCGAGTCCGTTGGGCCACGTCAGATTGGACGAGATTATGACGATCCGATTGGAGGCGTCCATTCCTGCACGCTCGATTTTTGGGTTGGCTCCCCAGTCCGTCCAGTACATGAAACTAACCAGACAGAAAACCGGTTCAGGAGGAAATCTGAGCGAAAATCAGACGTTTTAAAAGCTGATTAGTGTTCTTACCCTCCGGTTGGGTCAACTACAATGTCTCTGGGTCGGTCCAGGTTCTCCCATATCAGTACAGTCCGCATGCTGCCGTCGGCATTAGAAACTTCGATGCGATCCGTACCTGGCACCAAAACAAGCATGTTAATATTCCCATAAAACGATATTGATTCTACATATGATGAGAAATATTTTGCTACATTTGGCATTTTACCGGCATCAGTCCAATAAAGTTTGTTGGTCAGCCAGTCAATTGCGAGGCCTGCAGGACTTTCCAGGCTTGTATCCACCACCACCTAAAAAAAAGGGGGGGAAAAAGTCAGAATTTTTCTTCTTTTTACATCAACATTTTACTGTTTTAATTACTAAATTGTCGTGAGTTCCTTTTCCTTCGGTAGCCCAGTTTTAAAGTGTAGCTACAAATGTTCAATTCAAATTTATATTCATTTTTCAATTAAAACTGGTCAAATTGTAACCAGAGAATTTGCTGGATGGATGGATGAATGGATGGCCAATCAAAGAAATATATGAGCAAACAGCTGGACTGACCGATGGATGGACCGATCTATAGATCCATGGGAAAATGAATAGGTGCTTTGATCCACACTTAAATAACATCCTTCAGGAAAACAAAATCTTGAGAATAGCAGAGAAACATTTTGGGCCAATTTCATAAGGCTTCAAACCCACTGGTAATGTCATTTCCGAACATCTCCAGCAGATGGAAGCATTGCGTAAATCTAATATGCCCATCTTCTGCAGCTGCTTTCACTGACTGCTGTTGTTGAGAGGGAGAAACGTGTGGAGAGTTCAGTCAGCTTGTCACTGACCTCCTGCTTGGTGCCATTCCACAGCGCTCTGTTGATGGAGTCAGTAGTGACGTCTGTCCAGTAAATGTAGCCGTCTTTGTCGTCCCAGTCCACCGCCACGGCGTTGCGCACGTCGGCCAGGGGGATGACATCATCGGACATGTCCTCGGTATCGAAGCTGATTCGTCGGATGTCCGTCCTTCGGGCAAAAAGCAGGAACTTGTCAAGACCTGATTAAAGACCAAAGGTCTTCTGTCAGTCTTCTAGGTTTAACAGTGAGGTCAACAATAGACATGACAACAACAGCAATTATGACAAAGACATCTAGCAGCCCTTAAAAGGAAGATTTAATTAAACAAACTGATTAACATCATAAAGCACAATGTGATTACAGAGAAGTCAACATGCGATAACAGCTAGAGGGTGTGTAAGATAAGAGATATATACGTTTCTCATCCAGTTTGTAAAACTGGCTAATAGTAAAAAATATATATCAATTAAAAGTTTATAAAAGTAACATTTATTTTAGCTCAGCAGTTATTGGGCTGAATTATAACTTAAAATGTTTATCATATGTTGAACTAAGCAGAAATCTTATTTTCGGCATGCTCATTTGTTCTCTCAAATTTCATTTCTTCAAGCAGCTCACACCTCAGCGCTCAGGCTGATCCAATTATGTGGCTGTTACAGGATTACCTCTCCTAATTCAGCTCCCGAGCAGGGACTGTTTTATTGTAAAACTGTCAAGAAGCAGAGGCGTCATAAGACTAAAACAACTACTGCGCATCATCTTTTTATCGCTTGTCACCTTCTTTAGGATTAGATTCTATCCTGCTTATTAAATCAATTCGAACACAATCCAAGTTTAGGTTTGACAAAAGCGGGTTTTGGTGATTAAAATGGTCAAATGTAAGATCGTGTGAAGCAAATTCCACAATTACTGGTAGCCCTGGTAGACATGAGTAAAATTAATTTTCATAGCAGTCGCAGAATCTCACACTGAAAATGTATTAAAAATATTAACTTTGATTGGAGTAAACATATTTAATGTTCAGTATTACACATTTCTGCTGTTCTATCTCTGTTCTGTTGAGCCTCCTCCATGCTTATTTGACCATATGTTTTGGATAATTTCCAACTGAAAGACCCAGTAATGACCTATTATTTATTTATTTTTATTTATTTTTTTGGTGGAGGCAACCAGATTTATCGCTAAACGCAATAGTTGTCAGGGATCCAGTTTTTTAGGCCCTTTAATAGTTCTTTTAACTGTAAGATATGGGCAAATTTAAGAGTGTAGCTATTTTCTGCTAAAGATCAACACACATAAGCATTACTCAGATTACATGTTCTTTTGTGTTTCCCATTTTGAAGAGGGATTAGAGAGATAGGGCCATATTTCACATGATGATTGTGCAGGAGAACCAGGATTTTATGTAAGGCTTTAATAAAAGTTCCTTGACACACCATCTTAAGACAATTTTAAAAACTTATTATATGCATCAGTTAGACTTATTTCTAGGAAGTGATTGGGTTGCAAGCACTGGCGTTTTCGGAAATGTCAGTTATTTCTAATTTAACTGCCTTCAAATTATAAATTTCAAAGTGAGACTTGGCTGCTGTAACGACAGAACAGGAAGCAGTAGCACACGTGCAGCTGCTCGTCGACTTACTGTCATCACAGTTGTAGTTATCCACTTTTTTGAAGCCAGTGGGACAGGCGCAGGTGTAGGTTTTGTTGCTGGGGAGACACAGATGGCTGCAGCCTCCATTATTGGATCCACAGCGATTTCTGCCGCCTACAGGACAAGAAGGCACACACAGCTTATTACAAAGACCATATTTGCATTCCTTCAACCGTGTCCTTAGTTTCCTGTTGTGGTATTCTGATCGATGCAAATCTACCCATTGGCAACAGCAAAATAGTAAAGTACTATAGCTGAAGGATGGTAAATGTCAGGTCTCATCCGACGGCGTGCAGCTCAATCTTACTGGAGCTCCACATTGTCTGGCCCTTTCTGCACTAACGGGAGCTCAAATGACTGACGGAAATCTATCTGAAACTAAAACATCAGGGCCAGACCTCCCTCTGGCCATGCAGAGGCAGCTCACAGTTCATTTTAGAGTCAGACTATGAGAGAGTTATTATTACAAGAGCAAAAACTTTCCCTTGGCTGCATGTCAAGTACAACACGCCGTGTTATCAAAGAACTCAAGTCCTTGCTGTCGTGTTGATGAAAACTTAACTGACCCGTACACAACGGTCTAACACCAATGCTGCAAATTATTCTTTTATCTGGGTAAGACAAAGTTTTTGATCTGCTCAATGGTGCCCCAAGGCTCCTTCCTGTGTGCTGCTGATTCTTAAATTATACTAAACATGCCTAAATTATACTAAACATGCCTCATTTTATGATTCAAGCTGCAGACATGGATGTCTGCAAAAATGAAATTTCGGCTAAAGTTTAACATAATGCGCAGCCATCAAATTGAGCAAACAACAGGGTTTAACTAAATAAGTGACGCCTAGTTTTTACTTATTTTACCGCTCGTCTCTCTTCCCTTTGTGAAGGTAATAAATATTATTCTTTAGTCGTCTAAAACGTAAAATTTGCTATCCTTTCAGAGCAGAACTCACATGCGGGAAAATGTAGCCTCATGTGACTAGGGATGGGTACCTTTCACATTTGAACCGATATCCGGTACCTGGGAATCGATACAGGTACTTAACGGTACCCATTTTCGGTGCTTTGTGTGTTTATGTAATAAATGTTAATTTATTAATAAAAGCTCAAATTTGTATTCAATTTAACAGTTATTTCTCTATATATAAACTTGTTGGATCTATAAATAAACCTTATAAAATTATTTATGAATTTTAATAAACTGCCCGAATCCACAGCACACTTTACCAAAACAAGAGTTATCAGAGGCCCACAGAGTGAACACGGGGTTGAAAGTGTTAGTAAATAAAATTCAGGGAATTGTTTTAGTGCAACAATTTCAGAGATGGAGAAAAATATTAAACACATTATATTTGATCCTGTTTTGTAAATCAGGGCGGCAAACATTTGCAGTGAGGGAACAGAGGGTTTCTGACTGCAGACAGGTTTCAGAATTAGGCAGCAGCAGCTGTCTGTCTGTCTGTGAGAGACAGGCGTTGGAGAAGTGTGAAGAGGCTCACCGCAGCACTCGCTGCTCTCCAGAACAATTGCTACTTTAACCGGAAGTCACCAATGACACAGTAGAAAGTCGCTAGATGTTTCGCTTGTCACTTTTTTGAACAAAGGTCGCTGAATGGGTCTGAAAAGTCACTAAATATAGCGAGACATTTGCTAAATTGACAACAGTAATCAAGTACAGAAACATGGTGTCGTTTGATTTTACGTGAATTGGTACCCAGTAGTACCGAATTCAGTACCCCTCCCTGCATGTCACAAAAAGCCTATTTTTATATAAACCCCCCCCCCCCCCCCCCCCCAATTTGTTATGATTCAAATTGTGGTACATTTATGCTTTAAAATAAAGGCAAAATACTGTGACACAATATTAAAAGACCAGGTATCATGTTCTAAAAGCAGAAAAGAAAAGAAAAAAACTAAAATCACAATCAGCCTTTCCATTGCCTTTTGTAGTGGGTAAGTAATAAAACGACCTTTTCCTGACACAAACATGGCTTCTTTTTGGTCGTGGCGTCTAAAACGGGAAGGCACTAACATATGCGGATGATGACATAATCTTACCGCACCATCTGGAAGCCTAAGGCTCTCTGGCTGTAAACAGAAGAGGGATTGTTTTCATGGTTTAAAGAAAAAAAAAAAAAAAAAAAATTCACATTTTTCTTTTTTTTTTATTGGGAATATATTGAATGAAGGTGCTGCCACTTGTTGGTGACAGAAAAAAATCTAGGGAGAAAATTTGCTATTGGGACGATCTATGCAGGAAATGATCCATGAACAGGTCAAGAGGACAGATTCCTCCTAAACAAAGTAATCTCTCTATTGAAAACACCTTTTGTCAAGGTCTGTTTAGCAACTATAATCTTGGATTTAAGGACAAAACAGTTTATGCAATGGCTACAACAGAAAGCCTTTGATGGGAATCAAAAATCGGTCCACTGACTAAACCGCAGGTGTGGTTTGCTGGCCTGAAATTTATCACGTTATAAAATACTTTATTTTACAGGGAGGTTTACTTTTTATGCTTCCTCTGTGAGTATAAAACAACCGCTGATGTGGGCAGATACCTTTATGAAATGAATCAATAACTGCTTTCTCCAAACGTTATTCTTAAATGGGATAATTTTCTGTAGCAGAATCGTGTTTTCTCTGCGTTTGATCCAAATGAAGGAGAGAATGTTTGACTGCAGCTGAGTAATTTTAACTTTCCATTCAACCATCCATGTGTAGCATTGGCCTTCAGTTCCTTTTCAGGGCCAAATAACTGTGGGAAAACTAAACAGACGTGAGTTTGAGTGCCGTGATAGGACAGGGTCTTTGAGCTACTGTTGTGACAGCTACTGCAGTGGAGTTCAAACCTCACAATTACAACACAGACAGATCATGCGTGACTTGAAAAATTACTCTAAAATTTACTAATAAAACGTATTATGGTGACCTCCCGGCTGTGAGACGTTGAGGTGTTGACTCTTGAGTACAGCGATGCTCGTCAGAATTTGACCAAAAATTGCGAAGGTTTACTTCAATGCAGCCAGAATTTGACAAAACTGCCACCTTCTAGTCTCATTAATAAATCTGACTTCTCCTAAAGTTGCAAGTTGTTAGGAAGCACTGCTGTTTGTTCATAGCGTGGTCATTTGTTAACTAATGATTACAGAAATTTATAACTAAGTATTCTGACCGTAATGTGCTGTAAAACATCATTGATTGCCTGAAAATAAAAAAAATAACAATCATACTGAATGCATTCACAATTTTTTACTGCTTTTTCCTACAGAATTAGCATTTTTGATTGCAACATACGCGCTCAGCTGAACAGGTTCCATCACTCGATAACTACGGGACCCGTTAAAAGACACGCATGCAAACACTGGCATCCAGCTTCTGCTCCAGCGGGGTACTGACCTGCAGGCTGCCTTTGTGGGTGAAGGGTGTGGATGTCCATGGGAAAGTGGAGC
The DNA here is from genome assembly GCF_011125445.2 of Fundulus heteroclitus. Lineage (NCBI taxonomy): Eukaryota > Metazoa > Chordata > Actinopteri > Cyprinodontiformes > Fundulidae > Fundulus > Fundulus heteroclitus. Next base: position 6,888,433 of record NC_046364.1, read on the forward strand.
TTATTGCGAATGACCTCCTGGTTTTTGCCAGTGAATTTGTTGGCGCTGTTGATGCTCTTGGTGTGCCAGTCAGTCCAGTAGAGGCTGTCCTCAAACACTGTGATGGCAAATGGATGGGGGAGGCCTAAACAGAAAAAAAAGGTTACGTTGAAAAATGCTAATAAAAGAACCACCAAAGCACGTTTTTTTTCTAATAAAGATGGCCTGTTTTGTGAAAAGTCGATCATAAAATGACACGAACACTGGCGTTAAAGCTTGGAACCTTTTTAATGAGCAAAAATAAGGATTCTGGTAGGCTTGGCACAAACAAAACAGAATGATGCTACAACTGGCTCTTTCCATCAAAACGCTAAATATTCCCCATCAGTGCAGTGGTCCTGACTGATGTCATGATGTTCATAATAGAACTGCTTTCAAATTACTCAGCCTCTCATCTGGCCAACAGCTCGTTTTGTTGTGCTCAATAAATCCAAAAATAAAAGTGGTTTCTGAAGCATAATCTGACCCCTGTGTCCAAAATCTGACTGCAAGATCAAAGAAAACCATTAAACGTAACACAACAAGACAAATAATGGCCAGTTCTTTTCTAGGTCTGCCAGTGCAGGCTTTTATGTGATCTTAATCTCAACAGTAATAGAGCCCAGATTTCCCCCACAGCCGACAAGCTATGTATACAATATATCTGGGTTTCCATCGTGGGATAGTCATACATGTGGGCCTGTGGGTTGGGCTATTTGGGTCAGGTGATGATCTAAGTACTAGTTAAGACACGTAACTCACCAGTATTTCAAGCTCATCGTTATTAACATGTACGGTGGCCTGAGAAAGTACTCGTGTCCCTTGAACTTTTTCACAAAGGGTATTGCTGAAAAAAATCCTGTTTGCTGTTTTCCACAAGCTTCATAGGGGAGACGGCAAACAGGTGGGGAAAAAGGGGCTCTCGTCAGCTGAAACCAAAAATTTAACTATTTGGTAATCATACGTAACAGTATGCATGGGGGAATATTGATACTCCATATATATCATCCTGAAAACACCATCTTCGTAGTGAAACACAGCGGTGGAAGAGTCATGCTGTGGGATGCCTACTTTTTCAGCAACAGTGGAAAAGCCAAGATGCATGAAGGCTGCATGGGGGTAAATTCAGGAAAGTTCTTGTGGGAAACCTGTTAGAATTATTTCAGACTGGGGGGGATGTTCCCCATCTAGAAGGACAGGGGCCCTAAACATACAGCAGGAGGTGCAAACGTAACGGATTAACTCAAAACATATTGCTAACTTAGAATGGCTCGGTCAAAGTCAAGATGTTGCGAATCAGTAAAAACTTGCAGAATTTTTCCTTAGGGCCCTTGAAAATTTCAGGGTCCTTGCGGTCTGCAGTTTCTTTTTCAGTTATACAACGTATCATCTGGACCCCCACCTGAACCCTGACCTAAGGAGGGGAAGGAAGTGCCCCAACTTCTCTTGTACCAAATTGGTTCAAATTAATGATGCTTTTCTTCCTCCATCCAAACGCTCCTCCAGAGGCGTAGCAGAAAAAAAGAAAAAGCTGTTGGAAGGAATTGCTGAATGGTTGGAAAAGGGGATTTCAGCTTCAACAGCACTGCTGCGGTGATTGAGGCAGGCACGCTGGTGCTTGGCCTTTCAAAACGCCGCTGCTTGTTTAATGACAGTGTTTTACAACACAACATTAATGTCAATTGGTAAATGGCTAAAGCGGGAGGAAGAGTGGAATGATAACGAGCAACGAGAACGAGAATGACTGCGTGTACTGGAGTGTGAGCGCAGCAGGACAATGGTTTCATTGTTTGAGCCGGCATGCTATCCGTGGTACAAACTTTTATTCATCCATCAACAATACAGATGAATGTTAACTTTGTCAGAGATTATTAGAAAATACTTTTTGCTTCCAACGTCGCAGACTTTTCTACGTCTTTATTATTGAGTGCAATATTTGATCAAATAGCCAAGTGAGCCAAGACAGCAGACGTCCATTAACACATTTCCGCTTCCCTTACCTCCCCAAACAGGTCCAGGTGCAAGCGTGAAGTGATTCTGATAAGATCTGTATTTTCTGATCGTATCGCATCATCAACCAGACAGCAGCACACCCCGTTTCCTCCTCTAGAGTCACCGGCGTCTGTGAAGGTGCCTGGTTTTGACACGGTCACCTTCTTCCTCATCCCTTCCCCACCCTGCTTTCCGGGGACAGCTGGAGGAGCAGCTGCGGGCGGAACGGTGGCGTCAAACCTTCCACCAAGCCTCCGCAGATATGTCCCCTCTGACCTACATGCGGCACTTCCCTGTCCTCTCATGCCTCGACCAAATTTGTCGCACTTTGTTTCAGGAGCTCATCAGCAGCCCAGCGTTGCCTCCAGCTGGCTGGGAAAGAAGGACGATGGAAAAGGCTGGAGTCATCTTTGTTGAATTTTTTATCTGTGAAGTTCATCTCTCTTTGAGAGGAATCTTCTCTGAAGTGAAGCAGCTTAATCAAAAGGAATTTTTGCAAGAGAATGATGCACAGGCTGCCGCTCTGCCCGCTTCCCTCAGTGTGTTACAAGAAATCAGTCAGTTTTAGTGTCGCCTTAGTTACAAAATGGGAGATGGAGATGAAACATGCCGCCACATATGTAACAAAACCACAGTAATGAAGTCTGTTATGATTTTATGCACATTTAGGGATGCATACATGTGTGATTTTTCACATGCATTGACATCCCTAAATGCAAATACCATTTTTTATACATTTTATTAAATTAATAAGAGTGTTGGAAGACTTTTAATTAGTAATCCATGACATGTTTCCATGGGTTATAAATATGACATTACACAAAGCCCAGTTCCTCTCAGGCACTCTTCAGAAAGGGGGGACAGGACAATATGTTTGTCTCTCAGATCTGGAACCGTGTTAAATAAGGAATCTTAGGGTGATCAAGTCTCCACAGCCATTGTTGAACGTGAGAGTCTGACCAGGGATGCCAGGAAAGGGGCTATTCTGTCCTTCCTCAACAAACATCAATGTGTGGAATTCCCTAAATACCGCTGGCACTTTAACTTTGTAATACCTGGAGATCTGAAATAAAGACCTGCACTGCGATACGGACAATATGTCATCATAAGGTGTGTGAGCGGGAAAATAATCCTGTTGGACAACAAAATTAACCCTTTTCTTCAGCAGTGAGAGGCCCTAGATATGAATCATTAAAAAATAGTATTATACAGCGTCATAAATTAGTTTATTTGCCAAAACAAATCCTGAAAGAAAATATATGAAATGCATCTGAGTTATTTATACATGTTTTTTAATGAGTTATTTTTGCCTTGTGATATATCTTGAGAAATAGTTCTGCCATTATCCCTTAAAGGTTTAGTATTTTCTACTTTTGGAAATTAACAGCTTTTGTTTGCATCTTAAGTCGAGGTTGTGTGTTCAGAGGGGGACATTTTGTTTCTAAAGACATTTATTTAATCTATGAATCAAACAAAGTGCTCAACTCAACTAGACAAAACAGACAACTTAGCTGAAAACCAGTATTAATTGTATCGTTACACTCTTATAGTAACGCAAAAATCCTGACAAGATTATTGTATTTTAGCAATAAGGCTGTGATGCTCAGTTTAATCATTTTTGCATTGTTCAATGATCAGCGGCAAATAAAGAAAAACAGAAAAGAAGAATGAAGTAACATTTGGAGGTCTTATTTAATATATTTCCCCAAATCTTTATCAGTCAGTATATTACTGTGCAGGGGACAGTATGTGAAGCCACACCAGGATGTTTGCTCTCTGGCAGATTTTCTGTGGGATCATGACTATGCAGAAAATAACTAAAATAATTAATAAATCACACTGCCACACACTAACAGCGACAGCCAGACTGCCCTTCCTCTCCCTGCCCTTCCACATCCAGCTGAACAGGTGTGCAGGCGGGATAGCGCCGCCATGCGTGACACCCACCGTGGGGGGGCTGGCCCTCATCCAGCCAGCTCTCACACGCACACGCGCACATCCAAACCCACATGCAGATCTATAGGTGCAGGGGGATGAGTGCTCGTTAACATTCCTGGGCACAGCAGCTCAGAATATAACCACACACACACACATACACACACACACACACACACAACCTCTTGCACACAGACCCATGCAAAGAAAGAAAAAAAAAGGTCCCATTTGTCCTGTGTGTAGTCTGAGCAAACACAAGTTGTGGAGAAAGGACAGGGCCAATTACAGCCTTTTATCCTCAGAGCACACATCATTAAGGAGAGCTCACAGGAACGATGCCCCGCAAACACGCCCACATCAAACATTTCCCCTGTCCTTCTTTCTTTCCACTGTTTAACACCCCCGATCATCACTGATGGGCTTCCACGGTCTTTTCACTTCATCAGAAAAAAAAAAAAAAAAAAAAAAAAAAAACCCTCCAAAGCTAGAGGCACATTCTGACTGATAGCAGATCGAACGCTCACGGCGAACATTTCCTGACAACTTACAAATTGTTCGCTCACGTGTTGCATGGATGGATTTTAGAACTTTGAAACACAGATTTGTAAAATGTGTCTACACGGGAATATATCACTGCGACAAGCATATTTGTCAGTTGGATGAATACCCCCAGATCAGACCCAAGATAAAGACATTTCTTAGTAATTTATTTTTCAGGCTTGGGACTCTCCCAGAGAAATCTTCTGGCACTTGACTTGTGTGGATTTTTTTTTTCCCCCTTCTTGATATGCACACACAGACCAAACTTTTAACTGATGCAAATTGGACTTTAAATTAGTCATAGTTTGGCAGTACTATTTTACGAAGCTGAAATTGGAAAGAGAGCTCTGAAATTTCTCCAGTTCCAGTCCTGAACGTAGAGATAGACCAAGAAATCGGCCGTTAACTAGTTCATTAGCCACTTTCAGCATCCATGAGGTGTTTAGGCTCACTGATGCTGAGGAGATACACAGGATGTGTGCATGTACTATGGGTCCATGATCATATTTGCCTCTGGAACATAATTTACAAGGACTTTTTTTATCTACTCGGACTGTTTTGTGTGTTTCCATTGTGGGCTCTGAGATCAAACCATTTACAGAGATAACTTCCCCTAAATCTGAGCAGTTCCTTCTCCTGCAGGAGTTGCCGCTGCGATCTGGGGACTCAGTTCTCCACACACCATAGCAGCAGTCCCCAGAATGTGACTCAAATCTGACCGAAACAGCATTAATCTCTGATTGTTTCATGGCAGCGATGGTTTAAAAGCCACGGACCACCACTCCAAACTGGGAAAATGTAGAATGGATTGAAATGAAAAAGAAGAGCTCAGATCAGGATCTAAACCGTTTACCACAGCGTTCCTGTTGACTTTAAATATGTTGTTAATGTTTTTGGAACTACTGCTAAAAAAATAAGCACTCATGACAGGAAGCTTTTAGGAAGATTTTGAATTATGTTCCTATGAATCATCCAAAATCTGAATCAGCATGTCAAAGCTTTAATAAATGGGGATAAGAAAGTGACGATAACAAATTCTGATATTCTAATTTCTACTTAAAGCTGGTTTTCTGCTTGCTTCCTGAAAAGGAGAGTAGCTATCCAGTTCAATGCCATTACTCCCAGTTCCAGTATGGGTGTTGAATCCAATGGTGTCATCACCAGCTTATTGTGATCTGTGTTCATCTCGGCTGCTTGTTTGCCAGCTGAGAAACACGAAGAACACAGAAACACCAGCGAACAACCATTAAAATAAGGAAAAAAAGCTGAGAAACAAATATGTCTTGTTTTCTTCAGTTCTGGTCCAAAAGTAAGTAAGGGAGTGAGTCTCAAAAGCCAATCTGTACTTTGATGTACCCCAACACATCTGTCTGCAGGAAGCAGCAACATGAACGGAGGCACGCACTTCGTTCCTAGTTCATCTTTATGGTTTTTGTTCCTATGCATTTCACCGGCCGACACGTGCGCGCTCTTTAAAGGCAAATCCGGCGCTAATTAACTCCACATGGAGGGGTGCGGCAGTGTCACTGAGCGAGATCATCTGTGAATCTTTCTATGAGTGCCTCTTTGCAACCGAGGGGGAAACTGAACTCTAGTCTGCCCTCTTTTCAATCTTGTAATTAGATTTCTATAAAATAACTTCATCTGTTTCAAGGTCCTTGAACAAAGAAGTGAAAGAATGTGGTGTTTTGTTTGCTTTGACAAGCCTTTCAACACTAAATGAGGGAACACCTCCTACAGAGGACAATAAAATGAGTAATTAGTGTTTTTCTCAATAATAGTTGAGAAGTCATTCAGTCCTGCATTGCTTTTTATTTTGCATGAATTTAGGCACAAATTGACTGAAACAGACATGATTTAGACATATTGCTTTCATTAATTTTTAAGTGACTTTATCACTGCAGAAAATCTACATTGATGTTTCAACTTAGCTTTTGCAGGGAAACAGTTGAATCCTTCTTTAGGGTTAGAAGATTACAGAAATGATCAAAATCCTTGAGTTAATAGCCTCTTTTTTCAACCTTTATTTATACCGAGTCTCACAGAGACAATTTCTCGTTTACAAGAGTAAACTGAAGCACAGCAAAGAGAGAAAACTGTTTTACATGCAAAGAAATGGACACAATCCTTGGTGCCCCTGCTGAAGAGATGTAGAAAAGGCACTCAAATTAATCTTTTACTATTAAAGCACAACTTCTAATTGAAAAGCTAGAAACGGTCAATGCTCAAAAATTACGGCTTTATTTTTTCAAAATTATTGGTATCATAATTACTAGCACCTCTGCTGTCAGTACCTTGTGCGATGGTGTTTTTCTAGGAGAACGGCACCTAGTCCACTCTTGTTCTAGACAATCCAGAGTTCTGAGCTCCATCTGAATACCCCCTTATGGTGCGTAAGTGGTCGCCGTGATAAGTGCAGTCAGTAAGGAATGAGGTAAGAAAAGGAGCCTGTAAGCTTCCTCTCGCAGCTAGTCTCGCCTAGGAACCTCGCAATGTCCCTTACCGACGCTAAGAAGCCTTACATTTTCCAGCAATCCTTTGCGTGACATGCCGTATCAGCACAGCGCCCTCACAGAAATCAATGAAAATGTACAGAGAGAAGAGAGCGCACACTTTGTAGTTCATTTTGGGAAGGCTGTAGACCCGGATTTGACAAGAATCATCCATTAACGATTTGCATCACGTAATGACATCGGAGTTATTGGCTGTCCAAAATCGGCACAGCAGTCCGAAGCTCCTTCCCTCCCCTCAATAGAGTTCTTCGTGTTAAACCAGTCAAAGGTCAAGGAACAGGAGCTAGACGCTATTATTAAGTGTATTCGGATGAAGCGCAGGTTCAGCTCACATAACAGGTTTTCCATAAGTATCGGATCTAGACCAAAGGTTGATTTCTTTGCTGATTCAGCCAGATGTTTGAGATCAATATTGAGCTGATTTCAGTTGTGTTTATCGTCTTGTATATCAAATAACTGATCATGCTATTGTTCCCGAGGCATTTAAAAATAAAAAAGGCCCACAGCATCATAGTTCCTCCATCATACTCATCAGTGAGGCGCTTTCCCAGTTTTTCATGCATTGTTTTCCACCAGATCCAGTGTTTGGGACTTTGGTCGGGTGAGACTAAAATGAGCTTTTTCAGCAACAGTGAAATTTATCAACCATTGTGATGTTTATACTTGTGACAGTGAATCAGAAAATGCCTTTTTCTCCCCAAAAAACGGCTGGTATTAATATAGGGTCTAATGGTGGTAATGTAGACACTCTTTGCTGCTGAAAATTATTTTCTTTACCATCCTTCTTACTGTGTGGTGCAAACAGCCAGCATGTTCCATCACAGTCTCAGTTGTTTTAAACTTTTATAGTTGATTTTATTATAAACTCTGAGTTGTTCAAAATTTAAGATATAGACAAGTTCATATGAGTAGCCATTCTTAACTTCTGAAGATCATGTGTGTCTGCTTCTCTTCTCTTTCCCATTTTGAAGAGAAGCGGGTCCCCGCGTCACATCATATTTATACGTCAAGGAAACAGGAAGTCACCGATTTCTACATTGAAGGTTCCAGAAACTTTGATTAACTTTAGAGAACGCCAAGTGTGGCAAAAATTGGGACACGAGTAATTATTTACTACTGTGACCTTATGCTACTACAGTAAAAGGGCTTCTTAACCATTTTTATCATGTATCTGCATCTGTGCATCGTAGATAGAAAAAGCAAAGAAGAACGAAAGGTATTCAGTCTTTACTTCAGCCTTCAACATAAATACCAGTATTCTACCTTTGACTCTGGGTCTGAACTCGTTCTTACATCATCCGGAGGCTGAAAAATCAAACAGCAGTTCAGCTTACCTTGGCTGATGACGGCCTTGCGGTTTCGTCCGTCCAGGTCAGCTCTCTCTATGACGTGGTGCTTGGCGTCCACCCAGTAAATGCGCCGGCTGGCGTAATCGATGGTGAGGCCGTTGGGCCAGAACAGGTGCGTGTCGGCGATGACGCGGCGGTTGGAGCCGTCCATGTTGGCGTACTCGATGCGCGGCGTGTTCCCCCAGTCCGTCCAATAAATCTTACTGAAGAAGAAAACGGGACACTCGTTTGGGCTCTTACTTCTCAGGCTGGCACGTAACAGATTGTTGTCAGGATTTCACACACAGCAGATGTCCGATTTACCAAACAAGTTTTCTTTCGCCTTCAACGCTCATGTCCTCCTCATAATCACTCATCTGTTATGTGCGACCTCAGGGACTCCCCCCCTCCTTCTCATTTTTTAATTATCCCATGCTAATGAGCTCTCTAATAAGCTGCACGAGTTTTCCACGTTTAAATTTCACTGGGGCCTTTCAGGAAACTTTCTCCTGCCACCGCGCCATATGAAAGCAGGCGGGACAACTCAGTTAGCTGCTGCTCCTTTTCTTTGTGTGAAATACTCGTTCCACACAGATGCTTGCCTGTGGGTAATGCTGTGCTGCCAAACTTTAATCGCTGCACTACAACTGGGACACGTCCAGAGGGGATATGCATACGTGAATGTGTGTGGATTTGAAAGCATCTGGGGTGAATTATGAAGCGTGTGTGTCGACTCGTACCCCTCGATGGGGTGCAGCGCAATGGCTCTGGGCTTCTCCATGTTCTGCCACAGCAACACTTTTCGGTGCGTCCCGTCCAGATTGGCCACTTCAATACGGGACGTCCCAGAGTCTGTCCAGTAAAGCTTATCATGGATCCAGTCAATAGCCAAGCCCCCTGACAGAGAGAAAAACAAGTTGTCTGACTTATTTAAAATGACCTAGTGGGATTTTGTGGAAATGTGTTGACACCTATATATCTCTATCTATCTATCTATCTATCTATCTATCTATCTATCTATCTATCTATCTATAGCCTATCTATCTATCTATCTATCTATCTATCTATCTATCTATCTATCTATCTATATATATACTGCAAAAAAGGAAACTAAAAATAAGTAACATTTTCTTGAAATTGTGGTAGTTTTCCTTGATTTGAGCAGGTAAATAAGACTATTTTCCAATGGAATAAGAGTTTTGCACTTAAAATAAGAAAATTTAATCTCCATCATCTTATTTCAAGTGCAGGATATCTAATTATCTTATTTTAGGGGTAAATATACTCATCCCATTGGCGAATAGTCTTATTTAGCTGCTCAAATAAAGGAAAAATACCACAATTTCAAGAAAATTTTACTTACTTTTATTTCCCTTTTTGCAGTGTATATGCCTCTTTCTATAATTAAACATGTAGTTTACAGCCCTTATTACTTGCTGCACAAATGGACAGCAATTGATAAATAAATAAAAAATCATTATGACTATGTTAGAATCAACAGATTGTCTGATTCTGCAGCCTGTTGCTGTAAATGTATCTTAACATGAAACCGAAACACTTTGATGAAAAAAAATAAAATAAAATCAATGAATTTCCTGGGATGAAATTATCAGTATAAGGCGAAGGCAGGAAAAATAAACTGCATTACAGAATCATAAGCGGGGCTGATTAAAAAAAAAAAAAAAAACAGCTAAACAAAAATTATAGGACAAATCTGAAGTCTGGCATGCCCTCAGTTCATACGGCTCCGCTCCTAAATGAACGAGGTGATGGATGGATGGAAGGATGCAGGGCAGAGTACAGTCAGACAGCGAGAAGCAGACTTGAATAAATTGGATAAATGATGAATGACCCTGTTGTCCCTCAGCTGAACCCACATCCCATTAGCTGCCGCACCCACCTGGGCTCTCCAGACCGGTGGAGATGACCTCCTCCACGTTGGAGCCGTTCAGGTTGGCCTTCATGATGCGGTCAAGCGTCACGTCCGACCAGAAGACAAGCTCCCGGCTGTGATGGAAGTCCAGCGCGATGGCGTTTTCCAGGTTGTTGAGCAGGAGGGTGTATTCTGAGCGATGTGGCAAAACCTGACGGATGTCGATGCGGTTTGCGAACAACAGCACTGGCTCTGGACCTAAAGGAGGGTTTGGTGATTAGTAGTAAAAAGAGATGAAAACACTGAGGTAGGAGACTTTTAATAACAGCAGGTAATAATTTGAGCTGAGGGTATGAGTTGTGGCAGCTGCCTGGCCTGGCTTTAACTCTGATCAGCAGCAGATTGATGGGCTGCTGCACCAGACCTGCACTCTGCCTCTGGAGCGCATCTAAATCTACCCCAGAAACCTCAGAATGAGCCCAAGAGCCCAGAGCTGCTGAGTGGATAAAGTTACAAGTTAAAAAATAAGTACAAGCACTGTGCCACCAAACTTTTATTGGAGGGCGAACTTTGCTGAGTCTCTGCGGTGACATGTTTGGGAAGAAACCTAGAAAAAAAATAATATGGTGATCTTATTTATTTATTTTTTTACCCAGAGCTTTGCAGCTGCGCTTGTCAGGCCGAAGCTCGTAGCCGTGAACACAGCGGCACAGGAAGCTCCCCTCTGTGTTGGTGCAGCCCTGGCTACAGTAACCCTCTTCAGCACACTCATCCACATCTGGAAAAGACCACAGAAGCAGAAGAAGGATGGGAGAAGGAAACATCGACTTTGGTAATAATTTCCCTCAGGGTTAAAAATAAATGGAAGACACAAACTACCCAAAAGGGGCGAATGGAAAAAAAAAAAAAACGTAACAGTTTTAGAATGAATACAAATAAGGAAGAAGTTCCTACTTTTGGGAAACAGCATAATAGTAATATGACACATAGTTGCTGGAGCTTTTTTGGCTGCTCTAAGACTTCGAGCTAATATATATATATATATATATATATATATATATATATATATATATATATATATATATATATATATATATATAATATATATATATATATATATATATATATATATATATATATATATATATATATATATATATATATATATATATATATATATATATATATATATATATATCTGCATCGACGTCGTCGGTAAAGTCGCTTCTCGCTTCAAAGTATCCATGTATTTTTGTATCCTGTTTTTTCCCTGCCATTCACTATATGCACGCGAGAAAGCAACAACAACAAAAAAACGCGTGTTAACATCAAATAAACATGCAAGCATATCGACTTTGCAAGCATTTCAGTTTAAAGTTCTTCCAGCAACGAATATGACAGAAACAAGTTAGTTGTAACCACTGCCAAGTTAAACTTTCCTATCATCGGAGCACCTTGAGCTTAACATTTCACTTAAATGTCAAACACACTGTAGACATCACCAAACAATCCAATGACTCAGAGAAGCTAACCAATGTAATGGCGAAGTGGATAGCTACTGTAGACCTTTTTTGTGCTTCACGCTTTGGTATTGAACATAAAATGGTAATGCTGCTTTCTGCTGTTACCTCAGAAATTGGCTGTTTTTGGTAGATTTTTTCCCCATAAAGAGAATTCCCTGTCAGTGGCAATAAGCTTTAATTTACTATTATTGCTATTTTTTGTTTTACATGTTTAAGTTGAGCTTTACACTAAATATGTGTTACTGATAAGTGCTACAAATGTTACAACAATTTTGTTCATATGGCAGCAAAACATTAAAATAAAAGTGCTCTTTACACTAGTTTTGAATTCATTCTTGGAGTTTGCGCATACAATGCAATTAATCATGATTAATCAGGCTAATTATGCGATTAATCGCGATTAAAGATTTTAATCGTTGCCCAGCCCTATTATATATATGTAGGTATTTTTGGTTTGTCCAGAGTTTGTCTCCAGTTTGAGTATCACCTCGTTACATTTTGGTGTTTGATAGAAAAAACACATCAGTAATGCTACAAAATTTCCCCCAAGATCCTCTTCAGGATATCCACCAACACTTCATAACAGCCAGGTAAGAGTGGCTTCCCACCTCATGCAGAGTAATCTGACATCAGTGAAGACAACACAGTTGTCAGACTGTGCAGATGTCATAAATATTAACACCCTTGCTCGCTCACTTTTCCCAGTAAACTCTGCCACATTGTAAGCATAAGCCCACACACACACACAGCCACACCAAAAGAGAGAGAGAGAGAGCGTTACCCTGGCAGGTTTTACTGTCGTCCGCCAGTCGGTATCCGGTGTGACAGGTGCACTGGACCAGTCCTCTGACCATCTGACACTTCTGCGAGCAGCCTCCATTATTCTGGTTACAGTTGCCCTCGCTGGAGCGCGGCCCTACAGGCGGTGCAGAAAGATTACAGGGACATAAACACAGCTTGCTGATTCAGTATAAATATGAAAACACGGTCTGGTAAAAAGCATCTGGCATATTTGATGTTGAGCCTGGAAATACTTTAGGAGTGAAGCCTGAGGATACTCTGAAGTCTATCAACATAAACAGAACCGGCTCCTTCAGAAATATATTTAAACACTATTAAAGCCACATGTGGTCGTTCCTGAAAGGACTCTGCTGATGCCACAAACATTCGGTTGTTACGTGAAAGCCTCAATCTCACCTTTGGATGACCTTTTTTGGACTGGTAAAGCACATTACCGCATTTGTTTGAACCACTTTCTGAGATCGGAGCTTTTTCAGTGGCAAAGAATCGACAACTGAAACAGCTGACGCCCGATTTTAGGCCAACTCCAGGCCCGGCGGGACCTGGACCATGAGACTAAAAATCAGGCAGTTAATGAATAATTTTGATGGGCTCTAGGAGAGGTCCTCTGGGATGCATCAGTAACGCAGTGTTCTCACAATTAACTGTAGTGGCCAGCAAGAGTTTCCAACCATTTTTGAGCTTGCAAAGACTGGTGAGATTATGATCATCATCATGGTGACAGAAAATCTGATTCCTTGATGCAGCGCAGAGAAGCCTGGTAGCAACTTTGGTAACTTATCTCTACAACAACAGGGGCCCAAGTGTACCTGCAATTCTTGGCCATCAATGAACTTGAAGAATGAGTGACCTGGATGGAATTTAAATCACTCTAAGTCCAGACTGAAAGAGCATCTTTTACTTGAGTATTGTGCTTCGTTGTACTACACAGCAATTCTGTGGCTGCCATAAATAGGATCTCACAGAGCAGCTAAAAAATATATCCACACAACCCCCAAAGGGGTGGGGGGGGGGGATATTTTTGTCCCTTGGACAAAAATATCAGAGCTTCCAGGCGGGGAGAAGTGTGAATTTCTCCAAATGTTATCACAAAGGTATGTGAGGAGAAAATCGGACTAGTCCAGAAATTATTGTGGAAAAAAAGAAAAAAAAAAGAAAACATGCTCGTTAGTGTAAAGCATTGAAAACAGAAACCCTGCTCACCTGCATCCTTTAATGCCACTGATAAAAATCTAAATGACGTTTCTTCTTCCACAGCAAAGGCTTACACTTATGAAGAAGGTGCAGGAACCTCCAATATTTTTGGGTAAATACATCCACATGTGAGGAAACTACATGTATTTTTCTCAGTTTTATCACAGTTTAATAAACGGTGGGGAAAACCTATGTGCTGAGGACCACAGACGCGGAAACATTCGCATGGTGTTGGAGATCCTGGGGGGTCATAAAATGGTCTTAATCTGGCGCGGTCAGGACCTTAACAAGCATATTTCAGAAAGAGGCTTCAAAGAAGACAAAAAGAAGTAGTGAAGAAAAGACTCTCCAGCTGAAAGGAAAATAGTTCATGGCCAACATTGCCCACCAGAAAACCTCTGTTACGTAAACTGAAGTGACTGAGGAATTGTTAACTAAACAATGTGGTAAGCACTTGACTAATTGATGTAAAGATGCTGATTTAGGTCCTTGAAACACTTACTGCAGTCCTGGTGCGGGTGCTCATCGGTCCCATCACCGCAGTCGTTGACCTCGTTACACACCTTCCTCTGTCCGATACAACGGCCATTCCCACACTGGAACTGATCAGGAGCACAAGGAGGACTGTCTGCGAGGAGACGCAACAATACCGACCATGAGATAAAAGTCACTGTCTTGTTAGTATTAGGAACCTGTGCATGTATTCTATAGTAAATATGGGAGGCGTATATTTCATTCTTTGCACTGCAGTCTGCACATTTAAAACAGGTTTGCCCCGCTCCAGTCTGCAGGAGCTGCTTTCTAGCAGCTCTTCGATGGATCCCTGCTCCAACATACATGAATCTAAGGGCTGAATTTCTTGGACAGCATTCGGCCAATCAGCTCTGCAGAGGCCTGGTAATGAGCTTTTCGTTTCATTTCCATATGCTGGAGAAGGGATGCATCTAAAAGCTGCAGGATAGTAACTCTCTAGAAACGGTGTTGGACACTCCTGGTTTGAAAAAAAAAAAAGTTTCTCCCAAGATTCGTTTAAAAAAAAAAGAAGAAAAAAAACGTCTCTGGGGTTGATAAAGAGTTGTATACCTGTAAATTGTTCAAAGAGTCGATGGAGCACAGAGTTCATTTCACATCAACATGAAGCCAAAACAATAAGTCTGTTTTCTAAAAACAACTGCATTTCTCACCCAAAAGGAAAAAAAAAAAAAAAAAAAAAAAAAGGGATTTTCTCAGCACAGGATGTCTCTTCAGAGCCGTTGTCATGGCTACATTTTAAAGTGAATGTTATATTTAGCCTCTAAAAACACTTTAGCTACAAGTCTTACCAGTTTTCTCACACCCCTCTTCATCACTCCGATCCGTGCAGTCATCCTCGCCGTCACATCTCCATGACAACCGCACACAACGTCCAGTTCCACACCGGAACTGGTCGGCTGTGCACATTGATGAAGCTGCAGAAAAACCAAAAAAAACCAAAACAGATGTATTTGGGATACTTCTAACAGCGCCCGTCTGTGAGATGTGGACCAACGGACACTCACTGCAGTTCTTCTCATCCGACTGGTCGTCGCAGTCGTTTTCACCGTCGCATCTCCAGCCGGCGTTGATGCACATCCCGCTGCTGCACATGAATTCAACCGACCTGCAGGGCTGATGGGAGGCTGCACAGATACACAAAGTTTGTTAGATCGTAGCTCCAATGGTCACTTAGTCAGAAGGAACACTATTCAAGTTACTCGTGTCAGGTTTTATAGTTTAAAGCTTAACCGATAAGCTTTAACTGCCCCTGCATAAGTGGGTATAGCTGATGGATGGATGGATGGAAGAATGCAGACAAATGTTGGATCACTTTTCTGAATCAGGAGCTTTACATTTTATTCAGTCTTTAAGTGTTAATTTCCTGTTATCAATGAATTTGAAAGCCTCTGAAGGGTTTAAACAAATTATATTTTTCCTCAGTTTTATGCTGAAAAGTCATTGATGTACATACGATCAAGAAAGGCTTTTATTAGATCAGCAAAACGAATCTCTGGAGAAGTCTTGTCCTTTTGTAAAGCTGTAGTCTCAGCTGCCTCTAATTTTTAATTCTCATTTTTCATAATTTAAAAAAGCAGCTTCTGAAACCGGCAACACTTCCTTTTCAACCCGCATTAATTATCCCCGTTTAATCTGGCTTTTTTTTTTTTTTGCAAGATCACCTGAAAGCAGGTAGTAGTTGTTAAGGCTTGAAAGTTCACGCCACCTCACCGCGAGTGATCAGATCAAAGTGAAGCTCAAGATGGCAGCAAAAAAAAAAAAAAAAAAGGATGCCGGTGGATGAAAAGATTAAAGCTGAATCAAACGTAAGCATCTTACATCCTCAGCGTGTGTGAGCTTGTGTGCGCGCGAGTTTGCCTTTGACATGTTTCCTCCTGACAGCAGGAGTGAGCTCCCATCGAAGCGTCAGCGGGAGCGTGATGGAAGAGGAACGAAATGACAAGCGAGGCAATGTGGAAAGGGGTGGGGGGGGGGGGGGGGGAGAGAAATATTGATGTGGAGGCTTGAAGCTTCCATGTGCACGCCTATCAGCTGGGCAAGAGAAGAGAAGGATGATCAAAACAGCAGGTGGTTTTCCCCGCAGAGAAACCGGCAGACAGAGACGGAGATGGAAAAGTGAGTGAATCAGTGTGGGACGCCGAGGAAAAACACACGCACGCCCACTCATACGCCCAGATGATTCACCCGCACGTTTATCTCTCACCAACACACACACACAAGCAGAGACAATTCACGTTCATGTGCTCAGCCGTGAAGCCAAAAGTTGTCCCCGTGTGGTAACGATGCATACAAGGTGGAGTATTTTTAAGTATATCGACGCATGTGCGAAGATTCGCAGGAGCCAAAAAGCGGAGAGAAAGAGACCTCTCTTCTAACAAAGCGCCCTTCATGTGTCTGGAGAGTGGATGCCAAGGAATGCTGTCTGAGGATGGGCTGTCTTATGCCTCTGAGGAATGCCTCCTCCGAGGGTGTCAGCGTGTGAAAGAGGGGGAGTGTGTCCACAAAATATGAAACAGAATTCACTGGGAGCGCTCGCCGTGAATGAATGTGGGCCAGAAATACATGCAGCAGAAATACATCGGGCCGATTGGGAGTGAAGGACAGCAGCAAATTACCAGAGAGAGAGGTCAGAGCAATTGTCAAGCCCTGCAATCTGCCACCAGGACGCTGAAACATTATTGTAAAACTTTAACATTTTTACAAACCTCAGAATTTTTGTTTGTACTTGAGTTTTAGTTGGCAATGACATGTACCGACCATTTTTTTTTTTTTTTTTACTGGCTTCATTTGATTTTGCTCAGACCAATCTGTCTGGAGGATATATATATATATATATATATATATATATATATATATATATATATATATATATATATATATATATATATATATATATATGTGCAGCAGATTCTCTGATAGAGGTGGTGAAGCTGAATTCACAAGAATGCATAAAAATTACACCATTTTTATCTTTTGTGTTCTCAGTTTTCTCTTTTTCAGAATTTTGTTTGATTGTAGACTCAAAAAAGATCTGAGCCTTTTTCACTCAAAGATCTACACACAATACCCCATAATGAAGAAAAAAAAAGCGTCATAGCTTGCCTATCCGTCATTTAGCTTAATGTTTTGTTAAGTCATGTAATTTGCAGTAATCGCGGCGTTCAAGTCTTTTTGGGTTTGTTTCTACAGGCTTGGCACACCTTTGTTTGGGGTATTGTCTTCCCTTCTCCTCTCCAGATCCTCTCAAACCCCCTCGGTTTGGATACGCAGCCACTGGAGACAGCCATTTGTAGCTGTATTGCATTTGTAGCTGGGCTATGAACAGTCTGGAGCAGGTTTTCTTGAAAAATCTCTCTAAATTTGGTTTTTACCATCGTACCTTCAATGCCGGGTAGTCACCCAGTGCCCACCACCGCATGATGCAGCCACCACTATGCTTCACAATGTGTTAGCCAGGAGATAAGCAGCTGCTTTTCTCCAAATATGTTTAGAGTTCACGCTAAGAAGTTCAACTTTGGTTTGATCAGACCAGAGAATTTTATTTATCCTGCTCTGAGCATCTCTAAATAATTAAAACAAAAACAAGTGGGATGCCACTTATGTGCCTTTATTAAGGAATAGCTTCTGTCTGACCACTCGTCTTAAAAAAGTCAGATTGGTTCTGAAAACCTTAAAGATGCTGACATGACATTTTTCTGTGTCTTTCACAATATTTGTGCCTTGATACAATCTCACCTCTGAGTTTTACAGACAACACCTGACTTCTTCCTTGGGTTTGTGCAGTGAGATACATCTTTAACTGTGAGACAAGTAACTTTCATTTCTAGTTAATTCACCACATGGCGGCCTAAAAGCAAGTGGCAGAAGTATCTCAAGGATGATCAGTGGAAATCGGATGCTCAGTTTGGAGCGTCATTGCAAAGGGAGCTAAGGATTCCTGGATCAATGTGTGCTTCTGTGCTTTCTGTGTCTCTGCTCTGTCTTCTCTAACTTCCAGTCGGTCGAGGCAGAAACCTGCTGGAGGTTCTCCTCCCTGTTAAAGGGGAGTTTTCCTCTCCACTGTCGCTTCATGCATGCTCAGTATGAGGGATTGCTGCAAAGCCATCAACAATGCAGACGACTGTCCACTGTGGCTCTACGCTCTTTCAGGAGGAGTGAATGCTGCTTGGAGAGACTTGATGCAACCTGCTGGGTTTCCTTAGAGAGGAAACTTTCTGACCAATCTGTATAATCTGATTGAATTTGACCTTGGAAAGAGCCTTGAGATGACAAGTACCATGAACTGCTGCTATATAAATAAAATGTAATTGAATTAATATGAATTACGCCTAAATACCATGTTGTAACAATGCAGTATTTTGTGTTTTTTTTCTGTTAAAAAAAAGAAAAAAAAGACAATATGCCCAGATCAATTTTAGAGGTGTGTAACATAAAATGTGAAAGTAGCGAATGGTTGGGGAACAATCACAGGTGGGACTGTAGGTCACTAACTTTTATTTCAATAATTATTCAATAATAATAAAAAAGATGTGACAATAAAAAGAAAAGTTTTTTTTATCATTTGGGAGGGATGAACAGTCAAAGCCGATCTAGGGATTTCTGACCGATTGATCTGTGTGTCTTGAGCAATGATTTTCTTTTTTCTTTTTTTTTTCACTTTTTTCAAAGAGCAGCTTGACTGACCTTTTGGATGATCAAACGGTATTTGAACCTGCGGTTATCGCGCTGCTGATAAACTCATCAAAGGCGTGGGAACCCCTGTGTGTGTGTGTGTGTGTGTGTGTGTGTGTGTGTGTGTGTGTGTGTGTGTGTGTGTGTGTGTGTGTTAGATAAGGTGAAGCAGAATGAGACCTTGAGTGAATAACACAAGCATAAGATATCACACACACTGAAGATCAAGGACGGAGATCCACAGAAATGTTTGTCGGAGGATTTTTTCCTTTGCTACGGAGAATAAAACGTTGTGACTGTGTTATAATCCTGACGATTAATAACGTTGCAAGTAAAAGCCGCTGCTCTACAGATTTACTTGCAGACAAGCTGATACACAAACATCTGTTCTTACTCTCAAATCACATGAAATAAATGCGTCAAACGTGATAATGTGTTAAAAAAAAAAGAACAGCTGTTGGCACATGTTTTAAAGCAATCCTTAGATTCTCAAAGGGTGGATTTTAAATATGAACAAACTGCAGCTTGCCGTCTTTCTCTCCAGCTATTAAGCTTTAGCTCTACCGTCAGACTCCTTCCCTCAAGAGCGGGCTCTTCATGCAAATGCAGGCTAATGATTATTGTATCCTAATAAGTGGAAGTAAACCACTTTATCTAATACATTTAAGAGGGTCTTGCGGGAGCTGTTGGGATATTATTAGTTTGGGATTTCAAAAAGTCCCTTAAAAACTTGTTCTTGTACCATCACTGCTTTTGGAACAGGCCTCTTGCTGATTAAAATAAATAAATAAGTAACTAAATTACATGGAATGTTGCATTGTTTGTCTTTATTAACGGGATGTAGCACTGTGCGGTAGCAGGCCTTTTTTTAAATTGAGAGTGGGACTGTGAGCAACTGGCGCACTGCAGCAGGAAATAATTGCATCAGACCAACTACCTACAGGAGACAACTGCAGTTTAAAGCAAGAACGCGTGCACAACTGTCCTACTGCAAAAAAAAACAAAAAAAAAAACACTACATTTACTTACGGATCAGAAAAATAGAGAATAAACATTCAATACCTATTAATTATATGAGACTTCTACTGTGACAAATCTGGTGTAATTCTATTCCTTTAAACCATGTGGGTTGGAGTGAAGAAACATCAAACACATGCAGGATGGTGTGTCATAAGGGCCAGGTTTGGGGGAGCACCACACCAGGACATGCACTGTTGAGCTTTTAGCGGGATATTTTTAGAAGGCCACCACACCCCCGTCATTGAGGTAGCATTTGTCACACGGGTCTCTGGCTCCTGGCCCGACGAGGACCCTGATTAAGCGCTGATAAAACCCTGAAGAGGACTTAGAAGTTCTGAAGTGGCTGTTACTGGTCCTTGAACGCACTTGGTGGCCCTGTTTGGCACAAAATGGACGTGAGGCTATCAAAGCAAGTTAGAGACCTCTTCTGTCTCAATTTTCTCGCATGGGATCAGAGGCCATCTTCACATCTGGCGCTAATACGCGTCTTTGCTGATTGGGTTTAAATTAGACAAATTAAAACTGAAAGATTCACACCTGGCATTAAAATCCACCCTGAGTGTACAGACAGGTTATGGAGTCGGAACACTCAGTGGGGTGGTCAACATAGTGAACTTGACGACATTGGATTTAAACTTGGATTGAATTGAAACCCTAATCTGCCTATTTGACGGCACTGTATCAGACTGATTTGATTTTAGATTTTTGGATATTAATTGGTCCCCGTTTGTCTTCTAATGTGCTGAGAGTCAATATTTGCAATTTCTTTCTCCTTCTCTTAGGAATGTGGGAAAAGCAGAAATAAAAGTGTGACAAGGCAAAGCTCAACGTGGGCACAAAGACACTGAAGAGTTGAACCCGTAAAAGCTAAATTACAGTGAAACACAACCAAAACCTTATTATTCTTAAACAGGAGACATCCATTTAACCATTTTGGTGTTTGAGGGTAAGAACATGAGGTAGTGGGTGGTCCCTCAGTGTGGCTCGGTGGA
Source organism: Fundulus heteroclitus (assembly GCF_011125445.2). Lineage (NCBI taxonomy): Eukaryota > Metazoa > Chordata > Actinopteri > Cyprinodontiformes > Fundulidae > Fundulus > Fundulus heteroclitus. The sequence goes on from NC_046364.1 coordinate 6,909,367, forward strand.
GACTACATTTAGGCTGCGAAACTGAAGCAGATAAAAGCCAAAAAACCAAAACCTGCTTCCAAACGTTTGCCCACTAGTGGATAACCCAGGATTGATGTTGATGCCAGGTCCAACAAATAAGCTCTAAAAAGCTGCATTAGGTGCAGTCTTTTTTAACAGCCTTGTTTTTAATGGTCAGGGTAAGTTTACAGCTTCAGCTAACAAGAGAAAAGGCTATTCTTATTTAAGTTTAGCTTTAAAATGTAATCAGCACCTAAATATTATTTATGTTTTTTTTTTATTATTATCTAAAATTACGTAATTAAGAAAGTTTGGTCAGGACAACAGCCAGAAAAGAAGAAAAGACAAACCTATCCTCAAGTTCAGAGCCTCTTGCTTGAGTTTTATAATAAATAAAACTAATGTAACCAGGTTTTAGACATCAGCTCTGCCGGCCAAGTTGCAGCTTGTGTCCCTCAAAAGGTTTTCCGCCTAATCTTACCGATCAGATAAGCCCTACTTTTTTTAACTTGAGGTAAACTTGCACACAGAGCTCAGGATAAAATTATATTTTCCAGCAGAATGAGCAAAGGACTGAAGTGGAAATGAGAGGAGACAGAAGGGACATCTGCCAGGAGGGGAAAAGAAACTTATATGAAAGCATAACAGAACCATTCTCCCAGAGGGACAATCATTACAACAGTCTGCTAAGCCGGAGCCACATGGCCCTCCATCCGTTTAATAGTGCGTGTGTAATTGAACATTAAACATTGCATATTTTATTTATATTTATTTATTTGACCAATTAAAGTCAATATCGAGAAAAAAACTTCCAATATATTAGTCTGCAGTGAATGAAATGTGTCTGCATACAAGAGCTTTCTTTCAAGGTGTGCAGGGATTAAAAAAAGAAGAAGTTTTTATGGATCCAAGTGACTCACAGCAGTCCGACTCGTCAGACCAGTCTCCGCAGTCGTCGTCGCCATCGCAGTGGTAGATATCCAGGATACAGCGGCCATATGCACACTGGAACTCCTCCACGCTGCATGTGGCCGTCATCACGTCTGAGGCTGCACAGGCACAAAGCGGCACATTAAACAGATGCTGGGAAAGTGGCTGTCTGCAACACTTTGAAGCTCTGACTCCACTCTGCTCGCGCTGTCAAACTAAAGATGAGATGGAGGAGAATCACGTCTCTATTGAGCAACTGAACTTGTTCATATGCAAGGCATTAAAGTTTCAAAACTTTCTGGCTGCTGGTCAGCAACAGGAGGGGTATAGGTTTTATGCAATTCAATCATGGGATTTTATGGATAATTAAACATTTAACCAACTGTGAAGTCAAATGAGGGGAAGAAAAAAAAAAAAAATGCACTGTGTTTCACACGGACTTAAATGAGGGACGGACAACAAGGAAGAGAGAGCAGAGAAGAAAGCAAGCCAGACAAAGAGGACGGAAGTTTGGGGGATCAGAGATCCTGGACACTTTGTGCAGAGGAGGACAAATCTGTGAGACGAGCAGAGAGGCAGCCGGTAAGACAAGCTGTAATGTCTATTAAATCAGACTGCAAGGTACCTCCAACAGGGCCTCCAGATTTGCCAGCTCATTAACACCCATTGACAGCAACACCTGAACTGAAGAGGTGGATTGTGGTGAAAGAAGTTTGGCATTGATTGATTGATTGATTGATTTTATAATTGCACTGATTGTTGTGTTGTTGAATAGTGGATTTGGATGTTAAGTTTACCTATTAATTAACTTAGCATCATTTAAGAAAGATTTGCAACTGGAAGCTATTTATATTTATAAAATAAATATTTATGACTAATATTGAAAAGTAGATATTTGTATATTTAAATAAATGTAATTGTAAATATTTATACGAAATGTATTTTAAAGTTAAAGAACTTAAGTTTAGTTACTTGTTCATTTAACTTTGATTACTTTGTGGGTTTGATTCACAGTGGTTTGCTTTGTATTGTTTATATAGATTACCATTTCCTTTGTAGTTTAAGTGAAATTAATTTAAGTAAATTAACTTATGGTTTAGTAATTGTTTGTTTATTTTTCTTCTTTTTGGGCTTGTTTAAAGGTTTTTACCTGCTTCTGGACCAATTTGCACATGTCCTGTCATTCACCAAATAAATGGAGGATAAAAGAAGGAAAACTGCGTGGTCCTTTGAGTAAAACCCTGTTTATAAAAGTCTGCATGCATTTGTCCATCCCTTTTTCAAGTGGGGAAGCTGCACAGATTAAAAAAGAACTTGACAGTAAAAACCGGCATAAACTGCTGAAGAAAAAATAAATAAGCTAATTGAAGGATCTTGCTAAAGAGAAGACAGTGCTGACATCATTTGTTTCCCTGATCTGTGAACAACTGAGACTGATTCAAAAGATGGCAGAACCAGCTGATGGAAAGTCTGTTGAAGAACTAAAGATGGAGAGGACGACAGCAAAGAGGTCGTTGACTCGATTGATCAATAACATAACTCGGATGCATGAAGATATGACTGAAGAGGAATTAAAGGACAGTTTCCACAAGCTCAACATAGAGGCTGGAAAAGTAATGGCAGCAAATGATGATCTGGAAGCAAGTCTCATCGCAGAAGTGGAATCCAGATTGGGTGAAGATGACAAAGCCGCAGTGACTGAACAGCAGAAATCTGATCTGGAAAAGACTGCAAAGGAATGTGAAGCAAAAGTAAGAGAAGTCAAATGCTTAATCCAGGAAACCCTGTGGAGAACCTTTGGAAGGACTGAACTGTTAATTGCACTTCAAGCAGCAGAATCAGAATGTGAACATGCCGCCACCTATCAGACCAGGAGTGGAAAAGGAGGCATACGACTTCACGCTCAACCACCTGAAGGAACTCTTAAAGGTTGCAAAAGAAGCTCATTCTCACTGGAAAAGATGGATCCCTCATGGCAGACGGGATGAAATCCAAGATCGGCTGGGAGGATTGGAACTCAGGGTCCCCAAGCTGGTTTCCAGGACAGCAGAGTTCATTCATGCAAAGCTAAAAGAAGATGAAGGAAAAGAGGAGCAAATTGCAATGTCCCGAAATTATTCCTTACCAACCATCAAGCTAAAACCAACATCGCTCCCAAAGTTTCTTGGGAACAAACGTGACTTTTACAGATGGAAAAGGGACTGGGAAGCACTTCAAAAACAAGGAGAACCAACCGGTTCAAAGGAGGTGAAAAAAGCACAGCTATTGGACAGTCTAGATGAGAAAATCACAAGAGACCTCCGCTTAATCTCCTATAGCACTCCAGAAGATATTTTTCAAATCCTTGAAAACCGCTATGGAAATCAGACAGCTATTGCAATTGAAATTGTGGAAGAGCTACAGAAGATTCCTGCAGTTAGAGGTCACCAGCCAAGAAGAATCGTGGAGTTGATTCAAGCTGTTGAAAAAGCTCTTAAGGATTTAAGTGACCTTGGAAATACTGGTGCCATTAAAAACCCTCTGGTGACAAAGTCAATTGAAATGAAGCTTCCTGAAGTTTTAAAGAAGGAGTGGCTCGTTTATGCAGCTGATAAAAGGAATGCTGTGGTACCAGAGAATCGGTTTGATCACCTCCTTGCATTTCTGAAAGATCAAGAAAATATTTATGAGCAACTAGAGCAACTGAGAGAGGAGGATTCAAGTAGACGAGAGACCCGAATGGAGCAAAGACACGCCAGAACCAAGTCAGTCAAAGCAGTTGATGACTTTGCAAGTTGTGTTGTCTGTGGCGATGGAAAACACAGGAAAAGACTCTACTTTTGCAAACAGTTCAGAACATTAACATTAAATGAGAAAAGAGCTGCGGTTAAGAAGGTAGGAGCATGCAGTAAGTGTTTGGAAATACATGAGGACAAATCATACTGCAAACCTGGGTTTTTGTGCAAGAATCAAAGCTGCAGGAGTGGAGATGATCCACATCACTACTATTTATGCCCAAGTGCTGAAGCCAAGAAAAGCAACACAGCCCAGAGGAGGAACCGAATGGGGCCAGAAGAAGACAAAAGTAGCAGAAAGTATACTGAGGATCAAGAAGATTTTCTTAAGAAATTGTCTCCCGAGTTGGCCAAACATTGCAGAGATGTATTTTCAAATACTGCCTCTAGGGTTTTTAATACAACTCAGAATCAGTTAAATCTCCTGATGGATAGTGGAGTGCAGGAACTACCAGTGTTGATGATGCTTCTTGAAGTTACTGCAAATGCTGGACAAAAGATCGGCACATTAATTGATTTAGCGTCGGATACAAATTACATAACGCACAAGGCTGCAAGCAGATTAAATCTCAAAAGTGAGGAGATCACGCTCATTGTCCATGGAGTTGGAGGGATGAAAGTTTGTGTGGAGACAAAACGTTACCTCTTAAAGATTCGTGTGAAAACCTCCAAAGGCACCCTTAAACCTTACCAGCTTGTTTGTTATGGACTTGACAGCATTGCAGACATTCATAAGCATGTGAAGGCAAAGCAGCTGCAAAGATTTTTTCCAGATGTACCGCTGGATGAACTTGTAAGACCCAGAGAAATAAGCTTACTTATAAGCCACAGAGAAGGTCAGTTGGCACCACAAAGAATTAGAGTTGTGGGGAACCTTGTACTGTGGGATGGGCCCTTAGGAAAGGTGGTTGGAGGAACTCACCCCGAACTGTTTGAGGAACTTGCCATGAAAGCTCATGCAACCAAAACACATTTTGCAAGGTCAATGAGGACAGCTGCTGTGAGATATGAAGAAGTCATTCATGAAATCCCACAGCATCCGCCATTAGATCATCAGGTCTCCATCCAAGTTAAGGCATCAAAGACTGCAACTACAAGCCGAGATTTCTTGGAGTGGTGGAAATGGGACAGTATTGGCACAGCTTGTGAACCCAAGTGTGGAGGTTGTCGTTGTGGCAACTGTCAGCCAGGAGGAAAGGCGATGACGCTCGCTGAAGAAAGGGAGCTTGAGGTAGTGAAGGAAGGCCTCACCTACAGTGGAGGAGACAGCCACACAGACGAACCTCACTGGCATGCTAGATACCCATGGTTAGAAGATCCAGCATCCCTGCCAGACAACAGAAATGCAGTCGAAGCTACATTCTTTAGAACAGAGAAACAACTGGCTAAAGAACCTGACTGGAAAGCTGCTTATACTGAACAAGTGCATGACATGCTTCAGCGTGGAGCTGCGATTAAATTGTCTGAAGAAGCAATCAAGAAATGGAACGGCCCAGTGTGGTACGTAAGCCATCTAATTGCTCCAAATCCGCACTCGGTGACAACTCCTGTAAGACTTGTGTGGAACAGCAGTCAGAAATTTAAAGGAGTAAGTATGAATGACCTGCTGATGAAAGGCCCAGATGTCCTAAACCCGATCCGTGCTGTCCTATTAAGGTTCCGAGGGGGAACTTATGCTGCATTAGGAGATATAAAGAAAATGTATAACTCTGTTTGGCTGGAAGAAAGAGAAGTTCACCTGCACAGATTTATTTGGCGTGATTCTGAGGATGAGAAAGTTGGAGATTATGCAGTTACAAGAGTGAACATTGGAGATAAACCTGCAGGATGCATTGCACAGGTGGCGATGCGAGAAACTGCAAGTTTACCCTCATTTATTCATCTTAAAGAAGAGAGGGAAGTCCTTCAGAATAATAGCTACGTTGATGACATTCTAACGTCCCACAATGACCCAGTCAGGTTAAAGGAAATCACAGAAAATGTGGAGCGCATTCTCAAAGCTGGAGGTTTCAAACTCAAACCATGGGTGTTTTCTGGGCAAAGTGGGAGGAACAACAAGCAGGATGAAGTGAAGGTAAAGACCATGGTTCTACCAAACCAAATGCAGGATGAGGACAATAAAGCACTCGGCCTGGGGTACATTGTGGAGGAGGACAAACTTCATGTCATGGTCAGCATAAATTTTTCAAAGAGGAAAAAGAAGATGCGACTTGGGCAAGACCTTCAGTTGGACCAAATCAGAAGTCAAACACCAAACCCTTTGACAAGGCGAGAGCTTCTCAGTCAGGTGTCTGGTCTATACGATCCAGTTGGCTTGGTAACTCCTGCAAAACAGAAAGGGGCAATCCTAGTGCGGAAAGCTTTCCAAGAGGCAAAGAACGTGAGTAACCAGGTCAAAGACACCTGGGATTTAGCACTCTCCAGTGACCTTAGAGAAGATGCAATCAAGCTCTTTGAAGAGTACACTCAGCTTAGTAAGATCCAGTTTGGCAGAGCATTAACTCCCTTGCATAACAGCAGTGACCCTTTAGCAATTACGTTTTCAGATGGAAGTGAATATTCTTATGGAGCCGTGTTGTATCTGAGGTGGGGTTCAGCTCAAGATCCAATCATTAGACTGGTGGAATCCAAAGCTAAGCTTACTCCATTGGAACAAAAAGGTGAGGCTGTTAAAGCAGAGATATGTGGAGCTGTGTTTGCATCACGTTTAAAAAAGTACTTTGAAATGCACAGCCAAATCAAAGTTGAGAAGTGGTATCACCTTATTGATAGCCAAACAGTTCTTGGAGCAATTCAAAGAGAAAGCTATGGTTTTCAATCATTCTTTGCAAATAGGATTGGAGAGATCCAGAGCAACACAAGAATCCAAGATTGGTGGTGGATTCCTGGGAATCAAAACATTGCTGACATCATTACCCGAGGAGCCAGCCCTCAAGATCTTGGTATTGACTCTAAGTGGCAACAAGGCCCAGCATTTCTAAAATCTCCAGTTGAAAAGTGGCCAATTAAATCATCTAAACAACTTGCTATCGATGCAAAAGGAAACATCACCAAGTTGCAAAAGAAGGCATTCATTGCTGTAACCACAAGGACTAGGATAAAGGAATCAGAGCTCAAACAAGAATTACCTCAGAATCAAACGGAGGCCTTGGCAAAAAAGCAGCGGCCATCTGTGTCCATACAGAACCTGGTGGATGTTTGTCGCTTTAGTAGTTTAACACGACTGGTCAAGACAGTTGCCTGGGTTTGGAGAGCGGCAAAGAGATTCATTAGAAAAAATCAAGCTGCAGTTAAACCAAAGTGGGAGGCAGTCTGCTCAACAGGGGTAATTTCTGTGAGAGAACGAGAAGATGCTCTCAGGGACATTTTTCTTGCTGCTCAGATGAGTGCCAACTTTCCCAGAACAACCATAGATAGGTTGGTGGTTTATCAAGAGGAAAAGTCTGGATTATTAGTCTGTGGCGGCAGAGTACAGATCTTTAGAGAGGACAGAGCTGCAGTTCCCATCATACCCCATGATGCCTGGGTGTCAACACTGTTGGGCCGAGAAGCTCATAATGCTGCACATGATGGAGTTGCTGGAACCCTACTAAGGATGAGGAAAAAAGCCTGGGTTGTAAAAGGAAGGAGGATAGCCCAAAAGATTGTTGACAGCTGTATGGTCTGCAGGAGAGCTCGGGCTCTGAAGTGTCAGCAGGTGATGGGCGATTTGCCACCTGAGAGGGCTGAGCCGGCTCCTCCTTTTAAGTTCACCTCAGTTGATCTCTTCGGGCCTTATCATGTCAGAGATGACGTGAAAAAAAGGGTGACAATTAAGGTCTGGGGAGTCGTCTTTTGTTGTATGGCCAGTAGAGCAATTCACACCGAATTGGCAAGCTCGCTTTCCACCGAAAGTTTCCTGATGGCTTATCAGAGATTTACTGCAATCCGAGGTCATCCACAGAAAATCTGGTCTGATGCAGGCACCAATTTTATTGGAGCAAAACCAGTTTTGGACGAGATGTACAAGTATCTGGGTACCCAAAATATATCAAGTTTGGAAGAAACTGCTGCAAAGAACGGGACTGAGTGGGTGTGGAAGATCCTTCCCGCAGACTCGCCTCATAGAAACGGAGCTGCTGAAGCTGCTGTTGGAATTGTGAAAAGAGCTTTCCAGAGTCTTGGTCAAGAATTTGCACTAACGTTCAGTGAATTTCACACAACTCTATATAACGCTGCCAATCTTGCAAATGAGCGCCCAATCGATGCCAGAATACAGAGTCGAGAGGATTGTATTCAGTACATCACACCTAACAGTCTTTTGCTCGGACGGGCATCTCAGAGTAGTGATGTGAAAATGTTTGATTTTTCCAGCTATTCATTCAAACGACTTGGAGCTATGCAAAATGAGGTTACTAAGTTCTGGAAGAGTTGGAGGCAGCTGGCTGGTCCCAACCTTTTTGTGAGGAGTAAATGGCACACTTCCCACAGGAATGTTGCTGTTGGGGACATTGTCTGGTTGTGTGACCAAAATGCACTTAGAGGACAGTTTATGCTGGGCAAAGTTGTAAGTGCTAATCCCGACAAGAAGGGTGTTGTGAGGGACGTAAATGTCCAGGTTGTCCCAAGTTGTTGCACTCCTATAACAAAACATGTCAAGCAAAGATCAGTGCATCCACCAAAGAAGGATAAAATTAACACCACCATTCTTCACAGGGATGTTAGGAGGCTCATCGTCTTAATACCTGTGGAGGAACAAACAGAAAGTCAAACCACAGAGGAATAAGACTCCAGATGTACCCAAAGGCACCAGAACTGCGATCTTCCCAGTGTTTCATGGAAAGATCGAGTGGGAGGTGTGAAGTCAAATGAGGGGAAGAAAAAAAAAAAAAAAAAAAAAAAATGCACTGTGTTTCACACGGACTTAAAAGAGGGACGGACAACAAGGAAGAGAGAGCAGAGAAGAAAGCAAGCCAGACAAAGAGGACGGAAGTTTGGGGGATCAGAGATCCTGGACACTTTGTGCAGAGGAGGACAAATCTGTGAGACGAGCAGAGAGGCAGCCGGTAAGACAAGCTGTAATGTCTATTAAATCAGACTGCAAGGTACCTCCAACAGGGCCTCCAGATTTGCCAGCTCATTAACACCCATTGACAGCAACACCTGAACTGAAGAGGTGGATTGTGGTGAAAGAAGTTTGGCATTGATTGATTGATTGATTGATTTTATAATTGCACTGATTGTTGTGTTGTTGAATAGTGGATTTGGATGTTAAGTTTACCTATTAATTAACTTAGCATCATTTAAGAAAGATTTGCAACTGGAAGCTATTTATATTTATAAAATAAATATTTATGACTAATATTGAAAAGTAGATATTTGTATATTTAAATAAATGTAATTGTAAATATTTATACGAAATGTATTTTAAAGTTAAAGAACTTAAGTTTAGTTACTTGTTCATTTAACTTTGATTACTTTGTGGGTTTGATTCACAGTGGTTTGCTTTGTATTGTTTATATAGATTACCATTTCCTTTGTAGTTTAAGTGAAATTAATTTAAGTAAATTAACTTATGGTTTAGTAATTGTTTGTTTATTTTTCTTCTTTTTGGGCTTGTTTAAAGGTTTTTACCTGCTTCTGGACCAATTTGCACATGTCCTGTCATTCACCAAATAAATGGAGGATAAAAGAAGGAAAACTGCGTGGTCCTTTGAGTAGAAACCCTGTTTATAAAAGTCTGCATGCATTTGTCCATCCCTTTTTCAAGTGGGGAAGCTGCACAGATTAAAAAAGAACTTGACACCAACCGTCCAGCGGTGGTAGCCATGAAACAATTTCATCAGTTGACTTAGAAGCTTTGTAATAAATCACATTTAATCTGTTTTTTTAAAGGCAATGTTTGAAGGTAACAACATGCTTTTTGATTCAAATTTTTATCCAACAACATGATTGCTTAGTAAAATATTACTTTCAAGACCCCACCTAGTCAATATACAAATCACAAATTATCTTCCCTCAAATTTGCATGCCTAGCTTCTACATTTTAGCCAAAGCCGTTCAAGCAATGGCCTCGCTAGCTTGTCCCTGTCTGGCATTGTTGAAGGATGGCTCTGTGCAAGGCTTAGATAGTCCTAGATTTGTCCTATGGGGGCCGTCCCAAACGTTCCAGCTCATTCCCAGAAATGTCTGTAAATTACAGAAATTCCCATTGTAGGTTTCCAACTGTGAAAACTCCCGGCCATTCTGGTCCTGCGGTGTTTGTTTGGGCACGTGGCGGTGACAGTGATGCAGCGCGGGATTGTGGGGTGTTTTAACTGAAGCAGAGAAGGAATGTCAAAGATGTGGTTGTTTTTTCGCAGTGTCAAAAGGGTAGGGAAATGTATATATAAAATGTAAAAAATACTGGTAAATATTGGTTATCCAGCATAAAAAGGAGTATCAATATTGGTTATCAATATCAACCCAAATTGCCATATAAATGGAATGTTAAAAGAAATGGATTTGGTCAAAACTGACACTACAGTTCCTGTCAGTGGCATGCTTTGATAGGGATTATTGGGTTAGACACAGAATCCCAGATGTTTTTAGCTGTCGAGAGATTTTTTTTTTTGTTTAAAAAAAAAAAATTTCTTTTGTTTGGAAAAATAAAATTGGTTATCATCAGCGTAGCAGGGAATATTGAAGCTAAGTTTTACAATTTTATCCAAATGAAAACAAAAAATAAATAAAATAATCAAAGTAAAGTCAGAATAACACTGGATCTAGACTATAATAGTTTTTTTATGTAATTTTTTATCTATTTTTTATTTTTTTTACTTACGGCAATTTTCCTCATCCGACCCATCCTTGCAGTCCGTGTCCCCGTCACAGTACCAGTGCTCTGCAATGCAACTTCCATCTGTGCACCGGAACTCTTTGTCTGAACATTTTCGCATATCTGACACGCAAAAGAACCCGTGTTACAGATGGTGGCTGCACAAATTCATTTCTGCATGTATTACAACACGCCTGCCGCTTACTTACCACACTGCTCGTCGCTGTTGTCACCACAATCGTTGTCGCCGTCACAGTGCCAGAGGCTACGGATGCAGTAGCCATTTTGGCATTGGAACTCATCCTCTTCACACTCTCTGGGAGCTGCATGGAGGAAAGGAAAGGAAAGAAATGCTTTTAAAAGTAGAACTGCTGACATTACAGCTAAAGCCACTGCCGCTTTTGTACGATTCAGAGAAAGAAAAAAGGAGAGAAAACACAATTTCTCCCCAAAATCAGACCTAGGTTTTGAAAGGACACCTTTTAGGGGCTCAAACACTCACATACAGACGACATTGTAGTTTGATCTTGGCTAAAAAGATTTCCAATGGAAGCCGACCTCACAGTGTTCCTTCACAGTCACTGACCTTTAAAAAACTTATATTGATAAAGCAATTTCCCCCGAACTATTGATAAATGCTGCGCAGGAAGGCTGAATTCAATTTTTAAGAAGTGGGGGGGAAAAAGTGTGGTAAAGGTTATTTTGCACGGAGCTAACCAAAATACATTTTATTGAAGTAAAATGGTGATAACTGTGATAACAAGACTTCCTTTTTGTGGTGAGCAAAAAGTGCAAGAGTGTAGTTTGATTTTATTGTTAAACAGTGGAACAAGCCCTACGTTGCAAAACGAAGCAATGTGTCATCTATGAGCAAAACAACAGTGCCTATTTTTTACAATACAAATCCATCCATCCATCTGTATCAAATATCCCATCTCTTGAGCTCAGCATATCAATACGCCAATAATGAAAACGCTCAATTATGAGTTTCTGAGCTCCCCTCAATCACAAACCACTTTGAATTGAGGACCACTTAACTATGGCAGAGAAACTCCAACAGATTGTTTTCTTGTCTGGTTTAATCACGTTAAATGTGAGGATATATGGTACGGAACTTTTAAACAGTTACTAACTTCAATCCACTGTAAAACATTAAGAAATGAATTACCACATTAACGATTTCCATTACTAACCTCACTGTAACTCTTTAAATCGGCAGCTCTAAAACGCCGGCGCCACAATCGACGGCGAAACCCAGCTGTGGGCACGGCGGGGGCCAAGTTAACGGGTTTGTCAAGGAAAACCAATGATGGATGGCAAGTAGAAGGTAATTTATTATTTAGCACGACTGCGTGTGCTTAAGAGCCAAACGGAGGATTATATGAAGAGACAAAAGCAACAGGATGCCAACAGATTGGAGGAACACACCGAGAGGATAAAGTTCTTCTTTAATCCTGCTCCATGTTTCAGTTTGTCCTCTGGTGTATCGCAACACTCTCTCAGCATACCTGAGAAGAACTGGACTTCTGATATTAAAGACACAACAAGAGGCCTGACGGCTAAAGTACATGCTAATATTTTATGTATGTACTCGCCCATATGCATACCCTGTGAATTATTTCACATTTTTTGTAAGAGGGTGTAATCATGACCAAGTATTCTATTTTTCCATTTGTAAAAATAGAACACCCAAACAAATATTTAAAAATTTTCACACATTGATGTCTAACCTTATTTTCATTTACTTCTGGAAAATAAATGTATGTTTATTTACAAATTAAAAATGTATAATATATTTTGTTTCACTCGTTCAATAATAGAAAAACTATTGTTTAGCTGACTATTTCAACAGCTGCACTGAAAATAAGCAAATTTGTTTTAAACAACCTTTATTATTGCTTGTGAGAGTTTTTTTTTAATTTAATAGATTTTCTACATTTAATACATTTTGCGATTTATTTTCAATTCATTATTTTTTGGGAGAACAATTACACTAAATTGCAGATTATGTATTTATGTTTCACACAATAGTGTGGATTTTATAAATTTTCAGTTATATTAAGCCAGACTTTTAAAAGAAAGGTTGAAATTTATGTTCAAGGAGATAAAAAAGGGAGATGCAATTTTACGCTTCGTGGATCTTAGAAAGTATGGTATGCGTTGATGTACCATAAGATAAACAACAAGACCTTTAGATTCTCTGGTATGTGTATTTGAACACAAATTAAATTAAGTATTGTGAGCCATTTCCATTTTATAAAATAAATAAAAAAATAAAACTGGGTTTTTAAAAACATGAATGGCAGACAGCACGAACCTCTGTTTAAGTAATGGTTATGATATTATCAACACTACCGTGTATTCTCAGACATTTTCAGGAATTATTTACAGCAATATATACACTCCAGGTAATTTTCATAAATATAAAGCAAATGTTCTGCAAGAATTGACTCTTTCCTGAGCTCCACATCAGACCTGGCCAACACCAACCCCCACTACCCTCAAGGATCTCCCCCTATTAATTATAAAAACGTTTCAAAGCACAGACGTCCACGGGTGGGTCCAAATTAAAATTTCATTTCCCCAACACAATTGACAAATACTCTCATTTTTATCTATTATTCAAGATGCAAGACAATAATTGATTTGCTGCTCCTTCTTCCATCTTCTTCTGTCTTTTCCATCATCCCGCTCCTCCGTCCACGAGGTAAACAGAGGGAGGTCAGAGGTCAACAAACCCTGGAGATGCTCATCACTCACACAGCAGCCAAACGTCAAAGGGCAAAGGCCACTGAGAGTCATTACAAGGCCCCCCAACATGCCCACGTGTGTGTGTGTGTGTGTATGTCAGGGAATAGTGTTTTTTTGTTCTATGTGAAATGTCTTTTAAACTTCACCAAACCAGGATATCGTACGTAGGAACACACACGTCGACACAGAAACACACCTCAGACTCGGTTTTTGTCTGGAATCTTGAAAACGGCTTTTGCTCCAGCCAAGCGTGGAGGATCGTCTCCCCGGCTCTAAATAATGAAATAAAGCCGATTTGTTGTGGAGAGGGAGTGGAAAAATAAGGGGGGTGGGGGGGGGGGGGAATTTACTGGGCATGAGGATGAAAAATTCATAGCCAGCTTTGCCAGGAGCAGACAGACCCCCCATCAGGAAGTGATTCAGTGTCTGGCTGATTATACAGTATGTGGGTCAGGAGCGGAGGAGATATCATTGGATGATGGATAAGAAACAGCTTTCGGAGGACAAAGAGGTACGCTGTAACTGCTGTATAAAAAACAGCTGGAAGTGTAGCAGAAGACAGGGTGACAGGTGTGTCTGCTGCACTTTCCAAGAGGCTTCATTTTTACTCCTAATGGCTGTAGCTGCTTTTTATCAAAAACATGTTAATCCCCCCTTTCCAGTTTGGCAAAAGATGAAAAGATATTCATCAGTTTGTGTCATTCAATGGATTCCTTGTGCAATTTTACCTTAAATGATTGCAGTGGCTATGAGTCAGCTCAAATAGAGGTCAAAGCAAAGTATCTTGGCAAACAATATACTGCCCTGGAGTTTGTTTCAGGTGTTTTTGGTAACCAGAGAATAAATCCTAATGACGCCAACGATCTCTGAGTGTTCGCTAAGTGCTCCTTATCAGGTCAAAATGTCACCCTGTCACTCCTGAGTAAATCAAAGACAAGACGCTTCATTATTTTGCTTAATGGCTTCTTCCAGCGGCAGCCACCAGCAGGTTCTTGGGTTACAGCCACAGCAGTCACAACTGACCTAATGGCCACAGCTCTGAAAAGCCACCTCTTCATTTGAAGATTTGGTGATCTTCTCAAGTTCCACGTCGGTCAAAAGTAAGTAAGTAAGACAAATTGTCCTGAGCCTTTAGACAGAAGGCCCGGGCAGCCATTGCCAGTTAACTCCCATAGCACGTGCTTAGCTCAAAGAAAACTTTTTTACCCTACCAGGTTCCAAGTTTAACATACAAGTTCTAATATATGCAGTACACGTATATACGCTGATCTTTTGCGATTAGAAAAGTCCGTATCAATAGCTTCCGGACTTCCCCAGTACAGGGGCCATAACAGGGGCCCTGATCAGTTCTACAGGGGCAATGGCCCCTGGTGGCCCCTGTCTAGAACCGCCCATGCTTAAGCTTAGCCTGCTTTATCTTTTCCAAAACCAGTTTGGGAGTGTATTTCAGATGGGTATCCTCTTTGAACATGCAACTGTGTCCAATATTTAACCATCCAGCAACTGATTTGATAAGAACTTGAAGAAGTTCACATTCATTGTTCCATAAAGTTTCCGCCCTGTGCCACCGCCGCCGGCAGCAAAACAGTCCCACAGCATGAAGCTGCCACCACCGTACTTTACAATAGGTAGTGCTCTCTGAGGTTTAAACGCCTCATACATGCTTCTTTTTATGTGGCCAAAAAGCTAATCTTTGTCTCATCTGGCAGCAAAACCTTTGTTCATGATTTTCACATTCTGAAAGAAGATTTTCTCTCCTAATCATTGGAAAATCCTGATGGCAATGTAGCCAACACAGAATGCAAATCTTATGCTTCGTTCGCGATCCCACAGCTGGTGTCACGAGAGTTGGCTGCAAACATGTTTCCAAATGTATCTTTAAGGTCAAGGAATTCTCTTGAAATAATTCCGGAAATGTCTACGTTTCGCAAAAAACCCCATCTTCAAATGATCCTCAGAAAGGACGGAGATGTAGCAGCGCACATTCGCCAGGCAGCTCTGCGCTGGTACATAAATACCAATTTCAGAAATAGACACAGTGCTGACTTCTCCGACTGGGGTCCACATTTTGTCTGCTGACAGCTGGGGGATATTTTGGAGTAAACTTACACACACACACACACACACACACACACACACACACACACACACACACACACACACACACACACATATATATACACACAACATACAGAGAACAGAACAGAATGACAAGGATTTAAAGGTATTGTGTGTTCAGGGTGATAAAGCGCTGGATTTGAATGAATGAGCGAAGCATAAAATCAACTCCATTGTCTTACAAAACGTACATCATATTACCCACGTCCATAATTCCAACTCTGAACTCTAAAGAGCATTACGAAAAGCAGCTGTGTGCATGAATCTGCGACTACGCGTGGCATCTAGAGGATGCAGAAGCAACAGTTTTGTCGCCGGAGAGGAAATGTACTCACGGCAGTCTTGTTCATCCGAGTCGTCTTCGCAGTCGTTGTCTCCATCGCAAACCCAGGAGCGACGGATACATTTCCCGTTGTCACAGTGGAAGTCCAGCGGTGAGCAGGTGGGGAGCACTGCAAGCACACAAGAGTAGACAAGACTGTGAGCAGTATGCACACAAACAAACAATCCTGGTGAACAGGCGTAGGCAAGCTGCCATCCACCGTCCACGAGAATTCTCGACATAAAAGCACACCAATACTTAGAAATCTACATATCCAGTAAAAAAAAATAAATTAAATCAGGATCATTCACTAAAACACCCAAAAATGCTTTGTTATTTGTTTTCTTTAACGCTCTGTGTTTTTATAGCCAGTAAATGCATTATTTGTAATTTTGTGTGGTGGAGGCTACTGCGTGTTGGTCTGATTGTGAAGTGGAAGGAAAATTATGTATAATTTTAAAATAGTTTTATGAAAAAAAAATCCTGATAAGTTTTGTGTGCATTTGTATTTCAGAATTGATTTTTTGTTTTGTTTTTTAATTTATTTATTTTATTCATTTCCGATGCTCTTAAAGTAAGTCCAGTAAAAGCAGCTACCTTCCACTTGTGTGTAATTTATCTCAGCATAAATTCAGCTCATCTGTGAAACCCTCAGAAGAGTGCCAGAGAACATTAAAACTAACATCCTGAAAACAAAGGTCAAAGCATAAAGTATCGACTAGTTTAAAGTATGGTTAAGGTTATTTAACAAAGCTTCGAACATCTCACAAAGCACTGTTTAGAAGGGAACACTGAAATTTGAATAAAACTTAATTTTGTGTTATTTTTCATAATGAAACTGACCTTAACAAATGTGTTCCATTTGGAAACAGACTTCTTCAGGACTCAGGCCACTTAAGGATCATAGATCCTTTCACTAAACTGCACATAGTGCTTGTAATAATATTTTAGAATTTATTTGTATTTATTAATTCTCACACAGAACCAACAGTGAAGAAAATAGTAAAAGTCTTCAAAAAATCTTTTGTCATTAATCATGGCCAAGATAAATATGAATTCTAATCACAAAAATAACATTTTCACAAGTAAATGATATGAGAAATCCACATCTACAAAGGTTTAGTCCATCACCTGAGAATAGAAAGAGTCTGGCACAATTGACATGACCGTCAACAAAAACTTCACATCGGAGAAACAGTCAAGAGCCAAAGATCTCTGCAAACTGTGGAGGAGCTGCAGAGATCCACAGCTCGGGTAGGAGAATATCTTCACACAACACGTTTTGCAGCAGTTCACAAATCTGGCTGTCTGAGGAGTGGCAGAAAGAAAGGCCTCGTTTTATTTCATGTTTGCCATAAGCCATGTAGAGGACATAGCAGGCATGTTAGAGAAGTTGCCGCGCATATTTTTTTTTATTTTTTTTTTTTAGAAACTTTGCAAAGAAAAAACTGCATTCTTAATGTACAAAAAACTAGTAAAGACGTAACTCGATCGACGTTGAGCTGTAATGACAGCGCAAGGTGGTTCTACAAAGTACTGACTCAGGGGAGCTGAATACAAATAAAATAAATGCCACATGTTTAACATAAAACTATGCATCATTTTCCTTTTCACCTCTCAAATACGCACTACATGTTGCTGATATATCACATATAACCCCCAGAAATTTATGGAAACTGACATTTGTGGTCATCTAAACCAAACCCGTAACTAAAACAAAATGCTATTTTTTTTAATGAATATTGCTTAAGATCAGAATTTTCTTTAAAGACTAAAACAAACTCATTCATCCAGACGAGCACAGAGTAGTGGACGAAGAATCAGTCAGCAACCTTATTTGGCCAACGGCTGCCTTAAAAAGGTCAGATTTTGACACCTACAGTCTAAATGCAGCCAGGTCCGTTCCGTCTGAGCTCAGCTCTTTCAGAACCCAAGTCTGAAGCGGACTCATGCGTCTTCACCTCTTCCACTTCTTGGATGCGGTGCTCTCAGCTCAGCGCATTCCTCCCTAACTTCATATCCGCTCTAAGCAGCGCAGCAACTCGCCATCTACGCCGACCCCGAATAACTGGCCCTTTGTCATTTGCAGACGGAGCTAATTAAATTACAGACCAGAGAGGGACAGAGAAACAAGGAGGGGAGGGGAGGAGTCCCCCCCCCCCCCATCCCCCTTTTTACAGTATACCCTCACTGGCCTGTCGATAACTGATATGAAATATTGACCGAGCGACGCAGACTTGATGAAAAATGTATGATGTCATGCAGAGAGTTAACCAGTGAGACAGACAGGCGGGGCTGCATTAACTGTATGTGAGAGTAGGGGTGTGTGTGTGTGTGTTAGGTTGTGGCTCCAGACTTCAGGAACAGTAAAGCCCCACTGACCCACATAACCCTACATGGATATGCCATTAGCACAAGAGGAAAAAAGTAAATCCAATATGACAAAAGAACTTGCGTTTATCAGCTTCTCTTTTATTCAGAACACTGATACGAGTCGCCTACAGACATCTTTTGTTAAAGATGTCCGTCCAGCAGCCACACCTTTGCCTAAGCAAGCATGAAAGAAACATTTCTGCAGCATTGTAGCCCAAATAATACAGTCTCATTCTTTACTTCCAGGCGGTTTGGGGATCCATTTCACTACTTTCGTATATTTCGGATTATAAGGCACACTTAAAATGCCTAATTTTCTCAAAAATTGATGGTGCGCCTTATATATGGCTACCGTTGTGCTTACCGATTTAATGTGGTACAATGCGCTCAGAAATCTGTTAATATGTGTAAGTACGACTTTGGTTAGCAACGAAGCCGCTCCACTCAGTGGATATTCAAAGCATTACGGTACACTGTGTCACTACCTGATCGGACCCCTGAGCCGTCTACACGACTGCCTTAGTGCAATGTCTAAACTAGAAGTGCACTGATGTAAGGCAGCCTGGAGTACGCGCTAGCAACAATAAACCTAGTAAGTTAATTCAATATAAAAGTTACGTTTATTTTGGTCATATGTTAGAAACAGGGCAGTGTAGTCCAGCTACTCTGTCCTCCTGACAGAGACGGATAACTCTCCCTCTCAGGAGAGAGCCGTGTACGCGGAGGGGTGGAGTGATATTACACACTTGGGAAGAATATTTAATGCGCCTTATAAACTGGTGCGCCTCATGATCCGAAAAATATGGTAAAGACCAACCTTTAGAGGTCGGGCCAAAATATACCAGATCAGACAGAAAAGCTGGCAGTGTAATGTCCGTACTGATTAGAACACATTGAATGGGGCTGCGCAGACCGCTGGCGGTTTTCTGCGACTGCGTCTCCATCTGTATGACCAATGGTGACCTGGGGTCTATTCTTGGCAGACCAAGGGATACATTTGACAGTTAGATCATGCAAAACACAGGTCCGCTCAGGAAAAAAAAGTTCTACGAAAAAAAAATCTACTGTCAACGGGAACAGCACGCAACTTCTGGTGAGGTTGGGTCTACAAATATCTTTGCAGTAAAAAGTGGAACAGCAATCTTTTTTGAGTTTGCTCCGGTAGCAACTGATTACTCCCACACCGGCTTGGGTTCATGCTGTTGGGATTTCTGGTACATTCTCTCATATTCGATATAGCAAGTCCAGTGGTCGAAGCCTGTGTGTTTTGAAGAAATTAAATCGGAAAAGGGACAGTCGGATGGATACGGTGTGTTTGAGTTAATTAACTGCAATCATCTTTGTCATAGCATTGAAATGTCCTGTATAGGTTCTTAAGGGGATGTTTCTTCAAGTGTGGATAGATCAAGGCATTATCTGAACTTATAGTAGCAATTTTTTTTCACAGCCCCTTTCAGGGTAGTCTTTAATCTACTTTCCTAACCCTAAACCTCTTCTATTCATTCCACCTAAGAAAATGTTTAAATATTTAATACTACAAATACTTTTAGTATATGAATACATCTAAAATCAATTTGATTTCTCAATAAAAAAGGTAGAAATTATTTTCTAGATTGTGTTTAATGCTTTACGGGGTATCAAAAATTCCCTTAGAAAGGCTCAGAGGAATACATTTCATAGTTGCTGGGAGTGCTTCCAAGAGATGCTTGTAGTACTCCAAAAGAAGTAAAATTTGCTGATTTATTATCCTCAGCAGGATTTCTGCTGAGATGCGGAGAGGCTTCTCTAAGCCTGGGAGTGAAGTCACAACACTTAAACTCACCTCTGGATAAACTGGAGCACGGCATTTTGGATGTACGTCTGCCCGGACGTCAGCAACGCGCCGCCCAACAAAACCAGGGAAATGCTGCTACTCTACATTTCAATAAATAATTCAGCTAGTCTGTAGAAGAAGAGAGAGTTGCGTTGATGTGCATGGACACACGCACAGCTACTTCCACTAAACCTACGTACAGAAATGTTTCTGCAGGCTCGGAATCATCCAGAGCAGAACCGCTAAAGCGCAGAAATCGAGAGATAAGGAGATGCAAAGGGAATAAATATTTCACTACTTCAGACACACACAGATCTGCAAAGTGTTTGGTTTGTTCCTGATATCAGGTGGATCAGCAAGAAGCAAGCTGGGAAGGCTGATGAGGTCTTTTGGGTGCTTTGATCAATTTTATCTCACAGATTATGGACAGCTCAGCGCTGCTCTTCTCACTGCCGCTGCATTCCTGTGGTTTCCCAGACACACAAATCTCACTCACAAGAGCCATCCAAACACAAACCTTATCTCCGTGTGCCGCTCGGCACATCCAGCAATCCCTCTGTACTCCTACGCGCTCCACCTGCCTCCTTTGTTTATTTACCAACTTAACCCACACATTTACCACAGCCTGCCCACTAATATTTTAATGAGAAGGATTTTTTGCAGTCTCAAATAAATCATTAGCATTAACAGAGTGATGCCTCAGCAAACCTGCACGGCAGGTGTTCAACGCAGAGCTGTTTCATGTCCCCGCCCCTGTGATTCTCAGTTGATCAGACAGTGTTATCACCCGGCCTCTCGTACGATCACACCACTATCAAAAAGCAGATGTTCTAGTTCATTCGCAAGGACACTCAGAAAGCGACGTGGCAACACAAACGTGAAAAATGTCTTTCTTCGTCGCACTCCGTGGTCTTCCCAAAACGCTTCCTGTGAGCAATTATCCCCCCGAGAGCTGCCGGGCTCATACGTGTTAGAAGACATGGTCTAAAAAAAAAACAACACAGCGACCTTCACCAGAGGGCTTTTCTCATCCGAGCTACACAATTCCCACAAGCATTCCCCGGCATTTCCCACAGAAACAGACGCAGACACCTGCTAGTCCCATCATCACAAGTCTCTCTTATCTGATAAGCACTCGGCGCTCACAGACCAGGAAAGGCCGGAACTCACTTGGCTGTTGAGTCCAAATATGCAAGGAGAAAGAACCAACCATGAACGCAAACTCTAACAACCAAGCATTTATGCAGAAAGAATGTAGTAGAGTCTCAGTTTTCTCTTAAGAGACAGGAGAAACAGCAGACGCGCTATTCTGTCGCTGCAGCCAACCTGCTTCACAGTGCCATGTGTCGTGTTATTCTAAAATGGTGTTGGAATGTGTTGGTGAAGATTCTCGCTCATCCATGTGATGATCAATCCAAAAAAAGGTTAAAAAATAAAACAACAAATCTACATACGTATCTAAGCTCTAACGAGACCTCGTCAACAGGTCTATAAAGCGTGGAACCTCAGACGTTCTGAAATGAGAAAGCTTCCTGGATGGGAAGGACACGTCTTCAGCTTCAGAAAAGAAGTCCAGTTTTATTTTTTTAACCTCTTATGGATTGGTATTAGAATGCCTTGCATGAAATGGGAGGCTAACTGAGCTACTGTTGCTTGTTTTCTTGACCCTTTTGTCTACGCTATTGCTACAGGAATTTATTTATTTTTGACAATTCTCTAAAACCTCAAGAGATAGTATGTGCAAGCTCGAGTAGATTTCTTGAAATACTTGACCAGCCCATCTGCTGAAAACTTCCATGTAATGTTTAAAGACAATTAAAGGCTTTTTCGTGCACATCTGATGCTCAGCTTGAACTCCGGCAACTTGTCAGGATGCCCAACAGCACCAGGCTGCGGTAATGGGACCTGGTGAGCCTCCATTCAAGCGAGCATGTAACTGAAATGTGCAAAATGTGCATCAAATGTATTTGGGTAGTGATAATGTGCTACTGTACAAGACAGCCTTCTTTAAAAAAAATATAATCTCTGTAGCTTTCAAAGTTGATAGCACAAAGGAATGTAAATAAAGGTAATTATAATTGGAATTCATGGGCATCATTGCTATCAAGGGTCTGTAAAGTGTATTTACAAGACTTTTCCAGCAGCATAAACATTGAGAATGAAAATAATTATATTCACTGCCTTCTGTAACTGCCTTCTTGGGGTAATTTTGCTTTTGTTTTATGTACAGTTTAAAGCTTATATTATATTACTATAGTTTCCAGCAAAAAGAACAATCCTAATCCCTAACACTTTTTGCTTATCACTAGGAACCTGTAGAAAAAGTCAGGCAGTTTTGTTTGGGTGGATTTATACACACACATACACATTTTATTTGAAATGTTTTTCAATTTTTTTTCCAATACAATAAAATACGAATAAACTCTGCTACCAGAAAGAAACTCTTGTGGGTTTGAATTGTTACACTGCTAATGAATAGCTATGTTTATTAATCTTATACCTTTTTTTTCTTCATATATTCATATTCCGGTGCCTTATTGGTCAAAGCACTTTTTTTTTTTAACTCTTTAACTTCATTAGTCCTTTCAAAAATCAACTGATTGAGATTTCTGCACATTTCCGATCATCTGGATCGTAGTCTGAATAAGGAAGCCCATGTTCGATGCACATATGCTTGTGCCTATCGGTCTTTAGGAAGATGAATGTGCCCATCTTTAAGTGGCCTTGAACGGCAGAGTTAATGGCCTCGCCTTTACTACAGAGAAGCTGAATCAAGTGGCTCTAATGGGACCAATATATCTGCCAGGGCGTCGTTTAACACATTGGTGAGTAGGATGGTAAGATGGACGGATCAGAGATGGCGAGAAAGAGATAAAAAAAAAAAAAAAAAACTTCAGAGGATGAAAAGCGATCTTTGAATACAAAAAAAGTAGTGATAAGCGATCACAATGTTGGAGGACTTAAAAAAAAACAAAAAAACCCCGGATGTGTTCTGTTATAACTTTCCTTAATTTGAAGTCGTTAGTAACTGGATACACAAATGCTATAAAAAGCACCTTTTACAATAAAACTAGAAGTTTATATATGGTTCATTTATAATTGGTAAACTAAAAACAAGATAAATGTGGAAATACTTATGGAATAAGCCTGAAAGAAATCCCCATTTCTGCTTCATAAAGCATCTCCCGTGTTTCACCTCAAACTCGTACTAATCCCATCAATCCCTCCATTCTCCTTCAGTCTCTTTTCCTCCCCTCCTTTAATTTCCCTCTTATAGCTGAGATGGCTTATCTGATCCTGTGCAGTAGCCAGCACATAGTTTGCTCCGGCAGAGTAGAGGGGTTGAGCATGCAGAGTTTTTCTTGGCGTTTGCTTTGTAACGGGCCCACTTTGTCATTTTCAAAATCAGACCTTTTTTTTCTGCCTTAGTAATTACTCCACTGTCGTTAATACTGGATATTGGCAGCGTAATTACATTAGCAAGCTGTTGGAAGGCTACCAATCACATTTATTTAATATTTATTCCCTTTGGTCTATAAAAAGGGAAAAATGAAACATTTGGTTTACTTTGTTTCATATTTCTCATCATATTTTTATTTTTTTCATCTCAACATTCAGCTCTAAGGTATATTAGAGCAACAGTTTAGACACTCACAGTTCACCATGAGACAGTTTACGTTGGAACGTCATTAACATTAACACAAAAAGAGCTTGTCTGACCTTAAGACCAAATTTTCTTCTTTCCTTACAAAAGATCTAAGAAACCTCAGATCTGGGAAAGATGTCACACCCAAGCTGAGCCTGATGTAGTTTTAGAGAGAGACACGGCGACATAAAATGAGAAGATGGATGGTTGTATTTATCATGGACAGTTGTTGAAAGTGTTTACAGCCTGCTATGACAAAATGAGATGAGAACAAGAATGTTAAACGGTGGATTCTACTTGCTATTATAGTTTTGACAGTGAAATGTAAATGTTTGTCAGATAATTTCAACAGTTTGTGTCATTTCAAACTTAGTAGAGCATTGCAACAGTCTAGGGCAAAGCCACGCAATATCTTGAATTGCAGCATCAGTGTGTCCAACAAAACAATCACTAAGCACTGCTTGAAAGCTAAATCTGGTAGGATACCATGTTTCAGATGTCACATTAACTCCATAGTGAGAAGATGGCCATTTGGGTGGACTTTGTTGACTGCCCCTCTTGCCCACACCTGAAGTGTATCTTTAGGGGATGAGAAAGCTCAGGGAGAGTGGTGGCGACATTGTGTGGTGGGAAAGATAGGAAAAACTCAGAAGATATGTGGAACAATCATAATAGATGCAGTCAACGCCATTTTTAGATATTGTAACACCAAACCTAAAAAATAGCCTCATACAATTCTGCCCTTAGGACATAAGCTTCTTACTTTTAATCACAACATGTCCACTGTGTGGAAATATGTTACACTAGAAACGCCACAAAGCAAGGCCACTGTGTACGTTGACAAAGCCATTGTACCGAGAGCTGAAAGCTCCAAGCCGACCTACAATACAATGGACTTAAACGTCCGAAAAAGCCCCCGCTGAAGAACGCTGAGATGTTTTATGCAGCGCAACAGACGCTGCGAGACGCGCAGTCTCTCCGGGGACTTCATAGACGAGCGACTTCCTACATTTCTTCTGACAAATTCACACATTTCCCACACTCATTGCTGGTTTGGCAAATCAGGGGGAAGTACACTAGCGAGTTTAATGAGCTAGTTGAGTTCCTTCGCAGCGTTCAGTCTCTACCAGGCAGCCACTGCACGCCTGTCTGCGGCGCAGAGCGGCTGTGACGCTGCGCATCATTGCCGCTCCCAGCTTGGAGCGGCTCGGTGCATCAGCTTGCCATCGCACATAAAACAGTTCAAGGTGCAGAGAAAAATTCAGCTAGTTTGTGTAAACGTGTCGGGTGGACGTCCACAGACTTGAGTACACGCAAGTAGATGGGAGCCTTTAAGTAGCAGGTCAACGGGAATCACCTGTGGAGTCATTTCAAACAAACCGGACAGCTATCATCACCAACATGGGGTTAAAGTGAAAGTTTACACATAACGTTCATGGTAATCGCCTTATTGCCCTTTTTAATAACATCTGAAAGCTTATGATTTGTTGCTGAGCTGGTAGCCTATACTTTATATGTGCTGATCACATGAATCACCCCTTTGAATTTTATTTGGAAAGGCGTAGCATTATATGATCAAGACGACGACGATGATAATAAGATTTTTATAACCCTCTTTGCATTTGGTTTACATAGATCAAATTACTACAATTAAGTGTGTGAAAAAGAAAAACAAATCAGGAGTGATTGAAATAAAGTTGGGTTAAAAATCAGCAGGGACATTTACCATTTAGGGATATCTCTCTTTGATCTCAAAAAAACCCGCACAGTTGCACATTTGTTTTCAGGATAGGATTATTCCTGTGGACATGATTTGTTTTTCTGACTTCAGTTGTGAGCTTACACTTATCCTAAGTAGTATTTTGGGATATGTTCATACATATCATACTTGTTGGTAGAAAGGAGTTCATTACAGCTTATAAAAAAAAAAAAAAACCCTGATATGATTATAGTAACATTAGAGCAAAAAGAGCTCTGGTATAGGAATAGTATCAGTATCGGCACATATCGGGATCAGAAGTGAATAAATGTGGATCTGTGCATCCCTACTCTGAAATGTGATCTTTTGAGCGTTTATTTGAAATGTATCCACTTCGTGTTCTCTCAATCTTCTGAAATATTAGCAACAGAATCATCTTCCCAAGAAGGTTTCTTTCCATTGTGACAGATTGAGGTTGAAGGATTTGCTTGTTGCCATGACAAATCTCTGCTGATGGACTCCAGTGAGTAGCACTTGAGTGCTGCCAACTACACAACCCTCCCACGCATACTTGTTAAATAGCTGAATGACAAGAAATACTCTTATCGTGACATTATAAGACTATTAGGCTTATCTGTCAAAGCTGAAATTAAGTCATTATTTCTTCAGCAATAACTTAATGTGCTAATGCAAACCCACCTAAGGACAGTAATTAATACATGTATCACTTGTAGTGTCTGCCCCCTTATGGGCCAGGAATAATTCAATTTGCTGTATGAAGAAGGTAAAACGTACTCAACAATCCTTCTAAAGACAAATTCACCATTACAATTGTTTTCTTTTAGGTAAGACCTGAAGTAAAAATAGTATCCTGGCTAGAGTTAAAACATATGACACATTGAAATAAAAATCCAACTTTTATAATGGATTGTTAAATTTCTCAATCAGTTTCAACTTTCTGTTCCTGCAATATTTATATACACAGAAAAAATAAATTATGACCAAATGAGATCAGAATCAAAAACCAATCTCAGGTGATCATCCGTGTTTTTTTTTCTCAAATGTTTGCTCATCTATTTAAGAATGCTAATGATGTCTATTTACCATCACTCAGTCAACGGGAGCTGAAAATACTGAATCTGTGTTCAAGTTCAGCTTTGACTGCAGACAAAAAGGACAAGGTAAGAAGAGCTCAAGCAAATAAACAGGCAAACAAATGTGAACTCCGGCGGACTAAAACCGATTCGACTAAAGCAAACACAGCTGTGGTTGTGTTGTCTAGTTGGGAGACGTCAGATGAATGAGCTGGCCTTCTTCAGAGTTCAGCAAAGCCACCATATCAATCTGTGTCATATCAATCTGACAGCAAACTGGTTCATTCAGACACAAAAAAGAAAAAAAGACTCCACTGCTGCTAACACAGAAAATCAACAAACCAAAAAGTAAGTAAGTTATAGGAAGACTTGGGACCATATAAAAATAAACCTTTTCTTTTTTTTTTCAGCAAAAACAAAATGTAATTTCTTAGAAATTGAGTTATCACTTTTTTAGGATTTTTAATTGAATACACTTAAAGCTATAGTTGGTAACCCTGCACAGAAACCCTTTTGTTATACAGGGTAAAGAAATGCAAATGTGTTTGTTGAGCACCACCCATCACTCGTATTTAGGATAGAGGAAGCGTTTTTTTTTCGGATATGTAAGAAACGCCCAAGTCTCTTTTTGAATAACTGCACATGCGCGAGACCATGTTACCTGCTCTTCCGCTCCTCAGGGGGGATTGCGTGAAAGAAATCTCCTAAATACACTCTGCTGTTGTGATGAATTTGCACAGGCAAGAGGAAACAGGCTTAAATCAGAGGCATCCGGACTTTCACTTGGTTTATCGAAAACGTTTTGATGCCTATCCACGAGTCTTTGTCAGTTTTGGCGGTAATCAGGAATTGGAGCAAAACCCATTCCCTCCGTTCAGTGTTGACTTTTCTCCTTTTTCGCTTCCAACTCCCCAGTGTTTACAGCTCGGTTCGCCAACACATCCCGAAGAGATGACATAAGCAGTCTTATCTGGATTCAGGTGACCAAATACGCCACTTACACTAAGCAATAGCCTCTAACGACCCAGAACGGTGGCGGGTGGGTCATCATGCGCCGAGGAGGACGGGCCTCCATGTGCATGAAAACAGCAGTGCTCCATCTGCAGGTTGTTCGAATGCGAGCCGCCAGGATTGACAAAGACTCCTGGATAGAAGGCAAAACGTTTTCAGAAAAACTGAGCAAAAGTCCGGTTTCCTCCGAATTAAGCCCGCACTGCAAAAACAGATCTAAAAGTAAGCAAAATGTTCTTAAACATAGTATTTTTGTCCTTGATCTGAGCAGGTAAATATGATAATTTGCCAATGGAATGAGTATGTTTACCCCTAAATTAAGATAATTAGACATCCTGCACTTGAAATAAGATGATGGAGATGAGTTGTTCCTATTTTAAGTGCAAAAATCTTATTCTATTGGCAGATCATCTTATTTACCTGCTCAAATCAAGGACAGATACACTAATTGTAAGAAAATTTTTACTTATTTTTAGTTCCGTTTTTGCAGTGCGTTTGCTGTTAAAATGATGACGTCTAACACATAGTGGCTCTTCACCTTCTAACTGATTATTCAAAGTCCAGAAATCAGACCAAGTTCGTCTAAAAAGAGATAACACTGCACAGTATTTACTAAAACAATCCCGTTTTATTTATTTTGACCACATCTGAAACCTATTTAAGTATGTAAAGCATTGGTAAAGGCAGAAAGGTCCGGTCCTCCTCTTGTCTTAGTCACTTTGTCTGTCCTCCATCAACCTCTCATGTCCTCTTCTGTGCGAACAAGTGTGCCTAGCTGATTTAGTGAGAAGGAAGTAAATATTTAGGAAGGAGGCGGAGGAAAGCACCCAGCAACCTTTAGATGGGGAAACAGAGGGGGGAGGATTATGCTAATGCAGCCAAGCAACTACTCCGAATCTTGCCACAACAAAAGAGACACAAAAAGGGAAGAAATTCTAGCACACAGTGTGAAATAAATGAGAAAGTCTTTGGGAAGAGGAAAAGTAAGTTGGTTGTGCGGGTTTCCTGTGGTCCGAGGGCAAAGAAACGAGAGATGGAAGGGCAGAGGGAGGAAAAGATGAAGCAACACATGGAGAAGGAGCGAATGGGGTCCTAATCTTCTGCGCTCATGCTTTTAGATCAGCTGAGCTCCTGTGGTCCCAGTCGCTTTCTGATTGGCTGCCACTGTGTAGCATGGCGGATTAAAGGACAGAGGGGGGTTCTTCTTTTCTGGTGGTACAAACTGGAGTGTGAACCTGTGAGATTCTGTTTTACTTTTGAAAATTTGCTAAAAGCACAGGGTCGGTCATTCCTTCATGTTTTTTTTTTTCCCCCACTGGACTGTCTTTAAAATCGGACTCTGGTTTAAAAAAGTTAGGCTTTGATCTCGTTTACATATCTAGAATTGTTTGTATATCCAGTGTATCTTCATTCAAAGACAAAACTATTAGATATGTTCATTCCAAACCATGCAGACCAGCAAAGAAAATGCAGCTGTGCTCCATTACGTTTTAATTAAGGGTAGCAGTCAGAAATATAGAATGCATTAAAGATTTTTCCAAACCAAAATAGCACCAAACAAATCTAGCTACCTTGAACAAATGGTAGGAAGAAGAATCGGGTTGTGTTTTTCTTGATGTCCAAGATTTGGTCAGATTACAGTAGATTAGGACAAGAAAAGTTTACCATATATTAGTTTAAGGTTTGCCATTTTTTTTTTTTATCATTTATGATTAGGCCTGGTGTGCAGAGTACAGAGTACAAAGAACCTCAAAATTAAGCATTTTTTTCCCTTTGATATCAAGAGCCAAAAAAAGTTTTATTCTAAATTAATCGAAACATTTGTGGAATTAAAAAAGGGTACAGTTCTTAACATCAAGAGCTTAAAAGTGTATGGAACTGTTTAGTGAAGCCACATTTGGATACAAAAAAAAACGTATTCTATCAGCTTCAGCAAGACAACAATGTGTTAAAATTAATACAAGAAAACAACTTTCGTTATTTCAAAAATGTATATGGTTGGAACTCTCTTCTGTCGACTTGGCAAAAACGTAATTTTACTGGATGAAACAGGAGGGGGAAAAGGCAAAGCATTTGAATATCTAATATATCTAAACATCTGCATATTTCTAAATGTCTGACAGCTCTTATTTCTGTTTTTTTCCAGAATTAAAGATAGAGTCAGGTCTATTGTCAATGTTTAGCTAAGTGGAGAAAACACTGTGGCCTAGTCTTAGCCATGTCCCTGCAAATTTAATGACTTAAAAAAATAAAAAACAAGTATACTAAGAGCTTAAAGGTCAAAGCTACATCACAGAAAAAACTTCGGTTTCAATTTTATTTGAAATTTCTCAACTAAAATCTGACAATTTGTGAGCTTTCAGAACATTTCCAGTTACCGTGTCCAAACTAAAATAAGTCAGTGATTCAAACACTTCTCTATCATTCATACAGTACAGATAACAACACCTGGAGTCCTGCTTGCATCTCACCAGAATCCAGAAATGCATCCAAAGCAGAGCACTCACACAAGTGTAGAAAACACCCCTGTGAGGAGTTTATGTGACTTCAACACACACTCAATTCCCAAAGCTCACAGACGTCTGTGAGCCGTCGGAAAACCAAACCTCACGTTGTGATTTTAAAAATCACACAAGACAGAGAATTTCCTTTTGCGTTTCATCTCATTTCCACACTGCCACAAAGTTCAAGTCAGCTGAGATGAAAGCAGGTGAGGTCATTAAGGATTAAATTATTTTGGCATGCGTAAAGGTGGTTTTAGGCGGCAAAAGTGAGAGCAAGCATGCAAGTGTCCAAATGCTTACAATCTTTGGAAGTGAAAAGCACAGTGAGAAATTAGTAAAAGGAGGACCTGATGGATGTGCTGGAAAGAAAGAAAAGGTGGAACATCACCAATAAAGTGCTCTATCCATAACTGCTACTAAGACCGCGTTTTCAACATCCGTGAGGGTCGATTTATTTTATCAACTTAAACTGGAAAGAAAAGAAGAGGGTGTCTGGAAAAACTTTGTGCTAGGCCTGATAACAAGAGGGGCAGGAGTATAAATCAGACTTCAGGACAGGGTTTAAGGATATTTAAAAGTAGACTGACAAAAGAGCGACAAAGTCTTAGGTGGCTTGTTATTTTTCTCCAATTAAAAAGGGCTCAAACCATACAGATTAATCTTCCAATGATCAGTTAGGCATTAAGCTTGGCAGTCTTTGTCTTTTGGTTTTAACATTTTGATCTATTGCATGCTTAGAGAAAAGCAATAAAACAAGTGTGATAAAAATAATTCTGCAACAAAAGCAATGATCAAAAAATAAAATCAAAGTTTGTTTTAAATTTCATTTGGTTTTATAGCATCATTCCCAAACCAAAGACTTGAGGGAGATCTCTCACTGTGGGGATATTAATACATCTATATTGATCCAGGAGTTATTTGTGACTGTTCTAGAAGCAGCTGCACTCAAAAGTAGACCCACCAGTGCAGGTACTGTAACATCTGAACTAAAGTGTTGTAAACATGTGCAGTGAGAGGACAGAAACACATATTAAAAACAAAGTATGTGTCAGTGCACTAATTTTCTAGGTGAAACCCTTACATTAATGGAAACGTTTTGTTAATGACTGTAGGTACTGACAGCCTTGTATTAGGAGAGAGAAATGATAACTCACAGAAAGACAGGTCTCAGTGTATTGTATCTATGAGAGCATACAATTATTGGCAGCAATATCACAGCAAATGGCTGCCTTTAGCAAAGTGACAGTTAAACAGGAAGAGGAAGGTAGCTGTGTCTTCTATAAAGAGATACAACTTTACTAAAAAGTCAGATAAGCACTGAGGTAACATAAGCGCCCTTTGTCTGATCTGCCTAAAGTTTAATTAGGTCAATGTGCTGCACCAAGCTACGCTAACAATGTTTCCTGCTGAATCTATAAAGGCAGTTTCTAACTCTGTTTTAAGTCACCATTAATATTATCAGGAGAGTGTTACCTCATCCTCAGGGGTGCCTCCACAAATTTTGGGCCCCATGACAAAATATCTAAATCATCCTGTCAGTTAGCGGCCATTCAAATTGTCCTAACTTCCCTCCTATACGGCGCCCCTGCTTATCCCACCGTAAATGCTGTGTTTAACTGCTGTTTGTGGCACTAATATATATTCCAGCTTAGCTAGACCAGACTGTGAGGCGTTCACAAGCACCAAATGTTTAAAACAGTGTGAAAAAAAACTTTGATAATGATCTTAGGGCATCTGTTTGCAGGGATGATGAGACGGACATTGGTGATTTATGTGGTTTCCTCCTGCTGGTGTTCAGAACACAACAAGGGAGGATCAAACATGTATTTGAGGCGCGGCACACGGGTACGGTACTCTGCTCACTCCACGGCTGTGGAAAACCCAACTAGCTCTTTTACGGAACCAGCACAGAACTGGTTCTAGCACCAGGCTTGTTAAGCAAAGGAAGAGCCTTGGTGGAAGACCCGATATAGACCAACCAGTCCTTAAGCAGGCTGCAGAAATGGCCTTCACCATCCAGTGAGAGAGGCCGTGTTCATGGGGTTTGTTAGTGTGCAGCAAACAACTCGGCAGACCTCTGCAATCCTCGCCTCCTGTCCACGCCGACGCACAAGACAAAAGCTGGACATATAATCTGAAGCCTTTCTCCAGACAGTCAAAATCCAAATAAAGAACTTGTGATTCTAGCTGAAATCCCTCAGTAAGTCTGCGGAGCATGGAGCTGTAAGATAAAAAAAAAAAAAAAAAGAAAGAAGATATTCACCCAATCTCATCTAAATTCCTGTTTCCATGCGTTCTCTTTCAACCCAACACAGTGACAGATTGAGTAAGCGCCAAATAAAGACGGCGGTAAAACATTTAGCAGAGAGCACTAACCATAACATGAAGCAGACAACGTCGTCTCCTTCATCATTCTCCGTCCACTTCCCCGAGCCTCTAGAGCCCTCACTGAGATTTCACAAGATAACCAGACACGCACAAAGCACCGTGCAGTCTTCATTCTCCTTATGGAGGTTTATGGATATGGAACATGCTGCCAAGAACATAAACATGTCCTCCTCTAATTGAGAAAAGCTCCAGGGCCAAGTTTCTCACAGCTCATGTGTTTGGCCTGCCATCAAACATAAAAAAAGGCCCTCCTGTATGCCATCCAGAGCTCAGGCAGCTGTTTCTGTGGAAAAATGAATGTGAAGATGGCAATGCCTTATTAATTTGATGAAATGTGTGAGTTATGTCTCCAGTAATTTCCATCAAAGCTAATTAGTCTCTTGTCCTTGAGATGTGTCGCCCAGTTTAAGAGCTTCAACCAGTGGGGCGAAGAAATCCAAACTCTTTGATTACCTCTTTGAGGTCTTAAACATGTGTATCCTTTCAGAAACCTAAATGTTTAATGAAATGGTGTTCAGTCACACACTGGGTCATCAGGTGAAACCCCATGAACGTGGATGCAAATGGGACATAGGACTGCAGCACCAAACTAAGCCCATCTGCGTTGACTGTTGTAGAAAAACTATGATCCGATTTTCAAATGTATCAGATCAAACGTGTTTTTCATGAAATTATAGCGGATACTATAATGTACAGTTCCAAAATCAGATGAAATATTTCACTAAGTAAATATAATAAGTATAAATGCTTGACACTTTTGGCACACAGTATGATATTATCCTCTTTAGAAAGAATTCCTGCACATTTTTAAAACCCCATAGCTAAACTTAAATCCATCCATCCGTGCATTGTCTTCTGCTTATCCAAGATCAGGTTACGGGGCGACATCTTTCAGCTCATTCTGAGGGATCCCGAGGCGTTCTAAGGCCAGACGGGATAAATAATCCAATCAGCGAATTCTGGGTCTTCCCTGGAGTTCCCCCCCCCCCCGAGAGATGTGTCTGGAAATCCTCCAAAGGTCAGATGTCCTTTGGGAGATGACAGCGACATCTGATCAGATGTCCAAATCACCTAAACCGACTCCTTTTGATGTAGAGAAACAGCGGCTTTACTTTGAGCTCTTCACTCCATCTCTAGGGCTGAGACCAGCCACCCTCCAGAGGCAGCTTAGCTGGCCAAGAAACAAGCGGCCAACTCTTAGAAACTGTTAAAAAAAATTACTTTTTTTAATCACTTTGATGTCTAAACCAGATCAGATTTTTGACTTCACACACGTACATGGACTGAATTTAAATGGCACTTTCTAGTCATCCTGACCAGTCAAACTGCTTTCACATTCACTAACCCACAACCTTCTGATTGCAGGACAACTACTCTACCCACCAAGCCACAGTCACAAGTCTCGTCTGAAATGTAGCTCTTGACTCTAGGTCTAGGTCTTGACTCCAAGAAGTAGGAAAATGAACCCTTTAAAATATCTTAAGGTGTGTATATCTGTGGGTTATTTGACCCAAAATAAATTCCGTTAAGGCATGGTACCATATGTTTTGGACTATAAGGCGCACTTAAAATCCTTAAATCTCCTCAAAAACCGATGTTGCACTTTATATATGGATTACCGTTGTGCTTCTTGACCGATTTAATGTGGTACAATGCGCTCAAAAATCTGTCAGAATGTGCAAATGTGACTTTAATTAGCAACGAAGCCGCTCCGCTCAATGGATATTTGGAGCATTACGGTACACTGTGTCTCTACCTGATCGGACCCCTGAGCTGTCTACAAGACTGCCTGACTGTAATGTCTCAACTAGAAGCGCATTTATGTAAAGGCCCCCCACATACTCTGGTGTAGTTCCCTCCACGGAGGTCCGCTCGTACTCTAGACGTACTCCACGCATACAGGTAAGTGTCACACTACAAACTTCTCGGGTGAAAGAAGTCTTTACATCAAACAGTTTTATATGTGACACCGAGCTTGATACACTTACACCTTATGTGTAGACAAAGACCCACACGTTAATTCACTGCACCTTATAATCCGGTGCACCTTATGGTCCGAAAAATGCGGTAATTCAAAGATAAAATTATGAAAATATGAAACCAAAGAAGAATAACTATACTGTTTACACATTCAGATTGCCTTTAACGTAGAGATAACACAATAAGAAAAGTTTGGAAACTAATAATTTTCCACAGTCAACTTTTTTCTTTCCACACATTTTCAGACCAGGAAACTGCCAACTTCATACTTTTTCAAATCTTTAAAGAGTGTGCAGGAACCCTGTGCTACTCTTGTTAACTTGTCATGATGAAAGTACATCAGGAGCAATCAAAACATAATTCTATCCCAGTATGGAGTTTTATTTGGATTTCTATGTCAGTCAGTGTGACCCTCAACTTTTTCAGTTTACAGAGACCTGCAATCAGGCCCTAGGATGTTTACAAAGCTATGAAGCTTTAGAAGTGCTGTTCATTTGCATTAGTATTTATTTATCATAATTAAAAAAGGGTCTCTAATATTTATGTACATGGACATTTGATAAGTAAAGGGTCCCTAAGAGTGGCCGCTATCCTCCATCTGTAATGTGACATGCTCAGCTGTGCAGTACAGATACTTGATGCTGCTAAGCAATTATCATTAGGAAATAGGATTTTTAGAGTAAAGCCCCAAGTCTGTGAAGCTGCTGAGAAACTCTGTTCCGTTAACTGAATCCGCCAGAAAAAAAGAACCATATTAGCTCAATTATCAACGAGTAAAATCATTGCTTACCTATGAAATGATTCCAGCAGAGATTTTTTTATAGCAACTTTTACTCTGTGTGGGAACAGAGGCCTCACCTAAATAAATTACGCCTACTTTCAGGAACCGTTTCCTATGAAAAGCTTAACAGTAAAAGCGAGATAAACACTGAATCAGATGTTAGAACAGCTTCCTAAAGATCCAGTCGGAGCAGAAAAGACTACTCAGACAAAACATCAGTCGCTGTCAAAATCACAAAATTAA
Organism: Fundulus heteroclitus; assembly: GCF_011125445.2. Lineage (NCBI taxonomy): Eukaryota > Metazoa > Chordata > Actinopteri > Cyprinodontiformes > Fundulidae > Fundulus > Fundulus heteroclitus. The sequence continues at coordinate 6,944,590 of NC_046364.1, forward strand.
AGAAAAAAAACCATAATACAGATGAAATATTGTCTCTTTATTAAGTCTAAACCTAAACTATTTACTTATATGAAAGAACTTTCTTTGCACAAATAAAACAAATATGGTATATGTCCTTTATCATGATTTGTGACAAAAAAAGCCCCATAAAAGGCAGATCTTAAATAGATTTATTAAAACATTTTGTTTTTTTGTTTGTGTTGCTAGTAGCCTTTATTCTCTGTGAGCAGACGGTTTATTTAAACAATGAATTCAGATTTTTCTCTCTTTTTATATCTGAACCCATTTCAATCCGATCAAGGAGTTATGTGCATGTAAACATAGTTACTGTGTTGTATAGTTGCCGTAGTTTGTTATAGGTTTGAGCCAATCGGAACACTCCTTTCTTTAACCGAGTATAAAGAACACTGAGTTATAACAAAACGATTTATTCAACCAATTTTTTACCAAACTGTAAGTCTTAAAAAAATGAAGAAACAGCATGTGCTCTCTGAACTCTTTGAAGCTTGGTGAAGGAGCTTATTTGTGTCTGCGTTTGTGATTGGTAAGGAGGATTAATGACTGTAGTATTAACCTACATGATAGGCTAGGATGCAAAAGGAAGGAAAACTGTTCTATTGAACTTTTTATTGACCCTTTTTGTCTACTGAGTATATATATATATATATATATATATATATATATATATATATATATATATATATATATATATATATATATATATATATATATATATATATAAATAAACTAACACATTTACTCCATAACCCTCTACAAATATAACGTCAGCAGAAAGACAACCTTGGAGAATTAAAAAAAAAAAAAAAAATCCATTTTCACTGTTCTTTTTAAGACAGTAAATGATTGCAGCAGAGAAGCATACCCTGAACACAGACTGGTATGGACTCTGAACTTTAAATACTCTGCCTCAGAAGGTGAATTTATGACCGCCAAGCGCAGACCTCTGCAGCCAGTGTGGTCCAGTACAAATGGGGCCGATGTTACAGGAGGTTTAAGGGGAGAACACATGGCTGTGAAGTCCATTTCCTCCTCACCCACCAGCAGCTCTGAGTGTGACGGGGTAAGCTAATGATTGCTGTTCCAGATCACTATACTTAAAGTACAAACACACACATAGACACCGACATGATGAACATTTTTAAATGGCCCTCTTAGTCCCTCATCACCTCTTTGTTAATCCATCTTTGGTCTCTCTACAGCTATGAAATTTTAGATGGTAGAACACAAACACACACACAAACACACACGCGCACACACACCACATCTTTAAACTGCCCTATTTCCACATGATTTCCACGTCGTAATTAGATCGCTTTATAGAGACGGTCAGCCTGTGCTCCCCTCCTCCCCAGTTTTACACACACACATTCCTCTGCTGTGTTTCAAGACAGTTGTGCTTTGTCTGGAAATTGGTAAATTGGTATAAATGATAAACACATTAAAGTTCAAAAAAAGTCTGGATGCCACACACCACACTGCCTCAATTGAGCAGGGAAGACGAGGTCCTCTGTGCTTCTCTGTGTGAGTTCATTGTGATTGGATATTCTCACGGTCACACAACTTTGCCAATCAGACTTGAGGAAAACCACTCAGGCCTCCGCCAACTGAAGCTGTGCCTCTGAAAATTCAATTTTTCAATGCTTCTAAAGAACGCTCCTGAAAACCATAAAATTTCACTCCTCGATTTTACAATTGGACTCAGTTAACTGAATCAGTGCTATAGAAGAGTTTTTTTATTCCCACTCAACAACGCTCACTTTTCTGTGCTCGCTTTCTCCACACACAAACAATTGCTTAAAGTTTTAGAGCAAAATCCTTCATGCAAGTTTTTACCAAAAATGTTCTGCTTGCAGGCAATTTAATTTAACACCCGAGGAACATTTGAAAGATCACGTATCTGCAAATATACACTCATTCAGTTAATTTGTCATATTTTAAAGAGAAATTGTGTTTGTCACTGTCCCCAAAAATAAAAAAAAAATAATAAATAAAATGCATTTGTGTTTAGTCAGGTTAAAAGATGCTTACATATGTTGATTCTAATGCTTCCAATAATTTCACCCTGAAACACGCTGCAGTGTGATAAAATATTTTTCAAATAGCTTTGTTTCAAATTTTTATGCTTCCACATTCATCTGTTTTGTTCATAGGGATCAAACATCAAATGTTTCCTTTAGTGTCTGCATCCACTTTGAAGTTCTGGTCTCATAACCCTCTTAACTTCTTTCCTTTCCTATCCCAGGATCCAAGAGTTTAGAGGAAGTGTGGAAAGACGTATAATTCAAGTTGCATGGGGTCCAGTGTGTCGTTTGCAGAGCCATGATGATTGGGGGAGCCATGATGTCTGCTGGTGTTGGTCCACTGTGATGAATTCATTTTCCAGCAGGACATAAGACCTGCCCACATGTCCAAAGGTAACATTCCTGCTTCAGTGACCGTCATTGTGCTTGAATAGCCAGCAAACTGGCCTGACCTAAACTTTATAGAAAATCTATGGATCATTGTCAAGCAGACAGACGAGCTGAAGGCTGTGATCAGAGGAACCTGGGCTTCCTTCAGCAGAGCGATAGTCTGATTGCCTCTGTGCCATGCTGCCTTGATGCAGTAACTAATGCAAAATGATCCCCAACCAAGTATTGAGTGCAAACAGCACAAAAATATATAAAAAGTTGGTCAGCATTACAGTATTAAGAAATGTGTTTGTATTGTTCTTTTTGAAATAATAAAGATAAATCTGACCATGCTAAGTAGTAGTACTATGAGGAATGTGAATCCAGTAAATAATTTAAAAAAAAGCCTCTGAACCACAGTCTATGTGAACAGGCTGAAGTGTAAGATCCTTTGCACAAATACATTACACTTGAAATTTCAACATTTTTATTATTAAGGATCCCCATCATTTCTCAAAATATTTAACCACCAACGTAAAATAAATCATGTAATGGTTAAATACATTGGTGAAAAAAATAATGCTCATATGTGCATATAGCAACTGACTTTAGTGGTGAATCCAAAAATAACCATAAAGTTATTTTTTAAAGAGACTAGCCTGTAAACACTTGTTATTAAATGCTATCTTTTGTTTGCTCTCTTTTACGCTTATATTATTATAAGTCATGATACGTCTATGTTTGACTGTATTGGAATTATTGAATAAGCTTGTTAAGGTAATAGTGTACAAAGAAATCAACTGAATAAAAACAAAATTAAAGAAGAAAAATATTAATTGTCTATTTGGTACATGCAAAATGCATTTTAGTTCAGTGCAATCAGGTTTTTACATGTAACGGTATTTAAATTAATCTTTAACAATTATCGATCTACAGCTAGGAACCCTATAATACTAAAAGAGAAATAACAAAATAAACTCAAACCCGAAGGCACCAGCAGAAGACGTTTGATAGTTTTAAGTTAATTGAGCATATGAATAGAAACTACTAATGGTTCCAGTCTGAACATGTTTACGACTTTTTGTTCATGAATAAAAACATAAATAAAAAAGTCTAGCAGATCCGAATCAAAACAGCCATCACTAATTGCTTCAATTGTTTCGCAATTTTGCCAAGCATAACTTATTAAAACACTTTTCAGCTTTACAGCTGGAACAATAATTGGAATAAATTGTGACGGGCACACTGCTGTGCACAAACAGCATCACAGTGAAACAGAATGCATCCCTTTGACATGAGGTCCGCTGTAACAAGATTGACTGGAGGGCGTCCAAGCGAGCGATGGTCCGGCCGCAGAGTGATAAAGCACAGAATCGATCATACAGTACTAATGGATTGGGACGGTCTAGGTAGATGCTCCGATATCTGTCAGCTGCTTCCATGTGCCTCTTTAAATAACCAACGTACTGCGAATCGATACGTGGCAATCTGACTCACTAAACATTCAACTGGCCAGAGATCAATAACGCTTAGCATTCCCTCTCCTTAGTCCTAACAAGCTTAATATGACAGAAGAAGAGTGATGGAGAAAGAATACTGATACACAAACCTCTAAAAGAGGTCGAAGAAGTGCCCGACAAAAAAAAAAAAAAGAAGGCCAACATGTGCTCGTCTGCTCAAAGAGCGAGCAGCGACGAGAATAAAAAAAAAAAAAAAAGGCCCACACATTGATGTTTCCCGTCGATACACAGACGAGAAAAAGAAGAGCAGCGAAGATCTCCTCCGCTTGACAAACTGACATGCTCTGCAGGAAAACACTCCCGTCTGCCTCTGCTGCCAAGCCGCCCCCACCCCCCAAAGCCAAAATGTAGCTGGTGCCAGAAGTTGCTCAAGCATGTTTGTGTGTGTGCGTGCTTTGGGCATACACGGTCTCCCTCAGAAACGGTACCCGCCTAACCAGTCAGCCATTCAGTGTTTTACTGGGGAAAGATGGGATCCATATGAAGTCAATTACCATATTTTAGTCAATCTTATTTTCCAACACAATGTAGGAAAATTGTCCAAACACATTTTAATATCTATAACGAGTTTTAAAAAGTCATGCAGTTATATAATAAATGCAGCATACAGCTGCCAAGACCAGACAACCTTAGGCTGTGTGGAGGTAGTTTAATGCCTTGCTTAAGGGCTCAGTACATAATGTGCAAAAGAAAAATTATCGTTCACATAGTAAATATTTCAAATTAGATTTTTAAAATCATACAACATGTTTAAAGTCAGTTTAGTGTATAAAAAAAATCATTTCTACCTGTATTTCTATCACCAAAATCGTACTATTGTGTATTGTTTGCTTGCATATTAACGTCCAAAAAAACACAAGAACTGATCTTTGACCTGAAAGCAGCTGGAGACCACTCTCCAGTGGCCATCCATAATCAATTAATTGCCCAGGTAGATTCCTACAAATATCTTGGATTACAAATTGGTAATATTCAGTTTGTTGCAAAATAAAATAAAAAAAAGACTGGAGTTGTTCCATTTTCACTTGTTGCAATGAAGACATGAAAGTATCTCTGTGGATCAGGGTTTAAGGTGGGAAAAATAATAAATAAGAGGCTTTAGTTTAGTACTTTAAACCAAAACTGCCACAGCTGGTTCCAGATGTCTGCAAAGGTTTTATTTGTGACCTATAACACCACCACAGACAAAAAGGTTGGAAATTATTAATCTCATTATTTTAGATTTTAAGTGGCAGGAAGAAAAGTACGCTGGAAATGTGCCACCAATCACATGGTGGGCAAAAACAAACTTGATCCGTCCATAAAATCTCCCATACTTTGATCATCCAACTTCAGCATTTTATGCTGAGGGTGCTACAGCAAGAGCTGCACAATATAATGCAAATACATCATCATCACAACATCAGTTTGTTCAATATTCATATCGCAAAGAACTGTTTGAAGTGCAATAATCGTTGGCCAATATATTTATGAACATGCATTTTATACATATTTAGCCGGTTGGACTGAGTCTTACAGCAGTAGATGCTAAAACCAGATTTAAATGGCAGATCAAGGAATCCCACCTGTCAGTGAGAACAGAGAGGGACTGTGATGCTGCGTCCTTCCGACGGCCTGCTTGGAGCAGCTCACTGTATTAAGCTCAGTGTCATATATAAAACAGTTTGATGTAAAGACTTCCTGCTGCCAAGAAGTAGTAAAAATTTAGCTTTGCATGTCCCTGTATGCGCAGACCTCATTGGGATGAACTACGCCTGAAAATGTGGGGGCCTTTACATGAATGCACTTCTAGTTTAGACATTACAGTCAGGCAGTCTTGTAGACAGCTCAGGGGTCCGATCAGGTAGTGACACAGTGTACCGTAATGCTCCAAATATCCATTGAGTGGAGCAGCTTCCTTGCCAAAAGTCGTACTTACACATTTTAACAGATTTTTGAGCGCAATGTACCACATAAAATCCGTCAGTAAGAACAGCGGTAATCACATATAAGGCGCACCATCAATTTTTGGGAAAATTTAAGGATTTTAAGTGTGCCTTATAGTCCGAAATATATGGTACAATTATGGCCCTGTCAAAAATGTTCCAATATTGTGCAAACCTAATTGCAGCCATATTTTTCTACTGAAAGATAATCATTGCCGACTCCAAGGTGAAAAACAAAAACCTCCAAACAAAAAGAGATAACTATGATCTCATCTTGGGAGACCGACTGTACCTCTTTAATGTCCGGATAGTAATTATTTGTAAAAATTGCTTGTTTTCTTTACTGCAATCAAATAAAAAGTGGAATTTTTAAAGTTAAAAAATAAACATAATATAAGATACGTAGGCCAAAAGTAGGACTATGATAGCTAAAGTTAAGCCTATGCTGAGGATGTGGTTGTAACAAGCAAACACTCACTGCAGCCGTCTTCATCGCTGTGGTCCCCGCAATCATTGTCTCCGTCGCACTGCCATTGGGCCGGAATGCAGGTACACTCCCCGAACGCGCTGACAGCACATGTGAAGTGGTTCCTCCCACACGAACAGTCAGCACTGGCCTGAACACCTGCAAATGACCAGAAGGAGAGGACGTCAGACCTTATCTGACATAAACTGGTGATCCAAATCGTTTGCTTTAGTCATCATTAATAACAGTTTGATACCACTCTATAAACCACAATGCCGACAACACTCAGCAAAACAGATGCAGGAAGCATCAGGTGCCAGGGATGTTTGCAGTTACCAGTTGACCGTTCTGATTCTCAATTGAATTGAGACTAAAAACTGATTTTTACTCCCTTATGTGACTTGTTTCTATCTACAGCAGTTAACTGCTAAATCCCTGTGGAGGTTTATAACACCCGGATTTATGACATCTACAAATTTCTGAAGCAAATCACAGGTACTGTTATGAGTTGCTGCTTTCCAGTTGAAAAAACTGAAAAAAAGAAAAAAAAAAAAAAAAAAAAGAAAAAACATTTAACCTGCAGACGTGTGCAAAGTTGTGAGGCTTCATTTGACAAATGAAACAATACCTTGCTTTCACAGTTCAAATATCACAACAAATTAATATTTAAATATAACCATTTACAATTTCATCTTTTGATCTAACTTAAGAGATGACATATGCACAGGTGCTGATCATATAATTAGAAAAAGTTGATTTTTTTTTTCAGCAATTCCATTCAAAAAGGGAAACTTGTATATTATATTCATTCATTACACAGACTGATATATTTCAAGTGTTTATTTCTTTTAATTTAATTTTGATGAATATAACTGACAACTAATGAAAACCCCAAATTCAGTATCTCAGAAGATCAGAATATTGTGAAAAGGTCCAGTATTGAAGACACCTGGTGCCACACTCTAATCAGCTAATTAACTGAAAACACCTGCAAAGGCCTTTAAACGGTCTCTCAGTCTAGTTCTGTAGGCGACACAATCATGGAGAAGACTGCTGACTGGACAGTTGTCCAAAAAAACCATTGACACCTTGCAACAAGGAGAACAAGACACAAAAGGTCATTGCTGAAGAGGCTGGCTGTTCACAGAGCTCTGTGTCCAAGCACAATGATAGAGAGGAGAAGGGAAGGAAATGATGTGGTAGACAAAAAGTGTCCAAGCAACAGGGATGGCCGCACCCTGAAGAGGATTGTGAAACAAAACCCATTCAGAAATGTGGGGGACATTCCCAAAGAGTGGACTGCAGCTGGATCAGAGCTTCAGGAACCACCAGACAGACGTGACCTGGTTTCAGCTGTCGGATTCCTGGTGTCAAGCCACTGTTGAACAAGAGACAGCATTAGAAACGTCTCGTCTGGCCTAAAGATAAAAAGGACTAGACTTCTGCTGAGGGGTCCAGAGTTATGTTCTCTGATGAAAGTAAATGTTGCATTTACTTTGGAAATCAAGGTCCCATTGTCTGGAGAAACAGAGGAGAGGTACAGAATCCACATTGGTTGAGGTCCAGTGGAAAGTTTCCACAGTCAGGGATGGTTTGGAGTGTCACCAGCCATGTCATCTGCTGGCGTTGGTCCTCTGTGTTTTCTGAGGTCCAAGGTCAACCCAACCGTCCAAAGCTACCAGAACCTAGTTTAAGGACCATGGTATCCCTGTTCTTAATTGGCTAGCAAACTCGCCTGACCATAACCACATAGAAAATCTATGGGTTATTGTGAAGATTAAGATGCGACACGCTAGGCCTAACAATGCAGAAGAGCTGAAGGCCACTATCACAGCAACCTGGGCTCTCATAACACCTGAGCAGAGCCACGGACAGATCGACTCCATGCCACACCGCACTGATGCAGTAATCCAGGGAAAAGGAGCCCCAACCAGGTATTCAGTGCTGAACATGCTCATACTTTTCATATTTCATATAATTAGTGGTGTAACATGATGTTGTGGTCAGAGTTCATCCAACATTAAATATTTCCGGACAAAACAAAGCCTGTATCGCAACGTGCCTTTCAATCGCCATAAGGATGCAACATCATCGTGAAAATAAGTGTAAGATCTCAATACGAGCCCCAGATCTGTAAATGAAGGCTTTAAACTTGACAACCTGTTGCTGAGACTGTAATTCTGAAGGATACAAGGAAGCCATTGGTGAACTGATTCAAGGACTTCTAGTGACGTTGGTCACCGAGACGCTATGTTACGAAAGAATAGAAGCAGCTTCCACCACCTTAAAATCTTTTGCGTGGCAGCATTTTGCTTACATGGTAGAATTTTTAGTTATCTTTTTACTTTGTGAATGATTTGAAAGCACTGTGAGAATAACAATATGGGTTTACTGGATGGGTCCACTCCGATGCATTTCCGGATTTTGTGTTTCCTGAGACAGCAGTTGGTGATTCACAGGAGAGTTTTTCCTCCTCAAGCTTAACCATTACAAAGCAAACAACCACAGGAAAGCATGGAAAGCTTTCATTGACATATTCAATAGTCATCAATGGACTTTGAGTGTCTCATACTCATGATCTAATCAGCCTACATGTCAGAAATGACAGTATATAAAACGGAGATGAGTGAAACAAACAGGCTTATGTTGTAAATGTGCAACATCAGGAGGATTTCTCGTGAGTGAACAATACATTCCCGTGTTTTATGCTTTTCTTGATCTTTTATGTTGTGCGCTCAGCTGGGCTTTATTATGTCATCATCCAGAAAGAGCCTTTACGTAGTACTCCCATGCACAACAAGCCTACTTAAAAAAAAATAAAACTACAGGACGTGTGATAGAACTAATAAACATTCAATCTCATACCAGTTTTGCATGTGCAGATTTTGTTACCCCTCAACATCAAACGACGTCAAATCCACGCAAAAACATTTACGGTTCTCCAAGACTTAACCACAGCAACAGAAAGGCACCACATGATCACACACACACACACACACACACACACACACACACACACACACACGTCGCAGTGACGCAAGACCAGGAGATGGAACAAATAAAGGTTTCCCCATTTTGCTGTCGCTTTGAAGTCCATTAATGACCATCTGTGTGTGTTTGTGTGTCAGTTTAGCTAAAACCAGCCTGCCACAACCCAAGTTTCTTGGAGGGTGTGTGTGTGTGTGTGTGTGTGTGTGTGTGTGTGTGTGTGTGTGTGTGTGTGTGTGTGTGTGTGTGGTTCCTGGCCTCTTCACAAAGGCATCAGTCAACCCAGGAGGGCCTGGCAGGGAGAGCTCAATAACCTTCAGATCCCTCCCACAGCACTAAATTAATGGCCTCTTTCTATTCATTTCCCTCGCTCCGTCTCTTTCTCCTCTTTCCACCATCCTTTCTTCATGTCCCCCCCCCCCACCACCCCCCAAGTTGCCTCCCTTCTTTTCTCCTCTTCCTTACTTTTCCTCCCTCTTCCCGTCCCCTTGTTTCCAGAGCTCCCCACTAATCGGAGTGAAACAGGGATGGCGTCATCCGAGTCTTCCTGTCTTTAAACTTGTCTTTCTAATTTTCTAGCACACTCTGTAATCCCTCGAGTCTCTGACCCTCGGGGCGTGGTGTTTATCCTCCGAGAGACAACAGAGGACAATCAGACTGTCTGCTAAAGTCGACAAGAGATCCTTGGTACTCGTCAGCGCAGCCTGTTCAGCTTAGACCGTAGTGTCGTGAGCTCAGCTCAATTTGTTACCCTGAGCTAATGTACGTTTGAGTCAGATGTGTGTGGGTTTGCATAGCGCTAAATTAGAGTCTGTGAGCTGGAGCAGGAGTCTTGTCAACATGAAGCCACATCAGAGGGCTAGCATTTGTCAAACATGCTTTAAAAAGCAGAGGTCACTAGCTCTGACCCGACCCAAAGAAACTCACAGACTTCCAGGAAGCCACCAACCACACCATTCTGCAAACTTACATAAATTATTCTAAAGCAGTGCAGCTACAACCCTGTACCATCAATCTGCACAAGCACAAGGAATCATTGTGGTGATATTATGGGATACCACCTGCCAGAGGGAACGCTCTTTAAATATTTTCAACAAGGACGAATCAACAAATCAAGGACGAAGCACATTTTCCCCTCAACCGTGATGGACGCTACTGCTATTGATGCTGATATTTAACACTAAAAGTAATGAACTCCCCTGATCTAAACGAACAGATGTGTCACAAGCATGAGAGAAAATGAGAGATGATCCCATCCAGTTCTCTTTTTAAGGTCCTATCCCAATATCAGCATTTAAAGGACAGTCAATACTGGTATTTTCTGAACCAAAGCACTTTCTGAAACATTTATTGTAGCTTTTGATTAGAAATTTAAACCATAGTCACCGATGCCTAAACTACCCTAATTGTTAACCACATCTTCTGATGCATTAAATAATGTATGGCTGATAAATAATAGGCATCAAAAAGAGCTTTCCATATTAATCTTCTTACTCCAAATCTTGACAGACTGATGAGAGGGAACAAAATTGACTTGTGCAGAAGGTAATGGTATAAAACCAAAACTGTTTCAATACCAGAGTGTTCCATACCAGGAAAAATAAATCATGGTTTTGAACATTGATTCCATCACATAGTACCAACACACACTGACCATTTTATAAGGTATGCTTTATTAGCCACTCGGAGCATCACATGGCAAATGTGGTGAAGACGAGTTGCATAATTTGAAGCACAATCAACAGAACCGTGAAGACAGAGGATTTAAGGGACTTTGAGTAGAGCATAGGTGTTGGTACCAGATATGGTAGTCTGATTATAAGAAATCTCCCAGGATCGAATACAGAGTACCCTCTCTGAACACAAAACACATCAAACGTAGAAGCAAAAGGGCTGCAGCCACTTCCATTCGCTACAAAAAGAAAACTTGGGCTAAAATACAACCGCTGCAATATTGGACAATGCCGGATTGAAGAAACGTTACCCTGTACGATGAGGGTCGATTTCAGCTGCGACAGTCAGACGGTCCGGCCAGCATTTGGTGTCAACAACATGAAAACATGACTTCTAACATTCTGCCTCTTATTAATGGCCCACGCTTGTAATAGCAGTGTAATGGTGTGTGTGAGGCGTAAATCGAAGGCAACCTGACTTTTGCTTAGTGTTTGTGAATATGTTTTGACACCCATCCAGGAGTCCATCAACTCTGGCTGCGCACTGCTGAGTGTAATCCTTATTATTTTAACACAACCAGTACATTTTTAGTGTTGATTCCAGTAATTACCCCTAGAAGCCAGAGAATGGTCGTTAATGATGGAAAAACTCCGGGGTTGTGCAGAGAGAAAGTGCAGGGTTACATGTGTTTAGGTTATATTGTTATGTGTAGTAGATCACAGAGTCTAAATGTTCATTCCCCAGCCAGAGAGCATTCAATAATGGGTGGAAGTTATGCTTCTCCATATTTTTTCATTTGTGTCGGTGTTCAACTCATCCATTAGTAAGCAGTGGGCTGCCTACACTGAGTGGCGCCCGGGGAGCAATCTGGGGCTAAGGGTCTTGCTTAGGGACCCATGGCAGCAGTCTGCGGAGATCAAACCGGTTATTTTATTTGCCAAGTATGCCTACATATACAAGGAATTTCACTCTGGATTGAACAATGCTCACGATGTGCTTCCTAAACAATAATACAATAACACATTATGTATTTTCTAGAACGTAAATGTGCTCTACCTTGTCTTACGATTTTTCCATGAGCAACGTTTATTTTGAAATCTTATATATTTCTGGTTAAAAGCGTAGAAAAAGGAACTTTTTATTCAATCAGCCCTTCTGTTGCCTATGAAGCTCTTTGTCACTGCTTTTTAACAGTGTTCACTTCAACACTGGAGTGTTAAAATGTAAGCAATCAGTGAAATCTGACAAATATAATCAGCAGATATCAATTTTACAAACTACAATACATATTTCATGATCAAAGTATGCAACAAGAGTTTGACTGCAAAGTTAAAGTTACACAGTAAAATCAGCCAAAAATCAAAAGGACTGCAGCGTCTGGATGGTGGTAGGTCAACGTCTAAACTAAGGGTGATGTCAGTATTGCATCACATGCCGAGATAAGTTTTAACTTTGAAGAAAATTGTTTAATAATACATAGGATCTCGAAATGCACAGAATAAATCACGGGTTATTACTGATGTTTCTGTCAGGGAAAACGCTTTACTGAAATATTACTTTGTGAAGAAACAGGAACCAACACATTCAAAACAAGTGGCTAAATGACTCCAACCATATAGTCATAATCTTCATTAGCAATAATCACAAGCTAGTAAGAGACTCAGAAAACCTAAAAAAAAAAAAAAAATCAGAATACAATCTGCCCAGACTGATAATGGTGAGAGGAGGCTCACACAGCAAGCAAAAGACAAACATTAGTTTAGCAAAGTATGAATGTATGCCCAAACCAGACAGACAGACTATTATCTTTTTCCTGATAGCAAAAAAAAGAAAAAGAAAATAAAAACTACTGAAAAAGCAAAGAGAGATCATGGGCAGACACCACATTGTTACGTAAGGCTGCAGACAGAGACGATGCAGCAGCCAGGCCTGGCAGCCCAGCGCCTGTGGAGAGCGCCAGCGTGACAAGCCTCTGATGCATCGCAAAGATAACAGATCACAAGCGAGGCTTTTCATGTAGACACAGTAGGTTACTTTGTGCTGTAAATAAATACAGGTTTGACAACAAAATATCTATGTATCAAAGGTCGTTCACGTGAAACATGAAGAGAAAAATTGCCTTATCTGTCCGCTGCTGTGATGTTTGGATTTCCTTTAAACAAAAGGTGAGTCGGGAGAACTGAATGGAAGGATCGCAGAGACAAAGCACCATCAGGACAGGATGAACCTTGTACTTTTACTATCTTGAGCTTTTTTTCTTGTCCAGTTTTGAAGGAGCGCTGTGAAAAATTATGCCCTTTGCAAATTTCTTCCATTTGTTGTACTTCAGTGGTTCTGATCGTGAACAAAATTTCAAAGATAACCAGAGTACATACAAAATGCAGTTTTCAAATGATGATTTCATTTTAAAGGGCAAATGAATTTATAAAACCAAACTTAATAGCACTATTTGAGAAACAAACTTGCTCCCTAAACTCAAAAAGCGGCTGTGCAAAGCTCGTCTGCAACAACTTCTATTAAGGCTTTGTGACAAGTCCTAATGAGTCTTTTGCCTTCCTGTGGAGGACTCTTCTTTACAGAGTTATTTAATTCAGCCACATCTGAAGGTGTTTGAGCAAGAATGGCCCGTATGAGGCCAAGCTACAGCATCTCAATCAGATTTAGGTTTAGACTTTGACTAGTCCGCTCCAAACCTACGCAGCATTACTGAAGTTTGTTTGAGCAGTTAAGAGGTGGCCTGGCAGGTGTGCTTTGGATCACAGTTGTCCTCATGAAGTAACACCTGGATGATCTGCTTCAGGATTTTGTGGTAGGAAGCAGAATTCATGGTTTCTTTTAAATACTAGACGTCATCGAGGTCCAGTTTGTCAATCAGATTTAAGTTCAAGCCACTCCAAAACCTTTAACAAGATTATAAAGGTTTTTGTTTTTTGTGAAAAACTTGAAATAGGTCTTTGTGTTTTGTTTTGTTTCTGTTTTTTTAATGAATCAGCAAAGGTTTTTGCTTTAGAACTTGGGAATGGTCTTTTCTCCCCATTTTCTTTTTTACTACTGAATAATGAAGACAGGTTTTAACTGGTGCTAGTCAGGCCTGTAGTGCTTAGATGTTGCTTTGGGTTATTCTGCAACTCCTGGGAAGGTTCCCCACTGTTCTGTTTTCTCTCTATTGGATGATAAAGGGCCTTACTGTGGTTCATTGGAGTTCCATAGTCTTAAGAAATGCCTTTGTAAAAGTTACTGGCCAGATATGCATTTGTTTCTCAAATGCCCCTGCTTTTCTTCAATTTGAGGATACAAGGTAATTCTCTGTTAAAAGAAGAACATATTACATATATGTAATATGTAGCCTACTTCATCTCGACAGAGATTCTATTTAAAGAGAGTTCTTGATTCTACAGATCTGACAGTAATCAGGAATTAGTCTGGATTGTAAAATTTGACCAAAAGAAATGTTTTTAATCAAACTTGGCTCATAATTTTATAAAAAGGTGGCAAATATATTTTCCATATAGTGCGAGATTGGCCTAAATAGTAATTTTCCATTTAATAAATTAAATTGATTGATTAAAAATGCTTTTTGTGTTGACTCAGTTTATCTTTGCCTGAGATAAAACACGTGACAAAAAAATTAAAGAAAAATTAAAGAAATCTGTAAGGGTCATATTTTCAAAACGGTTTTGTTTCCAAAGATTTCCAAAGACAGAGCAAAGCCATTTTAACATTTCATGCTAGAACTGTGTTAGTGCTGAAGGTTTGACGGTTCTTATATTTCAATGTTAATTTACAAGAGAAGTGTGTTTGATCGTTTCAGGATTCTGGGAGATTTAGAAAGCAAATTTAGAAAAATACTGATGGAGAACATTTGGTTTCAAAAGAAATAAGCACCAAGGAGGTGAGTTGACAGAAAGCCCAGTGATATATTACACTAATTTCTCTAAACCCCTCATTCTGCTTTGCAGCTAGACGCTATGGCCCAAAGCTAACTTCCTGCAATTTGCCAATTTTCATTGAATTAAAAACACATAGAAGTTAAGTGTGAGCTTGTACGATTAGGACATATAATGATGAACATGAAAGTGTCTTTATCTGCTGAAGACAGAACCAAGGAGGTTCGCTTCTGTGCACAAATGTCCACGGAGCTCAGAACCACCTAGAGCTCAACCCGCTCGAGATGGTTAAGATCCAGGTGCTTTCCCCGCACCATCTTCAACAACACCGTGTCTGCTGTGGATCACTTTTGGTTCTCAGTAACCAATCTTTCTCAGGACCTGAGGTGGTCCTCACACATAGAAACTGTTCAGAAGAAGGCCCAGCAGAGACTGTACTTCCTGTTGCCACTCAAGAAGCGCCTCCTTCCACTGGAGCTGCTGGTCATCGTCTACATTGTCATTATTCAGTCTGTCCTGTGTTCATCCATCACTGTGTGTTTTGGCTCATCCACAAACGGGACAGGTCAGCTGACCGTCCCCGCCATCCGGGGACTTATAAAGGTCTGGAGTCCGAAAAAGGCCAGCCAACATCTCTGCAGACGCAACATATCCTGCGCACACACTGTTCTGATGTTTACCATCAGGTCGGTGCTGCAGACGCCAAAGAGACCATTTCTTCCCCCAGCCTGTCAGAATGTCCAGATCGACATCTTGCTTATTTTTACCAATCCAACCACGTCTTCCCTCTAATGTGGAAAATGTATACATTCATAATTATAAGAAAAAAGATTTCTATTTCTATTTTTTAAACATTGTATTTAAAATGTCTTCATTGAGAGCAAAGTGGATCTGAAGTCATATTCCTTACTGTGTGAAGCAACTTGGTGATTAAAACCGATTAAAACCAACTTGAACTTCAGGTTAAAGTTGGAGAGAGTCTCCAGGGGTGAAAAAGATATCAAGGCCCACCAATGATCATTCCCTTCTGCTACCCAGCACCCCCAACTGTCCGGCAGGCCTGGTGTGGAACAAGACAGGTGGTCTCCTCAAGGTAAACACAAAGCATGAACCCACAAACCCCGGCGAACGCCACATTTAGACCTCACCCACCAACAGGAAGAGCCGGTGTTCATTGACTGAGACCAACCAGAAGCTGCCACGACGCTGGAGATCTAACCAAGCAGTGTTCAAGGTCTGTCCCGGCATTTCTTTATTTGCTCTGGCTAAATGGTCAAATAATAAGTGTGAAGGGTTGAGGAGGGAGCAGAGGGGCCAAAAAACACAATGGGAACCCAGCCCAGAGAGCGGGTGGCCGCACGCTTTAAATGATGTCAAAAGGCTTCCAGTTAATTAGGCATGGACCTCCCGTGAGACTACCTGGAGGGTCAGAGCTGCATCTCTCTGACAGTGTGTGAGAATGCTGCTGTAAAAACGGTGATAAGAGGGAACTTCTGCAGAAGAGACAATGAGAAGGCGAGGACAGGAGCGCGGAAGGAATGAGTCAACCCTTTTGTCCGTCCTCTACCCTCGGCTGGTATTGAGCTGTAAAGGCGCAGCTTCGGCGAGAGACAGCTGCGTCTCGGCATGTCAGCAACTGCTTGGCCCTCGCCGTCCCAAACCAGCTGCATTCAGCCTCACAGCGCAGCGTCGCGCAGCGCCGCACACCAAGAATGGACACAACTGGCGTCCCGCGTCTCTGTCAGGCAACAGGGATCCACAGTCGTCACTTATCGCAGCGTGAGTGTGCTGGCAGAACGCCGCGGATGGCCGAGCACGTTTACAAGAAGGCCGCTCACCTGCGCTGGCTGTCACTCACGAAATGTTCTCCTGCAACACGAATGTGGAAAAAAATGAACACATAGGAGAATTTCTGAATATTTTGGCCTCAACTTATTACATCAAAAATAAATAAACTCAACATTTAGTCATCATTAAGAGATCTGCTTTGCTCTTAGAGGGGTTTTCCATAATCTAATTTTGTCTTTTGGAAATAGCTGTCCAAAGTTGGCAGGGACTGGTTACTGGAATCAAGTTATACTAAGATATTAAAAAGTAAAAATTCAAAAACGGTTAAAGTTTCCACAGTATCATCCTCTATCTGGATGAATCCCCACCCCAACATGTTGCTGTGCACAGCTGGTCAGTGGGCTGGGAGGAGGCTACAACACTTTGCGCATGCTAAAAACAACATTTACATTCACTCATGGATAATTAAGTAATTTCCCTCTGGGATTATTAAAGTATGTCTGATTCTGATTCTAATAGTCATGTGAAAACTAAGGCCACTCGATTCATTTTCTGTTTTAAATCATAATCAAAGAAAAATTAAACGAAGTTATACATTTTTACTTTTAATATGAGGCATTTTTCTTAAAAGCCTGCAGTGTGATAATCTCATTCCACCCCATTCCCAGTCAAACGTCTGCTCCAGAACACACACACACAGGAGATTAATCTTCTATTTTTGGAAAACTGCAGTTTATAGTATTTCTCACTACTAGATTTATTCCAAAATTGCAGCAAATAAAAAAATATATATATATATTTTTGGTTCTTTAGATATTGCAGGTGCCCAAGGTTGTGTTCATTTTAAATACCTACATCATAACATAATGGCAGCTGAAAGCTGATTCCAACACCTACATGGTCCAGAAACTCAATGCTCTGTAGTCATAATGTCTTCAGGTTATACTGAGCTGATTTAAAGTTGCTAAACAGCTCATCCTTCCTGCCAGTCCCCTGCTGTGCATCAGCTCATCCCCACCTAATAATTTAGACGGCGAAGGTTAAGCCACCCTGATGTGGCGAGCTACTAAGTACAGCGACACATTTGGGGCGCGGCTGGGGGAAGAAAAAAAAATGGAAAGCACGACTTTGTGAGTAGAAAAAAAAACAAAAAACGTAAAACTTTAAAGAAGGCATAAACAAAGAACCAGTCAAACAAGTATAGAGCCGATAACATATCTTCAAAGCACTGTAAAAAAAATAAAATAAAACCCTTTGCTGGCTTGCCATGACAACCTCATCCCCCCTGGTGTGCTCAGTCGTGCACACACACACACACACACACACACACACACACACACACACACACACACACACACACACACACACACCAGCGTCCGCTATGCGAAGGAGTTGATCCAGCAGCGGGGTTCTTTTCACGCTTGCTCATCACAGACTTTCATTAAAACTTCAGCCTTATCACACTGCAGGACTCAATCACTTCCCTACAACATAACTCGGCAGGAGAACATGACGGTGTGTGTGTGTATGTGTGTGCCGTTGGCCTGCCTCTTAAGGCCAGACCATGAAAACACTTCTTTAACCATAATGAAGACAGATCCACATGGCTTGATAAACAAATAATCACACATGCCCTTAAACAAATCACTGCCTATTAGCCCGAGTGCAAGTCAGAGGTATGAGGGCAGATGCTTTGCTTTATTCACTTGAAATAAACCAAAACAGCATAATTACACACATGGTGATGGATAATTATCTTGCTGCTGAGGGTTAGAAATTAAAGGCCCATAAACATGAGTTGTATACAAGTTAACACACACACACACACACACACACACACGCACACTTTATGTTGTCCACGGCCAGAGCCGCGGTCTCTCTGAAGTCGCTTCAAAGATAGCGCTTAGTTGGCCAGGGTTGACTGACTGGCTGCTGGACAAGCACCGAGACCGACAACCAGCGAAGAGATACATGAGAGGAAGGGGGGGGGGGGGGTGGAATTACAGCTCGCAAACTTGCAGCTTTCAGAAATGTTTATACAAGAGGGGGTAACAGAGGGAGAGGTGCAAACATGCACTGCAAAAGCGTTTTATTTTCCTCTGCCGTCAGCCTCTTGTGATGACTCCGGCGGCTGCCCACTGTACTTTTGTGGCTCTGGGACTTCCATGTGTTTCTGCGCTCCATACCCAACTTGAAAGACACAATAAATACTATGCATTTATGATCAAAGGGTAAAAAAAAACGGAAAAAAAAAAACCGCACAAAATAGACGCATGATAACTGCTTCCATTTGGGCTCTCCGAGTACGGAGTGGAGTTTCCTTTAATGATCGAACGGGAGACCGGCTGGCCAGTTCTGATGCAGATAATGAAGGTTGGACACAGAGTGCAGAGGCAAGGCATGCAGAGAGCTGCAAGTCTACAGTCAAGAGCTGGAGTGGGAGGACGCCAGTGGTGGTTCTGAGCACTGTGGGTGAGAAAGCAAGTGTTCAGAAAGGAATCAAAAGGTTCTGTGGGGTGGGTTCGCCCATTACTTTAACAGCAAATGGAACTGAACCGCTAAGGTGAAGAGGATGAATTAGGAGTGAAAAAAGAAAGTAATGGAACTTTAACTGAGACGAGTATAAACATCACTGCACCGAGCATTACATTTCTTTTTTTTTTTTTTTTTTTTACACATGCTTCATATTTACACGTCATTACAGATTGCAAAGTGTCGCTGCAGCTCTACGGGGAATCAGACATTAGGAGCATAAAGCCAGGTATTGGATCTGGTATGGATAAAATTGTTTATGTGCGTGTGGGTGTCTGTGCGCAAGAGGGTACATGCATGCATGCCTGCGTGCGTCAAAGCCCCCAGTGTAAACACAGCAGAGCTCTGAGCTCTGCCTCTGGCTGTGAACACTAGACTTGCTGCACAATGTGCTGAGTGAGCACTTGGTGTCCGAGCTCTCTCTAATCCACAGATTGACTCTTTGGCCAATCGACTCGCCCAACACACACACACACACACACACACACACATCCACAAGCAAAGAGACGCATACAACTTTCCACCGTCCTGGCTTTAAACCCTAAATTCCACCGGCCGAGGCCTCCGTCGGGGGCCAAAGCCTCCGCAGCTCAGCGTTCTATTCAGAGGAGATCACACCCAGATCAGGCTGAATTTTCAAGTTGTTTACGCTGTTTTGGGCTAATCTTCACTACAAATTTAGTCTTTATTGAACAATTAAAATCATCCAGCTACAAGAAAATAAATGTGCTGCAGGTTTTGTGACACAGGGAGGTTTGAAGGAAACTGCAAACTGAAGAGAATACAAGGTTAGCACCAACTGAATTTGTCCCAAATTGGTCAGATTATTTGGAAAACAAAATGAAGTGCAAAAAAAAAAAAAGAAGCAAAAAAATGGTTGTTGACGTCGATTTTGTTTTATTTGAAGAAAATATAAAACTGAACTATCAAACTATTTCTATTTCTGAAAAAAAATTGGTTGGCATGGACCTACGTGACAAATAAGAGATCTACACTGGACTGAGTCAATAAAAAAGGCACACAATGACACCAAAGGAAATCCATTATTTGGTGAGGCTCAGTGTGAAAATGTGTCTTTTCTGCCCATAAATGTTGATAAGGAATAGTAAAATCAACATACAGGTATAACTGGAATTAGCTCAAACAGCAGCTACAATGGGATTTTAAACTGTGGTAATTCTAGATATTAAAATGCGTCTGAGCTCTTCCAGGCCGTTCATAAAACACAAGAGGAGACAGAGATATCCCACGCAGCTGTAGGTTTTCAAATTAAAAGCGTTGTTGTAAAACGACAGGAGGTGGCGTGATGGATCGACATCAACACTAATCGTAAAGTCTCCCCTTACCATTAATTTCAAAACAAGAATGGCAGATGAAGTCAGTTTAGCGATCATCTTGCTGACCGAGCAAATGCATCAAAGTTAAATAAAATGTCTCACCTTCTCGTCAGAAATGATTTGACTCATTTACAATTTTTTATCTTCTTGTTGGCTGGTCGCACAAACCGTACGTCATAACTATACCACTACCTCACAATATATGATGCACCGACAGCGTTGTGCTTTGTGGTTGGGATCTTATACAACTTGCTAAATTTATTGCGATTCAATAAACTGTGTAGCTCTACCAGTAAGGTGTACTTAATAAAGTGGTCAGTGAGTGAAAGTTTGAACTAGTGTCACCGTACAAACATTTTGCTATTGGTACCGGTACAAACATGTATTTTCTTAGACAATTTTTAATTAGGAGATCAATGTCATAATATCAGCAGAAAAAAAAGCTTCTATGATGAGGAGAAAGCTTCGATGGTTATCAAGATCAACAGTGCTGCAAGTACCGGTCCCATCCAAATGCAGTATAGTACCGTTTAAAATGCCACAGTACACTGGAACCGCATTAGTACCGGTATACCAAAGTACCCTAATTTGAGCCATCAATTCATTGCCTATACCTGCTGACCCATTTGGGGGGTGGGGGGCAATCCCCAGCGGTCACTGGGCGAGAGGCGGGGTTCCACCCTGGACAGGTTGCCAGTCGGTCACAGGGCACCGTTGACACACAGGACAAACAACAAAGCGCACACTCTCACACCTAAAGGCAATTTAGGGATGACAATCAACCATGGAGCAAGACCCCAGCCTGGGATTTGAACCCAACAGTACGCAGCGTCGCCACCAACTGCTCCACAGTGCAGCCCGATAAATTTGATCCACTTTTTTAAAAATGGTCAACCGAAATTGAAAGTCGACCGCGTCGCTAATAGTATAATTCTCTAATACTATAATTGTGAAGAAAAACAGGAAGAGTGGTCCTGAACAGGTCTCGTATGCCAGATGAGCTTTAGCAGTGTAATTTAGCCCACGTCTGTGGCGGTGAACCGACAGTGAAGGGATAAGTGTAATAAGAGGAGATTATTCCATGCGGGAAAGCAGTAACTCACTTTATGGTTTTTGACTGGATGAGGAGAGCAGGCACTGGGGTCCAGCGCTGTAATATCTAGTCATAAACTGACACAGCGTGCTCCACAGCTTTACCCTTCTCTGGTTCAGCACAAGACTCCAAATGATGTTAGCATGTGGAAATCACAGCAAAAACCGCACTTGTAAATTTCAGATGTCTGAAAGAGAGTATGCCAATTCCACAATATTGACCCGTTTTTTGAATATGTACCAGTCTTACAGTTAAGCATGAAAACGGCCAAACTATGTAAAAGGGAGCACTTGCGTTTGTCAATTTACAATTTATACTGAAAAGCTTTTGGAAGCACAGGTCTTGCATGTAAAAATAAATGTGTGGCCAGAAAACAGAATTTGAAGGCAGAAAGATTTTTACACCCATTGTAATTGTGGCAAATAATCCAAATAAAACATATACTCCTTGGGGTAGAAATGATAAATGTCTTGTACTTGTATAGCACTTTAATTAGTCTGATGACCTCCAAAGCGCTTCACACTACAGTTTAGTCATTCACCCATTCCCACCCTGACGGTGGTGAGCTATGTTAGTAGCCATAGCTGCCCTGGGGCAGACTGACAGAAGCAAGGCTGCCATACGTCGGCGCCACCGGACCACCGCCAGCAGGCAATGCAGGTGAAGTGTCTTACCCAAGGACCCAACGACGGTCGGAGTGGGTGATGGAACCAGCAACTGCTGGTTACAGGACAACCACCTTAACTCTTGTGCCATAGTCATCCCCCAAGTAAGTCAGACCCTGAGAAAACAGCCACTACTACTACTACTACTACTAATGATGTTAAATGTGTACAAGCTAAAAATTCCTCCCAATTTCTGTCTATAAACTGATTTTATTTGTGTTAAAGTAAGTAATAAGAAAGGTATCTGGCCAAAACCTGAATTGCCAGGTCTAATCTTATTTCCATCAGAGAGTGAAAGTATGCAGGGAATGCCAGATTGATGCATTTCTAATAATTAGCGATTAGGGCAGGTCGAAAGATCAATTTAAAATCGATTAATTCAGATTTACAATTTTAAGATTAAAATCTGGATTTTTTTTGCCAATGCATTTAATGGGCTTCTATGAAGAGAATAGCATGCAATGCTGAATATATGTTTAAGAAAATATATTGTGAAAATATTGTAGAGTGGAACATTTTTTACCATAAGATGATATGCTTTAGTTTACATTTCTTTTTTTCTTCTTTTTTTTATATATATATTTTTTTATAGTTAATTTGAACACAAGTAAACTGAAGCATGTTGTTAGCTCATTGTGTAAAACCGCTAGCCGCAAACATTTTGTTACATGTTTATTGTTTACAACGGCAGGGCGGCCATCTTGTTTTACAAGCTTGTTTCACAGCTTGGATTTAGTTGCATTTTGAATTCAGGTCAACTCCCAGATGAAAAGATTGACATAAAAGCAAGTTTTTCAAATAATTTCTTTTGTGAATGAAGACTTGATTAATTGGATTTGTTATAATATGATCAGCGATTTATTTTTTAACCATATCGACCAGCCCTATTACTGATACATCAGATGGAATAGATCGAAAACATTTTTGCCTGCAAACCCATCACGAAACAATATTTGATAAACCTTGTTTCAAGTTTGGAAAAAGATAAAGATTTGGGAAAATGCTTTATTCTTGTAACTGCTTAATTTTCTGTAGGACTCACCACATCTACATCCTACAGTACAGCTGCAGAATGATCTGTTATGGTTCATAACAGCTTTCAATAGTAGAATTAAAACTAAATTTACATAAATTATTTGGTATGTCTTACTAAAGAAAACTAGAATAGGCCAAAACCTAAACCAAAAAGTAGTATTAGTCATAGGATGTCCTGAAATTAATTTCTGGACAGAATGTGTAAATATTACCAACTCCCAGAAAAAAACAAACCATGTATCCATTTTGTAAGGGACAGCTTAAAAAAACAAAGAATTCAATTTGAGACACTTTCTTAGAATACATTTTAATAAAAGAATACATTAACATATCTTAGTTATGAAACGACGTAAAACAACCAGCCTGCTCCCTACATAACAACGAAACCCTGAAGCATTCCAGTGATGGTGGGAGGGGAGAGGTTTTCAGGGAATTGGGGGTGGAGAGATGTTAAATTGGTGACTTGGAAGGCATAGCTTTCCAGAAACGAAGCGGACAACCTGTGGTTGGGGTTGAATTCCTTCCCTCTCTGGCTCCTTTTAGAAAAAGAGGAGAAAACTGCAAACACAGACCCTTCCATTCAGAGTAATTTATCCCTATGGCCAGGCCTTCTCTGCCGGCTGCAATAGCCCCCTTCCGGCGCTGCCCAGCGGGATGCCTGCGAGTGGCGTGTGAAACTCTCCTGTCTCCTTCAGCTCTAAAGGGAAGGATGAACAATGGGCCTCGCCAGGCAGCGGCTCTGAGCAATTCCTTCCCCTGCTTCACTCTGCCTTACTTTCCCCATCCCGAAAACCAACCACACGCTATTCCTGTAAAACCTCCATTCCCTCACCCATCCGATGCGTCCTCATCAGAAGCCATATTCTTCAACAGTTACCGCTCAAGCTTCTCCTTCCTCTCTGAATGAAAACGTTTTTCTTCACCGACTGTTGGCCTGAACTTTTCTCACGTTTCCCTCGTCTTCGACAACAAGACGAACATTCTGATTCAAGTTGGGAAGCAAGAAAAGCTCCGCATTTTTCCGGGTTCTCAGGACCCCATTTAACCCTTCAAATGACCCCCCTCGTCAAAGCATGGGTGACTCACACTCCAATCGCCAACATCACCAAATATCAGACCCTAGAAGGGCCTGGACCAAACTCAGAGCAGGTTATTGTTTCCATAAATGGCATATTAGACGGGGTTAAAATTGCAACTGAATCCATCTATGTGTACCCAATGCAACATTAGCACTATGCACTGTTCGCAAGAGAAAAACAAAACAACAAAGAATATCATTTTTGACAACGAGACAGCAATGTGCCATTATGGTAAAGTCCACAGGACATTTATTCCCTAGGCAGAGTGTTTCAGAGCAAGCTGTTCAGATGGCAGGTTCATATGGCGACCAATTGGCTCTGACGGAGAAAATAGGAAGATATGACTCAGTCCGATCATTAAAAAAAAAGAAAGGTTCTGCTATCCTCAATGGGAGTCATCACTGGAGAGAAAAAGAGATGTGGACAGCTTCCATGCCGAAGGAGCCTAAGAAACAATCTCGGGAAGCCATTTTCCCCTCGACCATTCACCAGCGGCTCCTACAGAGCTATTGAGCATTCACGCGGCACCTCCACATCCCCGACAAGCGCAACAAAAAAAGCGTTTTAAAGCAACACTCCCTGCAGTTCCCACACTATTTCACCTGTCAAGCGCTTACAAAACAGTCAAGAAGGGCCAAATTCTCCTTAGGGGTGCTACAGCACACCTCTTGCCAGCCTTAGCCCCACTAAAGATGTCGTTACTCCTCTTAGAGAATGAATACACTATAAATCTTCTCCACCTACCATTGCAAGGAACCATTCTGTGCGTCAAGCCCCAGAGGGGACTTTCACCTTGACAAGCATTACAAAAAAAAATAAAAAATAAAGAGCAAGAAATGTGAAGAAAGCATTTCCTCATGGATAAGGATTCCAGGAGCAGAGGATGAGTCATCTTGGGAATTATGCAGGGGAAGTCAATAGAGACCGAGTGTCTGTTTGAGGTAGGAGATAACAGACGATGCAAAGAAAGGATAGAGATGTGTTGTTTAAAACGCTCTACCTCTACAGTTGAAGTATGGGTAAGATTACTCACTTCTCGTCTTTGGCCTAACATGAACGAAATTCCAGAATTCATAGCCATATAACCAACAGCATGCACTGCACAGCTTTTTTTTGTTTACCTTTATTTAAATAAATTTCTTTACAATAAGGTGTCAAGAACCGCTAAATTATTACTTGTGCAATAGCAGCCACTTATCTCCTTTCTGTTGGAAATTAAAGATAAACTCAGTAATTTAACAGTTTTCTAACGAGGTGCCAAATCAGAGCCCCTACTAAACATATTTTTTCCTATTTTCCTCAGTGTGTGTGTGTGTGTGTGTGTGTGTGTGTGTGTGTGTGTGTGTGTGTGTAGGTTGCAGAGGTACAGCTTCACTTAAGCTAATTATAGACCATCTCCAAAGACTCTAGTTTGGTTGCTATGGTGCACAAAATTCATCATCTGTGTTTGATGAGTGCTGGATATTAGAAAATGAAAAAAATATATAATAATAAAAAAGAAGATACATACAGCACGCTCCGCAACAATTGGCATGCCATGAAAAGATGTGTACAATGGCCTTAAAATAAATAGTTGTTATGGTGACCCAGAGATGCCACTGTTGGCCACGGTTCTCTAGAGAGGATTTTCATTTCTGTGGACCTACCCTAAAAATCCTCCTCACCGAAGGCGGTATCAAGATAAACTTAGGTCCTTGCCTGGCCTCATTTCACAATTCTAATTGCTTTTCTTTTTTTTTATTATTCTTCTTCTGATTATAGATGGGGCATGTTGGAGAGGGTAATTATTTTTCTGACATACGGAGACCAACACATGTCCACCTTGCTGAAATGAGAATTTCTCTGGTCTTCCGATTTCCAAAAGTGGCCAAGGGACGTGGGTTCGTTTCACTAAATGGATTAAAATTGGAGAAAGACAAACAATTATTTTAGAATTTTCCATTGTGAGATTATGCTGCTGCACAAACAGCTTAATCTTTACCAGGGGTGCCAATAACTTTGGAGGCGGCTGTGCACGCTACGAAGCTGATATTGCTAAACGTCTGCAAATGAGGAACTTATATCTGCTTCTGCTCCCTAATGTAGTTACTGCCATGAGCCCGGCTGCAACAAACCACAAGGAAGATTAAACATGAGATGCTTTGTGTTTTTTTTTTACACCCCCACAAGCAAATAAATGACAAGCGCTGACTCTGTTTTCTGCAATAAACCCTCATTTTAAAGAGATAGCAGAAATATCTGTTACTGTGCAACACTAAGTTGCACCGTGTATAAAGTTAGACATTTCCCTATGGCTGGCGAACAATTATCCTCTAGCATAATAACTCTTAATGGATCATCAACTGCCAGAAGGAGGTGGAAACATGACACTCAGCAAAGTCTAATTTGTAGACGCTGCAATCACTGAATTATGAAATTATTAATTTGCTAGTTAAGCCGCCCACCTTGATCAAGTTGAAAGCCAAAAAAACCCATTAAGATTGTGCTTGTGTTTGTCAGCTTTTCAGTCCCAAACCATTATCTGGTGTTTCAGTTCTCCCTTGTAATAACACAGTCCTATTTAAGACGCTCATAAACAGGAGAGTCGGGATGTAACTGAATGAGTGGTAATTTGGCCCGGGACGTTTCGGTGTATAAAGACATCAATCCTAATGGAGCCCCAATGCAACAGCCCACCCCCCACGCAACCAAACAACCCATGTGAGACAGCAGAGTGTGACAGAGTCGTTAGTTTCATCAGTATTAAAGAAACTGGTTCCAAATCTCTCCACTTATCGTAAAGTACCTGATTGCTACGAACAAACCCAATGGGACGGAAGAGGGAATAAAAGCGCAATCATAAATGCTTGAAGACTCCCACGCGGCATTTATTTTTAAGAAGGAAAAGAACACAGCTACGCCAAAATGATGCAATCGAGTGACACACATTTATTGCTCCTCCAGAGTGTAATTAACTGTATCTGTTCGATAAGGCTTCAGTAATTGGATCTACCGTATATTATCGCCGATAACGTTTCACACATTTGTGAGGAAGTTAGAAAGATGGCTAGAATAAATAACCTTCTCAGACTCACTTACAGATGTAATTTGAGTAAGACATAATGAAAGATCCTTTTAACCATTTTATTGCGGCACCAAATGTTTTGGGTGGAATCCACACACACACACAGTTACTGAGCACTGCCTGAAGGAGGGATACTACACTTCTCTCTCTCACAATCAAGGAGGATACATGCAGACGGTCATGGACAACTAAACAGAGTACCCACCCATCCCTCTTTTTAAGGCAACACTGTTGTAAAACTACAGTCGGCAGGCCACCAGCACCATTTCCGCAAAGCAGCTGACTGCAAGCTCAGCCTGAGCAGGTTGCCTGACTAATTACCTGCTGCTGTATTTCCGTTACGCTACAAACAGCCCAAGAGTAAAAAAGTAAAATATTGTATTTTATCACCTGTTTATATTGCTTTTCTATTTGAAAAAAGATGTACATATGTTCAGGTACATTTACTTGAGGGAGCCAAGACCTTAGTATCTATGCCTCCGAACTCAGAGCATGGCATTTTAGTCAACACAGCTTTAATTTGGGAAAACTTTGTTTCAGTCCTGCTCTGAAAGACCATCCATTTTTGAACAATTTGACTAACAGGGAAATCCTTCTATGAAGCGAAGTGACAACCCTACCCTCCTGGACTGCAACGCACAGATCCCGCCTGTCTGATTTTAGCCTGCTTTGATTAAAAGAACCCACCTGTCTGGACCACTTTGACACAAGCACACATGCAAAAATGCCATGCGGGAAGGTTGATAAGGGTTCCGACTGTTAAAAAAAAAAAAAAACAGACAGGAGAGGCTGCCTCAGGTCGGATCATAGCGCCAGGCCTGCTCAGACCTGCCTGCTGGCAAAAAAAAAGAAAAAAAAGAAAAAGGAAGCACAGAAATGCTTCCCACCGAGCTTCTGAGTTGCCATCAGAGAGGTGAACATGCCTAAAATAATTTGATGAGTAAAACTGTTACACTCCACTTATGGTTGGATAAAGGACAGGAAAAGGTTTCTGTCAGTTATCTAACAACAACAAAGCTTTACTGCTTTGAAAAAGAAAAAAAAAAAGCAACTGACCTCCAGAAATGTCAGAGGAATAAAACCTTTAATGATTAAAGAACTCCTGGGTTAATCATTGGCAGCTTTTCATGGCGGCACTCTTTAAAAAGGTGACCGGGTTGTTTACAACAACGCCGCCTTGTTGAATCGACTTCCATCTGCGGCGCTGACAATCACAGGGACTACAGTGAGTGTTCATATGTAGTAACAACATTAATTTAAAGCAGGTGTGTGAAAGCATCAATCCCCACTGCGGAGACAAAATCCTCATAAATCAGTTCGTCATTTGGAAAAACAAACGCAGGATGCTTTCTTTCCAAGCATATCCTCCCGGCCTCACAGATGCAGCCCATTTAACAGATCAAATGAAGGGGGGGGGGATGCAAGATGATAAGGGCTGAAAGAGTTGCAAGCCCCTTTGCTTTGGAAAAAAAAAAGTGGAATGTGGAGCAGAATGAGTGGCGGCAAGAGAGAAACGCATTTCCACTGATAGAATATTCTAGACTTTGATTAAAG
Organism: Fundulus heteroclitus; assembly: GCF_011125445.2. NCBI lineage: Eukaryota > Metazoa > Chordata > Actinopteri > Cyprinodontiformes > Fundulidae > Fundulus > Fundulus heteroclitus. The sequence goes on from NC_046364.1 coordinate 6,973,608, forward strand.
GATCAGAGAAAATCCAGTGTCTTGCTTTTCATTCTTCACCTTTTATGCTACAAGCTCCCATCCTCGTCCTTTTTATGCAACAGAGGAAGTGAATGAAGAGGAGGCAAGTACATTTTGCCAAAGAAATCTTTTGATAATTCAACAATGAGCTGGGGGGATCTGATTTATTCAATGTCACGGCATCTGGAGGAGCTGAACGGAGTAGGATGCCAGCGACAAAGACGGTAAGATGAGGACGGTGACGTAATCAAACTCGCTTTCTTTCTGAGATTGTGCCATTTCCTCCCTGACAAGGTTTTCCTGAGATTTTTTTTTTCCCCCACTAAAGGCAGCTTTGATACAAAGAGTTGTCATCGTCGGCAGGATGCCGATGTAGACAAAAAAAACAAAAAGTCTACGCCTGTGCTGTGCACTGAAGAACACGCGTCTTCACCGTCAGACCTTTGATGAGCGAGCTGTAAAACGCCATCGGACCTGCACGGGGACAAGCTCAAGTATCGCGACTCAGTGAGGCTGACCTCCCGATGGGAAAGGTAAAATAAAACCTGTAATGATTAAAAGACAGGGTGAATCATTGGCTGCTTTGCACGGCCAAACGCTCTCAGGCTGAAGAAAGGGCGAGAAGTGGAGACGGAAGGGCGGAGGTAGAAGAGGAGGATGCTTTTCTTTTCTTTTTTTTTTAAAAAGAGTGTCCGCCAGTAAGGTGAGACGGGCTTGACGCTCATTAGGAAAGGAGTCTGAGTTCAGATAATGTCCCACTCTTTACCAAAACACACACGGGAATAGTGATCAGCAGCGAACATTTAAAAATGTGTGTTGGTCACCATCTTAAAAACAGCTAAATTGCTTTCGTTAAAATTTAAGACACACATAATCAGTAAAAGACAAAAAACAAACAACGTTTAAGCTCCAGGATGAAGATTACGATTCCTTCGCTTCGTTCATTGCATTTGCTGGCCAAACATTACACTCCTGGGATTCTGATCCGATTAAGACATTTGACGGCATAAGGCCTAGCCACAGAGAGATTTAGATTAGAAGCAGCTGAGGATCAACGCTGGGGTGTAACTGCCAAATTTACATGATGTAAATATGAAACTAAATAGAAAAAAAGAATCAAGATGTGTTTAAGGTGAATGTAATCAGGATCATCAGATCAAACATGAGTTAGAACAAATCAAGTCAAAAGAAAGCAAGAATGTGAAGTTTTATCGTTATACAATTAAGCCCATTCTGATGCACTTTAGTTACAAGAAATAAACACGCTGGCCTCGTTGGCTGGCCAAAGCTAAACCGTTAAAATGACTGAGTAAAAACTAATGTTTCACTCAGCTAAAGACACACAGTCTAAACCACAAGTATGTAACAAAAGTGCTGGCAATTACAATAAGAGATGTATGACACACAAAACAAGCTGCTCCAGCACAAAAAAGTAAAAAGAAAATGATACAAACATTTATTAACAAATGGCATGTCAAAAATTACACCCTTCAAAAATCAATAGAAGGTTCTATATGACAAACGTTTTGCATGTTTAACATATTTTGACTCTCTTTTTGTGATGATCTCCAAATCTTCCTTTTTTCCTCCATAGATTTTCAATCAGAATCTATTTTGGAATACTCTGTAATGCTAATATTGCTTCCAGTCAGCATCAACTGTCTTCTAGATTGATTTAATAATTTAAAAAGTGTGCAGGATTAAAAGATTACTTTAGATCCCATTCTGTATTCAGAAGCGTGATCTTAGCAGTAGATCCAAATGAAAATGTGATATTGGGCTATTTAACCGCACTTTCAGCTTTTTAACAGTTTTTAATGGGGGTACATTTCTGATAAGCAAGAGTTTTTAAATCAAAAAATGTTTATTTTATCAAGTTAATGTAAATGAGGTTATAGGGTGTTGATTGCACAAAGTCATCTTTATACAGCAGGATTGAGAGTCCAACTAAACTCAATACTATGCAGTGACTTTACTAATCAGGATGTTTCCATTTTAAACTAGGCCTTCAAAAATAGCTGGTAGTGACAGTGTCTCAAAGGGGAAGGGAAAAATGAGAAAAATGGTAGTTGAATTAATGAATTCTGACTAGAAACAGACTGGAAACTAACAAAAACACCCACACCCAAGACAAAGAAAAACGTCCTTGTTGCAACCGTCAATGCACCAGACCTACGCACTACTGGGTTGTGCTGAAAGAACTCTTTAGTGTGGATGCTATTAAAGAGAAGAACAGTCAGCAATTTTTAGCATTAGTGAGTATCAGTATTTATAAATTTGCACTGAGGAAGTGCAAAGGTGTAAGAAACTGATATGAAACTACATATCAATATACTTCCTTCAGGCTGAGAGAGAACGTAAGACAACAGGAAGGCTGAACGTGTCACTATCCTTTTTATCTTTCAACCTCCACTGAACACACTGCATTTCAAAAGTTTGTCTTTAGAAGATCTCAGAGATACAGTAAGGATCTAGATTCTCTAAGGAATAGACAAAGAGACAATTGTCATGCTAGTACAATTGCTTATAAACAATGACTAAGAACATTTGAAATTCAATTTATTAAGTCACCTTTGTCTTCCTGTAGAAATAAAAGTAAAACCATGTTTTACAAAGACCACTCTTTCACAGAAGGCTGTGTGCGAAAACAGAACAATCTTTATATTGGACTTCCCAAAAAACATGTTTTTTAAATTCTCATTTCTTTTTGTCACAAAGTAATTTTTACACAGCAGGATTGAGAGTCCAAAATACCTGCCGCTCTGTAGACCAATAAAACGAACCCTAAACCAGTTTAAGATCCAAATCATGCAAACGCTGTAGATATTTGAAGGTACAACTTGACATTAAAGATTCGCCATTACCTTGTAAATGTGTATAAGGTTAAATTCAGGGAATAATGAGGCATGATTCTTTACAAGTCATCAAAAGTGTCGGAGGCAAACCGGCTGTGGGTGCTCAGCTGTTTAAGGGGTATCACGTTGTAATCTGGCTCAGATACTTAACATGTGGATTAAGCAAATGAGGCTCAGGCCTCTTTGGCTGTCCACACACTTCACCACTGAGCTAAGAGCAATTAGCCAATTACAGCACTTGTGGTGAAACGCACACACAAACACACACACACACCTCTTACTCATACGTGGCCCCGTAACACATGGTCTCCCTGTCTCTCTCATAATCTAACACTCACAAAATCATCTTTTACAGGACACAGACAAACAATGCAAGTCTAGCCCATTACAAGAGCCCCTATACCCAGTTTGCCGGCTGCAAAGACCAATTTGTTTATTCCTGTGGGGATTATGGGGGCGTGGGGGGGAAGGGGTGAAAAGCATCTAAGACAGAACAGGGGCCCCCTTTTCCAAAAGCCCTTTAATTGCTGCTCCTCCTTAACCCCGCATATCCACCTCCCACCCTCAAACACAGTCATCCTGTGCAACTCAGCCACTATGAACTTGAGTTTAAGGTAACAGCATGGTCGCTTTCAGGCCGTGCAGATGTCCGTGTGAGAATAACACCGACAGAAAGGAGACAGGAAAAAAAAAAAAAATCAACAGCCACGTTCCCTTGCAGCGCAACGCGTCCTCCCTTCTGCTTCCACCAAGACATTAAAGTCCCGCAGGTCTGAACTGGGACAACACCAACATCATCCATCTCATTATTTGTTGCAAAAAAACAAAAAACACCACCACCTGCATCTGAGCTGAGACAGCAACATTTCTTCATTAGTTTTATGAGAAAGTTTTTTTGTGCAAGTAAGGTACCTCCATGCTAAATCTATGCTGCAAAGTAGAGCATGTTTGTTGCTCAATGCAGTTCTTCCCGCTATTTAGACACAGGTGGCTCAAAAAGAATAAAGATGCAAGCATAGAGCTTTTCTCATTTTATGCAGTTTCTTAGTTCTCCTTTTTTACCGGTTGAGGGCAATTTCACCTCCCCCAGTGACATTAATCACTTTTGCAACTAAAAAGTGACAGTCTTCAAACTCTTAACTGTACAAAATGTGTACAAGTGTAACTTCAATTGTTTTTTGATGACGCTTAAGCCTATTTTATACAAGCATAACTTTCCAATAAGGAAACTGACTATGGTACTGTTGTCTGTTAAAGGTACACTTGTGCTTTGCTCACAGACGGAGCAGCGCTGTGCCGCTGTTTACAAGATGTCAGAGAAGAACGACCCACAAGGCAGTGGCTCTGGGATGACGTCACAGGAAACAAAAGCCAATCATGTGCCACGCATCACACCAGTCAACTGAAGGATCTGTCCATTTGTTCCATGGACAACAATGAAAACCGGACATTTAAATCAATCTATGAATCCCCACCGGATGCCCCGGACAGAACGTGAGAAGCTTCCGGGCAAAAGAGAACATTTGGTCGCCCTACGATGGATCGATACAAAGCAGTTCATTATTGCTTAGAAGGAAAACAATTGATGGATTTCACTGTTCTATAAACAAAGAAAAAAAAATTCTAAGTTAAAAATGAAAATAAAGACTCAGGCGGTGCATAAAAAGAGCCCACCTGTACGACAATTAATCAAGTGTAAATACAGATGTCCTGTAACGGCCTCAGAGGATCGTTGCTCTATGCAAGATTCACGACAAGTAAAGTTAAACCATCACAGTCCAATTTAAAGATTGCTTCTTCTAGCATTTCATTACATCCGATTTTAACCGCTTTATGTTGCTGGCTTTTTTCTTTTAATACTGGAGGTTGTGCCAAAAGTGACAACATAGCGCGAGTTTTGCAGACATGACAAAAGAATGTTTGTGATGGGATTCGATAAAAATCAGAGACATGAAACCAACTATGGAACACAGCAAACGATTAAACCCACCTGGGGAAAAAAAGTGACCACCCGAGAAGCTTAGAAGCTTCTAGCAGCACATATCTACAAGTCAGGATGTTTCATAAGAATAAGACGTTTGGCAGTAACATTAACTGGTATGACGTGTAAGAAAAATGTGACTGAGGACGAGGCGTTTTTCTCCCTTGGTTTGCTGCTCAATGTTGTGCAAATCATCAATGACATCGCATGCATGTCTGAATGAGGCTGTGAGCACCATTACGGCAAAAACAGATACATTTCTGAATGACTGAAAGCTTTGATAGATTGATGAAGCAATGAAAGATACATATGGAAAAAAATATGGACGCATAACGTCGAGCCCATATACACCTAACAAACGAATGTTGTTCCAACATCTAAGATACTAGACTCCACTTTTACCAAATTCTAATGCCAATGGGAGTTTAGGGTTTTTTCACAGTAAAACAAAATGATTTTTTTCCCCCCTTTTGGCAAATGGTTACATAAAATTTGCTTCAGACCCCGTGCTGCTTTTTATGCAGCTCCCACAATGCCCAGTGGGGATCGTCAGGTTCCAAACAAAAGCCCCCAGGAAGCCTGGATCAAAGTTCGACGTGTTTAAGAAACACTGGCAGAACTCTTTCTCTTCTTTGTGTGCTTATTTCTTTCTGCGTTTCACTCACTTTTCCTCTTTTTTTTTAACTGAACCCCCACAAACACCAGCAGCTTTTCCCATTCGTGTCTATGGACGTTCAGAAGGGGGTCACAAAAATAAAAGGCTTCTACCAGCAGAAAGGAGCGGAGGGGAAACAGAAGGTAGCGAGGTAAAGGGGGCTCGATGATTGATTAGAGGCAGAGGGAAAATAGCGCAGTTTCAAATGAACTGCAGAGGCAACTAAAGATGACTATTCACACTCATTAAAAGACACTTTTTCATGCCTCCTTCACAGATACGTTAAAAGAGAAAAGGCTGAGCCGAATTAGAGGAGCTCCCAAACAGAAAGCGGTTTTCTTTTGAAGAGCTTCCAGAGCTAAAAATCTCCCAGACCCACAACATACATTTTGGTGCTGGTATCATATAAAAAAAAAGGCATTTCACTTGACTCCTACTAGCTTGAAAGAACCTGGACGTACTCTTGACATTTTCTGCAGGGGGTTTCAAAAGAACCGTGCAGTGAAACGAGCCCTGAAGGCAAACTCCAAATTGGTGTGAAGGATGTCACGTTTATGGCTTGGAAGATGGCATTAGTTTGCCCAATGTCAATTATTTTCTTTGAGGGGCATTCTAATGCTTGCAAGTATGCGTCACCCTGCAAAGACGATGCACCATTATCTGGGATGGATTTTGTCTCCACCGCAAAATATGGCGAGCACTAGTCCAAACTACCCAATGCATTCTTCGTTAAATAAAAAACGGCTGGCACAGTGGCTCCAGACACAAGGTACAAAACACACCCAAAAGACACATTTTGTGAAATCAACACTTTTGCCAACATCTTTGATGTGAATATTTACCTTTTTTTAACGGTCTAATTTCTTTAGGGTTTACTTTTTTTTTCAATGACAAGTCTTTTCTGGTGACAACTTTAAACATTAGTTTCTGTAATTGTTCTGAAGTGTGACAGAGAAGCTCCTGAACCTTTGCATCGCTGGCTATTTACAATACATCTGAATAATACAAGCAGCCGTGCTAAACGGGTGGAACCGCTACGAAAACATCAAAAAAGGAAGAATTATTTACAATTTGTGTCCAAAGTAATATCTTCAATCCAAGAAAGTGCAAAGATATTTCAAATAGTTAAATATACATTTGAATTTATTCAATGTTTTTACAAATAAAAACAACTATAACCTTTAGTTTTTAATACTGCAAACACACCATTACAATTTCATTAAAACTGTATTTCATCTGTTCTAAATTGTATTTAGTCTTTCTTTCTATAGTGATCCTTCACCACTCATCTTTCATCCCAAAGAAAGGACCAAAGTTTTACAGCATGTTCTGTATCCCCCCCAACATACAGACATGTGGTGGCCTCCAGCTCAAAAAAAAAACAAAAAAAAAAAAAAAACATCCTGACGCCAGGACAGGAGACTATTTGCTTCTTAAGTTACAATACAGACGATTGTTTAAGCAGAGCTCTGCTCCAACCAGGCCCTGCTATAAATCTGGGCTGATTTAGACTGTAAAGACGTTTTCCTGGATGAGGCCAAGGCTACTGGGATACAATGAGATTTGATGGGTTCTGATGGTATGACCAGGGTTTAAGCTTCAGGATGTTGCGTTTAGAAGGGATAAGTGGGGAAACCGTTCTAAACATGCAGTTTAGATACCAAAATATAATTTGACACCTATTTTTTTTTTGTTAATGCGGGACGAATATGAGGATATTTTCTGTTTGGACGGTTCTTAATTGATGTATGTTTTACAATGAACTCGGCGTGGTAAGCAGGTTAAAATATGGTGCACATTTAGCTCAGCTGAGCTAATTATCAAATTTTTTTTATCATTCACCATCACTCACATGCTATCTGTTAAACTCCCTACTTTAGATATCTATGATGTTTAAATTCTTCCCATTTAAGAGGAGGGTTCACCCTGTTTTGGGTCTTCTCCAAGTCAGACATAAACAACAGGAACATCGGAGACTGAGCTGAACCCAGTGAGTCAAACACTTGGAACACATCCTTGGTACTTGTTTACCATTTCTCACATCTTTCCTATTTTTGAAGAAAATTGAGTAAAGAACTTTGCTCAGCGTGTTGCCACCAAACAGCCTGAAATACGGCCGGATTGTTATTTCTAACGCAGACAACAGACCAATGATCGGACTCTCTACGGGTTATTTCACGTGTAAACTGTTTGAGGGAGTTTAGTCGTTCTATAAACTATTTTGAGTTATTTCCATTCGAATCTACCAAAATGTGGAACACATCTAAACCATCTGCAGTGCAGCTGGGATATTAACAAATTGAATTACACTCACTTTTCATAATTATTCCAACAAAAACTCATTTCCATGGGGTGGAAAATTACAATTACTCTGAACCACGTACTTGAAACCAAATGACATACCTTAATTTCACCAAATTTAAAAGACATAATGGGTGTATCCTCTTTGAATTTTTAAACGGTGGAGAGCAAACCATAAACTGCTGCTCGAAAGAGTCACCACGTTTAAGAATAAAACAAAGTGAAGAGACACTGATGGTTTTTGGACTAAATGCTGTATAGTCAAAACACCCAATCTTAATAAATGGCCATCTACTGGCTACAGATGTGTGAAAGCGTAAGCTCTTTGTGTCTGGCAAGAGCATCGGGGCAGTTACAGAGCTGGTGAACGTTCTACAGGGAGCTTTGGGATCAATAGGCCTGCCAAGAAGCATTAGTCCTCCAAGCCCACAGGGCCCGTCTCTGGACACAAGAGCACAGGGACTTTAACTCTGATCTTATTTATGCGCACACAAAAGAAAGCACAAGGGTTCTTTTGGTGGGGCCTGTTCAAACAGAAGGCCGATGTGGATGGGTCTTTAAGGGGGCCGGGCCGCATTGACTCTGGGGAAGAGAGAGCGGCTGACAGGTCAGTCTTAAAGCCTTGAAAAAAAATGGGGCCCAGATCAGGGGGTACTAAAGGAGGGGAGAGCTACGGAGCTTCAGTCTTCTCCTTCTGCTCCCCAGAGACGAAAGCGGCCCTAGAGACAATAAGTCTGCGCCGTGGAGCTACGAGGAGCCAAGGGTGAGTGCCGACTAAGGGGTTAGTTAAGCCAGGAAGGCAGGCAGTTGGTGCACAAGGGGGACGGCCGATAGGGAAAGGCTCTGCCTTTGCCCAGCTGTCGCCCAGCTATCTGTCCAACGCTAAGGCCAACAAGGGCCTGTGCTCCATTGGACAAAAGAAAAGTGCTAAATCAAACAGCAATCCAGGGCCTTTCCAGGCTGGCAGGCGGCCACTGATTTGGGGGGGGATGAAGGGCAAAAGATCAAAGCCCTCAGGAGAGGAACACAACAGCTCCATCCAGCTGGACGCTTCCCTCCTGTCATCTCAGAGTGGGGGTGCTGACTAGAGAGAGCTTTGCAAGGCCGGGTAGGGGGGTTCAGCATCATAAACTGCAAACCAGCAGGCACTTGGCTGTATGGTAGCATGTGTGTGTATGTGTATACGTGCAGCCGGGCATTTATGTGTAGGGGGGTTGGCTAAAGTCACATGAGACACTGTGAGCAGAACTGCAGATCTGTCACGGCTGTCATTGTTCCTTAGCAATGAGATGTATAAAAAAAAAAAAGAGCTAAAACCTGAGGAGAAACGTGAGCAGGAGAAAAAAAAACACAGAATAAGTGGAAAATGGCAAGGGATTTGAAGTGAAATAGACAGAAAGCCATGAAGTGTGCCTTTTAAATGCGAAACGCATACGACAAACATCTGTGTACTTTCATTGAAACGTTAATTAAAAACTTTCAGAAAGACTATTTTTTGCCCAATAATTCCATTTAGGGCTGTCACAACCCAACCATGACCCCTCACCCCAAGTCCAATGACCTGGAAGTTACGTCCATTTTGGGAAGGCATTTCCTGGCTCAATAAAAAAAAAAAAGAGGCAGCGGAAGTTAAAGAGACTTAGTGCGAAAATGGAGGGGCAGAATCATTAAGTGCTAGTACAATGGCCAGAGCTGTGTTCAGGTCCAGCCCTGTGTTTTGGAGAGGTCAAACGCAACAGATCTGAGGGCTAAAACGGAACTGGCACCAAGGACCACGGGAAAAAAAAATGCCTTTGACAAGCCTACAGGCTGAGGCAAGAAAGTCTATAAACAGCTGACTGCTCACAAACAACAAAAGGAGGAAAGTGCCATGGGTTCTTTTTGGTTTTCCAGCAAGTTAAAGACAGAGTAAAGCTGGGGGAGCACGCAGCAGACAGAAAAGTGTGCTTGATGATACAGCCAGGTAAGAGAAATCCATCTAAACAAAGACAAAAACAACATGTCATTAAAGTCGCTGCTAAAATCTTCAAAAGCCGTCAACCCACTGTTTCCCAGCCGTCACCCTCACATCTAAGTCTGTGCCTTTAAACCACCGAAGGTCAGCTATAAACTGACTGGTTCCCACGAGCCATGAGATAAAGACATTTTGGAGAGAGGCTGTGATCAGAGTGACAGTCTGGCCTGTCGGTCTTGACACTGAACAGATGGAAAACCTCAGGTTCATCGGTGTGGCAACCGTCAACGCAGGCTAGGTCACATCAAAGAGCAAACAGCCAGAGTTTACCGGAGGAACGGGAAAATCTGGAAAGCTTCCAGTAGCTTTTTCATCACGGTGTAAACAGCGACCCGAATCTTTAGTTTGCCAAATCCAAAGTCCAGTGTGGCGAAAACGTTTTTTTTGCAGCTCAATCGACATCACCTCGATTTCTGTAGACACTGTAAAGACTGGTGCTTGCCAGTGGTAAAGAACGGCATTTGGGAAAGTCAGCAGTGCGATAAAATCCTGGGTGTGTGCAGGAAATCCATAAGTAATGAAATGCCTGAAAAGAAAGTATGCAAAGGGAAAATACCACGTGATTGTTCACGTTTCTGGGCAAAGAAAGAATATTCTTCCCATCTCTTACTTTGCATTTTTAGGTTTTCACTCAGCCATCTGCACATAGAATTAAAATACTGCAGTGGCTGATGATAAATAGGCATTACTTCAGAGTCATATATCTGAATAAGGAATCAATTTCCACATAAAAAAGCATCAGATGGAAAGTGCATTTCTGTGTCAAGCACCTCTCAGCAGAATGAATCAGTTACACATTCTTCGCTCAACCTCCTCTCATCAAGCCCACACTGTGAGATACAGATGCACACGAAGAGCCAAAAAAGGGATGAGTATATTTAGCATCTCCCCCTTTTGATGTTCTCCCTTCTCCTCCCCTCTGCCTGCATCTCTCATTCTCAATCCACTTCTTTCCAGTGGCGCTGCTCTGCAGATAGGGAGTGCTTCGCTCTCCCAAAGGAGGGGGAATATCTGCAAGGGCATTGTCAACACAGTAAACAGGGCACAACACCATTAAGTCGCCAGTGACTCATGAGTGGCACAGAAATCCACGGGAAGGCTGCTGTTAACAAGAGCAGCGTCCTGGTGTTTGAGAAGGGGAATTCAACGGAGAATAGGAAGCCTTTCTAAAGATGCTTTTATTTCACCTGCTTTCATGTGAAAATAGGTCCATCAAGCTTCACCACAGAGAAAAAAAGTTGTTCCTCTTTGTTCTCGCTGACCTCGGATGATTCTCTGGAACAGAAAAATCTGAAAAGGTCAGACTGAGACACTGAAAACACAAAAGCAAAGAGAGAAATAAAGAACTGTTGATGTGTTGCAGAGCTGGAAAAAAAAATTACTTTATCGTGTTGCCTTTTTTTTTTCTTTAAGATGCAATGGAAAACTCAACACATGTACTGCAATGACTTTTGAAATATAACCCACGTGGTCTTTTTTTTTCCCTTTCAAAACATGAGCTAAGTTAAATAATTTTGCCCAAAACAGCTAGGAAAAAATACCCCCCAGTTGAATCCTGAGATGGATGTAAACATCTCCCTCAGGTTCGAGTACTGCCAGACCTGTAAGCCCACAAAAATAACTTAAATAGAACCAGTCTGGTAACACGAAGTAGGTCCCTTTCTTTAATCAGCGGCTTTTTTTCTCCAAAATCAGACCACAGACTATCGCCATTGTTCTTCCTGGTCATTTATGTTTATTTACTCTGAACTCGCGTTTGATCTTGAGAGGATTCGCAAGATTTCCCGTCTGACGATCCTGAGTGAAAAACTGTACGAGCAAACCCACTTTTATCTAAGATTTATTTTTTATTGTTACGTGTGGTGTCTCTCAACCTTTCAAAATCGGCCGACTGTTTTAAAATCCTGCCGTGTGAACCAGCCTTAAGACAGATACTGACAAATTAAGAATACATGCAACAGTGTTGGACCTTTTGAAGGGTGGCTGGCCTGCAAACCTACAGTCAATGATAGTGATTAAACAATAAGAATAGGGGGAAAAAAATGGCCTCCATGGGGAGTTTCTAGAAAAAAAAAAATGGCTGCTGTGCAAAAAGAACAAGGTCCAACTCACATTAGCCAAAAAAGAAATATGACGATTGGAATCGCAAACAAGTTGCTTGGATGCAATATTTGGCATGACATTTGGAAAAAAAAGGCAATAAAAAGGAATTTGTAGAAAATGTGCATCCTGTTCTACATTAGAACCCAATTCCAGTGTCTCCACACTTCAGATTTGATTTTTCTACACTCTTTAAAAGAAGTTACGTCAAGTAATCTAACCCTGTAAAAGCAATCTTTTTATGTATTTGCCAATGCTGCTGTTTTGACCTTGTACCGGGTTCATGACCGTCGTAAAATTAGGCACATTTGAAGTAAATTTTATCACATTAAGACGGTTCAAAAGTGCATCATGTGTTAAGTCTATGCTTGGTGGCCGACCGCTAGTCTGAATGGTAGCTCTGTTGCAAAACTGTGTGCCAAGAGCTTTCTAACTGATATAGAGCACGAGATCAGCACTCGATTTTCCCCTGGATATTGTTTTAGTAAAATTTAAAGGCGGATTTTCCATCATTTGGTTCCTGGTGGCTGCTGATTAGTTTCCAAACATCAAAGCATAAACTACCAAGACCGTTTCCTTGATGGAAATTACAACAGCATGAGTCGCCGACACAAAAATGACAAAAGTATTTATGTAATTTCTAAAAATAAACATTACTTAGGGTCCATTTCTCCATTTGTCAACACCTTTATACCTTGTGTTTCAGTTTTGGGATGAACAGCTGTGAACCAAATCACCAGTGCTTTGCAAAAGTATACTTCTTGCACGTATTCACCTTTTGTCATGTTGTAAATTTATTGCATATGTGTTTTACATATAAAAATCCAAAAAGGTGCAGCATGCAGTTGCATTCAGCTTCCCACAGTTAATACTTCAGGCTTCACAGGAATTACAGCTACAAGTCTTTTGGGGGTATGTCTCCTTTAACATCGCAAATCTGGATGTCTCCCATTAATCTTTGAAAAAGCAAAATCTCAGGCAGATTGGAGGAAAAGAGCCAATGAACATCAATCTTTTTCAAACCACTGTTTTACAATTGCATTTATGTCTGGACTTTGACTAGACCACCTTTATCGAAACCACTATAGCGCTGCAATAGCCACATGATCAGGTTTTATTTGTCGCTTGGAGGAAAAACCTTTTCCCCTTTTTAGAGTCCGCTTTTCTTCCAGAATTACTCTGTATTTAGCTACGTTCATCTTGCCATCCAATCTGAGCAGCTTCCCTGACCCTGCTGATGAGAAGAAAACAACACTTGACGCTTCTACCATGTTTTATTGTGGGGATCGTATGCTCAAGGGGATGTGCAGTGTACGTTTCCCCCTAAGCACTGCATTTTGACATGGGGCCGATCTCCGCCTACATAATCGTCAGACTGTTGAGTCGTGGACAAGTTGTTGCCCTGTGAAAAGGTTCTTCCACCTGAGCTGTGCTTTTCTGCAGCTCCTCTAGAGTCACCACACACCTCCAGGCTGCTTCTCTGATCAATGCCCATTCAGTCTTCTCAACTGACAAGATCATCTCATCTTCCACATTTCTGTAATATGTTGTAAGTTTACAGTTGCTGTAAACTTATTTTTGATTGTAAGTCTGGTGCATTTTTGGTATTCAGTTGTTGTTTTTTTTAATTCCAGTTAAATGTTCTTTTGCAAACTTCTGAGCCTTTCCACCGGTAACTAGCTGGAGTGGATATTTTTATGCATCATAGTGAACGCATTCCAATATATAAGATCTGTGTTTTTGTAAAAACAGAAATTGAAAAAAATGCATGAATCATTTTACTTCCAATTGAAAATAATTTGCTACTTTGTGTTGGTCTCTCCATCACATAAAATCCTAGTAAAAACACACAGAAGTGTGTGGTGGTTACATGGCAGATTGTAAAAACTTGAAGGCATCCTCATTGCAAAGCGGACTGCGTTCTTCACTGGATCAGATGAAGACCATCAGACACTCCAGACGCTTCGTGCTGCAGGTGCCAGTAGGTAAATGACGAGAGCAATGGCCATCCACCCATTACCTCAACTATAACTCCCTCCCTGAAGGCAAACAAGAGTTCATAAGCAGTTCAAGGGTAAGGGGGGGGGGGGGATATGTTTGCATTCCAAAGCTGCTTTCATGCTGCCTGAATAGCCAGACAGGTGTTTGTGCATCCTGAATGCACATGACCTATGTGTCCTCCTTTGGGGGGCAACAAGTCACCTGATCTTTTTCAAGAAGACCAGTGAAGGGATGTAGCAACAAACACACACACACACACACACACCCCTGGCCTAAGAATAGCCTTCATTAAAAGTGCTGCTGATGAGTGGAGGAGGCGGGGAAGGGTGCTGACACTACACTCAGGACTGAGGAAAAAGGTTGGGGGGGTTGGTTGCCATCATTGACCCTTTCGGTTTTGAGAGAAAACACAGGAATGGTGTTCAAGATTTATTTTTGAAAAGCTCTACTTTAACGTGCAGCCTCGATATGGCTCAGAGTAACATAGAATACACAGAACGTCAGGATGTCAGAAAAGTAAATTGAGTCAATAAAATACTTGAAAGACTGACATTTAATAAGCTTATTTGACTTAGAGGAGCCGCACAATCTGAAACGCACACAATGCTTCCAAGTGTATTTACAGATACTCAGAGCAGTGTTAGAAAAGTGAGGGGAAGCAAACAGCAGAACAAAGCAGCCTGTGCAGCGCCGAGCCGGCCGGACTGCCAGGTCTTACTCATGAATCAATTTTGCCCAGCCAAAGTGCCAACATTAAATCCAATTAGACACCGGCTGGCACCGATCGCTTTGATGACAGCGTCTAACTTAACCCTCGGGGGGGGTAGGGGGGGAGACAGCAGTGCCAGCGGTGCCAGCTTCAAGACCGTCACAGACGAGGAAGGGAACCGGCAGAGGAAGATGCCTTTGTACTCCCTTTGAAGTGCATGTGCGCATTTGTTACAATCAACAGGGTCAGTTGAGTGGTTATCCGTGCGCCGTGTGTGCGCGCGGGGTTCGTGGCACGCCGCCAGAGGCTCGTATCTGAGTGCAGCATGATAGGCTGCTACAGGCGCCAGCTGAAGCCTTTTTTTATTCCCGACTTCTGCTGCAACTGCCGGGCAACTCGACAGCGTCCCGGCACCTGTCTGACACGGATACGCGCACGCCCGCAACATAAAAGACGCACACAACGGACGGAGAGCAAATGCATGGAGCATGAAAGAGACGCGTTTAAGTCCCAACACCTGTCAGGGATTAAGTATGACTGACTGTGAAAGTACAAGAGGGAGACACCTCTGATATCAGGAAGTCGCCAGTCGTGACCTTTTCTTTCCTGCCCTCAAATGAAACCTCATCTCTCCTTCCTCACATCTACTAAAGGCAGCAGTGAATTACTGCGTCACTCCCGGCAGATGACCCTCAACTGGATTTCCAGCAAGAAGAGAGGGGAAGAGGGGTTAGAAAAATCTATTCAAGGCCTAATTAGACCCCAAAGGTATGCGTACCGTTAATGTGAATAATGAAAGGGCACGAGGAGGCGGAAGAAGCCTTAAACCTCTTTTAACTGCGCTCTTAAACGAGCCTACAGCTTCCTGGTTAAATTGAACGACATCAGAAGCGACGTCACTTTACAAGAGCGTGTCCATGCATCGTCTGTGGCAGACAAGGTTAGAGCAATCAGTCTGAGACAGCATGCAGAAAGGCAGGTAGTCAGGAAGGCCACAAAGTTTTAAAGCAAGAGAGCCACAATCACTACGCTCTGAATACAGTTAGGTTCAGCGCAAACATTGTGGTGTAAATAACACTCAGTAGGTTACGCAGACAGAGTTCTTCGAATTGCAAAACTCTTCATAACCTTCAAAGTTTGTCACGTTTTCAAGCTGCAACCACAAGCGTGTGTATTTCATTTCTACTCTTACTGACCATTCAAACTGGTTTACTCCCAATTTTGATACATCTAAAATAAAGTTCACAAATGCTTTCCATTCATACAGACTGACTACCATGTTTAACAAAGAGCAATGGTCAAACTCTCTGTTTCTACATGTGCAAAGCTGTTAGAGGCATAGCCTAGAAGACTGTGTCATTTCCTTTTTACTTCACAATTATGAGCAATAAAACATGGCCAGTTTATATATTCCTTTTTGTGGTTTCAGAATAATGACTCAAGTAGTTCAATTCTAAATAAAGTTTTATAACTCGTTAACGGATATGTTCCTGGGAAATGAATCGCTCGTGTTTGAAAGTGATTATATTGTAATAATGTATTTAAATTAAACTGAACCCAATTAACGACTGTAGATGGCGAAGGAATGAGAAGGAAAGGGCATTTTAAGAAGCAGGTCTGCGCCTTTTAACAGTCTAACTATGTGCTCCAGCCCACATCCTGGCTTTCAGACCTGGGTCGGATTAAACTGCTCTCCAGATTTCCTCTCCCTCCCAGGCTAACACCTGGACAAGATCTGAAAGCACCACCAGCCACCCACGTCTGGACAAAAACATTAATGTATGCTCACTCCTAATTGTTTTCTAACTTAGCCAAAAAAAAAAAGGTTGAACAAGGGTATGATTCACAGTTAATGGACAGGTCTATCTAAAGGTCAGCAACAAAACAACGTCTTTAACGCAGAAGTATTGCAGGACTGCGTTTAAAAAAACTACGATACCGTCCTCAATTGTCACCAAACAGAATGATACAGTCAGAGTCATCTATACGTGAAAAGACAGAAACGGTGAGTGTCTTTCAGAGTACCCTCTCTGGGCCACCACTGATCTAAATCAAGTTCTCTAAAATAAAATTAAAATTAGGACGATGTGAAGCAGCGGACATTGCCTGGCTTAGTTGGATTTGTCTCTAGATGGCCAATGCAATAACTTAAGTAGGCGCTTCTCAGAATAGAAACCTCATGGATCAAGCACCAAGCAACAAAAGAGGAATATCATGCTGACCTAATTAATGCAGGCTCTTAGTAGAATATTGTTGTTGCCAGCTTCAATTCACTTCGGACCATGGAGATGAGTCTCCTGGTTCCTTTTCAGAGTTATGTTGTCAATATCATTGTCTTCCTTCCGTTTTGCCTCCAGGCCTGTACAATAAATCTGGCCTCTGGGAGACAGTCCTGAGGCAAAGTCACTGAAGCGCTCATTATTTGTCCTCTTTACCTTAATATTCTCGCATTTCTTTGGATAGGTCTGCTGTTTCCTATGCTAAAATTAAACTTTTTTCAGTTGCTATAATGAACTGCAGTATATTTGTATGTGCGCACACTGTCAAGATCCATTCCATCCAATTTAAATCCAGCTGAACAGGTTTATGACAACAGCCAAGAAAAATTAAGTGCCAAAGTTTGGCTGAGAAGTCGTAACAATGCAGAAATATCTGCAGAACAATATGTGATATTAAAATGGCTTCTGTATATGCAATGCTATTACAAATCCCTGAATTGGCTGGCCAATATATCAAGATTTTATGAATCGAAGATTTTGTAAAAGAGATACAAGATGAGACTCGAGATGGTCAACGTTAAGTCTTTAATATTAAATAATTACTTTAATATTAATAAAATAACCCTAATTATATTTTTATGTATTCCAGTAGGTTATTTTACAACCGTTTCTCATTTCATCTACAGCTCTTTGTCAAGAAATGTGCCTGTGAGACATTTGGGATAAAGCTTTGATTCAGTTGCCTTGTTGTAATTACTTTGAGAAAAGAAATACAACATTTATCTCGACATGTTTATCGACATCCAGCCTAAAAATATCAACCTTTATATTTGGTCCATTTTGCCCAGCTCTAGAAATAGCTCTGCACAATTAGCTCGCCTAAAACGTTAAAAAGGTTTAGTTTTGCCGCACATCCTGATTGTTCATTGGATCTACCTGCAAAACCATCCTTTTAAACAGCATCATATTCCATGGTTCTTTCTATCCGCATAGACATTTCATAGTGACAATAATATTGGTAAATGTTGCAATGACGATATCAGTTGCGATATGTGCCTATTTTCTTCTTTCCTCTCTTATTTATCTGTGCTTAATATGCTCTGTGACATTTAGCATTTTGGACAGTGTCATTTGGATCTTGTATGAGCATCTGCTGCTGTGAGACTCTAACCCTAACTGGCTACATATTACGTTAGCATGTAAATTGCAAGCTCTTAACAGCTGGGATGTACTAGCGAACAATTGTTACACCCCTAACAGTCCTTTGCAATACGAATATAGCAGACATTGATGAAGGTATACCGTACAGCCTTAGCCAAGACTCTGCGCTAAACCAGGCTCAATCCGAATACCCTTATAGAGCAGGGACTCTTTAGCCAAAGTGGAAGTGCGTCAGCGGTCGCCATGATCAGTGCTGTCCAAATAGAGCAGTCAGTAAGGAAGGAGGCAGTAAAAGTAGCCTGTATGCTCACTACCACGGCTAGTTTTGCCTAGGAACCCCACAAAGTCCCTTGCAGTCGCTAAGCTGTCCCGTATTCTGCAGGGGCCGAGTTGGCAACCCTACTCGCATCGTCAAGTGCGCTTCCGTCACGTAATGATGTCGGAGTTTAACGCTGTCCGAATTCAGCACAGCAGTCCGAAGCTAATTTCCTCCCCACAACAGAGTTCTTACTTTTGATCACATGAAAGGTCATGGAACAGGAGCTGAACAGGAGCTACAAGCTATTATAAAGGGTATTTTGATGCAGCCACTGCCTTGGTTTTTGTGACCGCACTGACAATAATGCCTCCGTTCAAAGGGTGGCGCCAGACACACAGTAGAGAGAAATGTGATTCACATGTGATGTAGAGAAGAAAAAACAAGGCTTGCTTTGAAGAAACAGTCCGGTGAAAGCTGTGGTGTCTCAATCTGGATATTTTTTTTTTCCCCCACTCAAGAACGAAAAAGACAAAATCTGCAGTGATCCTGGTGTGAAACCACCATTCTTCGCTCCTCCCACCTTTTGAGCAGATGGTATACAATTCACCACTTTATCACCCCCTGTGCGGTTGTAGTGAAAACTCTACATCTCTGCATGGAACAATGTGGGTACCAGTGAGCTAAAAATAATATGAATGAGCACGAGTCTGTAAGGTGAAAGTGACTTGCATTATACAGACATGGAGAGGTGTGTTAAGGCCTTAAAAGGCACCATAATTTAATTATAAGCCACTCCGTTTTAGTTCTCTGGGTTTTATTTGCATTTTAATTACTAAAAAGCATACTAATTCAATTTTGTTACATAGCAGATGTGAAACGTATGAACGTTTTCAAGAGAACTAATTAGGGTAAGAGTCATGAAACAAATGCTGTATTAATGTCTGAAATATTAAATGAACAATAAATCCCAATAATCAAAAGAGGTTTAACTTACAAAGCAAAAAAACAGCGACTGGATTGAAACATTGTCAGGAATACACAATAGTTTGAGTCTTACGAATCCCTAATCAGGCTAATTAGGGAGCGGTATCAATTTCAGGATTCCTGCTGTTTGTGACTGTCAGTGACAGCGGAGTCCAAGATAAATCACAGTACAAGGACCTGCAAATAAACAACCCTAAACAATGCAGCTTCTGTTACAATATGGCTCCAGTCCTGGGAGACTTGTGGCTATTTGGCAAGGCCATGATGGATGTACACTTCACGACAACTGCAACAAATACAAATGTGTGTGCAGCACGACATGGTCCGCTGTCGATTCAAATTCAACAGCATAAAAGATCTGATTCATTCTTTGATGTATGGACTTTGTTAAAGCAAGATTTCGGTTTGTTGTTTTGTCTGAAAAATCACTGCTGGAGTTCGCTTTTAATACCAGCTTATCAATGTTCCAATCTGCTACTTATAATAAATCCAAACCATAAATGCAGGGTTTTATGGTATCGACTCCTGATAACTGCAGCGTAAATAGTCTATTCGACCCAACAGGAGCCTCTATCAGGCTCTGAGCTCAAATCTGTTCTGAAGATGCTGTTATGAAACACTGAGTGGGAGCTGTAGTATTATACATAGCTGCCAGTGTGTAGGCCAGCTCTTTAATCAGTTCGCTGTAATTGCTGGGATGGACTTTGAACCACAGACATATTTGTCTCCGCTTTTCATCCATGGCTAAACAACCAAAGGGAGGGAGGCGGCAAGCGCTCGGGCCCGGCCATGCGCGGCTCCTGTCCCGGCCCCTGCAAGCAGCCGAGCATGGAGCAGGAATAGTGGGGTCACAAACAAGAAGAAAGAGTTTTGGCTGAGAATGGGACGAGAAGCGAGGGATGTGGAATGGAGGGGGTGGAGAAGAACAGGAAGAAAAAGAAAAAAAAGGGTGGAAAAAAAAGAAAAAGGCGGTGAACGGAGAGGACATGGTGGTACACAAGTCCCCCAGTGGCAGATTGAGAGCTCTGAGAAGCCTGGACAGGAATCTTTTCTGAATACTAAAACCTTTCAGGGAGGCAAACAATGCAAGAGAGACACAACTCCAAAACAGCTCCTTTGAGGCCCCGCAATATATACGAGGCTTTTAACTGCTTCTTGCAAGAGTTGGTCTAATTGGAAGCCGAGGCAATACAAGGCGGGTTTAGGGAGGTGGGAGCAGAGGAGCTAAGGAGAAGAAGAGAGGCAAGGAGGGGTGCTTGATTTAAGAGGCCATTGTTTCAACAAGTACATTCTGCCTCCCTCTCCTTTCTCCTCATGGCCTCCCCTTCAGATGCCCACACTCCACAGAGTCAAAAGGCGGCGTTTAGCCCCTCTGAACGAAGAGGAGCCGGGCTTGTTTTGACACTTTGTCCTCCTTGGCTTCTGTGAAAGGGCTCCGCTTCTATGGGCCACTCAAGTTCATTAGAAAGTACAGCGCTTTCAGCTGCTTCCCCATTCCAGCTCCAGGCCTCAATGGGGCCTCCAAAGCTCTTCACTGTTTGTTTAATAAAGACCCCCACCACCTCCGCAACCACCACCTTCATTTCCCCCACAGAAGCAGACGTAGCCCAGTTACAGCCTCCTGGGTTTGGGGACACTGATTGAGGATAATGAAACAAACAGTAGGAAAAAGATGAAATTTTCCCCCCAAAATGACTCGTTCTTTATGAGCATATCCTTTTCAGTTTGTGCTAAAAGCTCATAACACTAATATTTATTTCCAAGAGCAAAGTTGAGAAGTATGCAAAAAAAGAGTAATAAAAACAAATCAAAGAGCTTAGCGCCCAGCCAAACGTTGCCCAAGAGCAACTACCTCACTTGAAAGGAGGAAGTTCAGCGCTGATACAAGACTGGGGTAACACAATGGCCTAATGAATTTATATGTTTTACCTTTAAATTACACAGGATATACCACATTGATTGTGAACTTTTTTTTAAAAAGTCACAAAAACCTGGAGCTTTAACATGGATGAGTAAACCATTCGAGAACCACTGCAGGTATGCAAATATTATCAGAATTTGTAGGTTTCCTGGCACCAGAATATGATGAAATGCGCAGGTCAAAGCACAAGCAGGTATAGCAACATAAAAGAGTAAAGCGTCCGGTAAAGTACTTCACCTGCAACATAACTCAGGAGTGTGTGTGTGGAGAGTTGGGTTTCAGCTCTCGCACTGTCAGGTGACATCACTGCACGTCAGTAGATGACACATTAGAAGGTCAAACGATCATAAAAGCCCCAAGGAAGGCTCAGCTTCCTCAGTGTGTGTCCCTGTCTAAAAGGAACGAGTATCCCATTATCAGTAGTTTAGGATGGCTGTAAAAGTTGTGAATAGTTCACAATGCTAAGCACGCTGTAGATTTCAATACAACCAGCAGTGAAAAATAAGAGCTGATGGAGAAAAATATGACAATCAACAGTAGACCAGCAGCCGCACGCATCGCAGGAAACCAAAACGTGAGCATAAGCACATTTTTTATGATCGGTAACCAGCGGTAACGGCGGCTAAAGAATACATGCAAAACAGAGTCATAGTCAGACTCTGCAAAGTCTCACTATCTGATCAGCAAAAATCACGTTTTAGAATTTTGTAAACTGTGACAAACAGAGACAAAGAGCTAGACGAGATGAAAAATGTACTGTTCAAAATCCCAAATCTGAAAGAGTAAACACAAGAATCATTTAAACGAAGACAATCCGGCTGCCATAAAACAGCACGAGGGGAACCGGAGGATTTACATGATTTAACACAACACCGTGTCCTCTCCCGCTCATATCAGGTGAGTGGACTATTTGGTCTTTGGACAAATTTCTAATTTTATTAGAAAAATCACCCCAAACTTCTTTGACAACAGTTTGTTCCGCTTCCCATTAATCCTGCATGTCACGCTAGTTTTAATTGCCAAATATGGCCATTGGTTAATATACATCAATTGGTTACTCTATAAAATCAATTCATTTTAACAAAGAAGCAAAAAAATATATATAACTTTTCACGAGAAAAACATTTGATTAACAAAAACAATGTTTGCAGAATGGAAATGATTTGAACTGCTAGATGAAAAAAACAACGGAATAAACTAAGTAAAATCCCACTAACGCAGATCAACCTGCAGTGCGTAAAAGAATCCAACACTTGTACGATCCTCAACCAGCACACAATGTTGTACTCTTATACATTCATTTGTTCATGAATGCAAAAAAAAAAGCCCTTGAATTTAACAGTAAAAGTGATCAAATATACAATGCCTTCTATAGGCTTTAATAAAAGATAAAACATTTTTGTGGCAACATCATGAATGCATTACATGTAATTGATACGTCGTTGTACATAGGAATGCGCAACAACATATGGGTCCAATTATAACCAAAGGTTCTCGGTTATCCTCCCCAACGTTGTTATCAGCATCGCCAAACATGTGAGAGACACTGTAACCTTTGGCCATCAGAGTCACAGTCGGGTTTTTAGTTTCGTGGGCATGATATTATATTGCGGTGATGTGAATTTAACTCCCCGGCGCAGCAGCATATCTCCTACTGACTTCCACGGCCGGGAGGGGGGGGGGGGACATCAGATCTCCAACAGTTGCTTCCCTGCAGTTGTACGACCCGGGTGAGGTGTGGGAGGGAACGTGATACTGATGTAGCACACAAGCTAAGATCAAAAAGTCCACCTCAGGTTCTTTCAGCTGTTGCATCAGAGCTGTGCGATGCACCAAAACAAACCCAAAAAAAACATAAGATTGCCGACTTAACATTGGATTCAGATTAAATTGTAGCTTGTTTTTTTTCCTAAAACATTCAGACCTAACAGAATTGTATCTATAGTTTGCGTGAACACAACAAGGACAATTCATTTCATGCTACTGCGCACACAGACGGTTATTTAATTTAGTGCAGTGCTTGAGGCTCACAAGTGTGCTGGCAAGCAAGTGCAGAAATCTAAGCGTGTGTGGGGTCTCTTTCAAATCATATCACATTCTAATCTTATCTGGAGCTCGAGATGGAGGCTGCGAGTGTGTGTTCCTAAGCCCGGCCTGTGGCTGAGCGGGATGTTTGTGCATGCAGGCATGTTGAAAGCCTTCATTCAGTCACCTTTTGGAGGTAATCTAGGAGACAGCTGCATGCCCCTATGTAAAAGACCCCCGCTGGTGAACAGAGAAGGTGGCCAGGCTGGTTTAAGAAGGCAATCCTGATTGATATATTAGAGTTTTAAGAGCTGAGCAGAAGAGGGGAACAAAAAAAAAAAAAAAGAGATGGACTTGTGAAAACAAAACAAAAATCCCTAAACAGAGAAGCAGTGGCTGCGTGACAAAAATGCTCCAAAATTAGGCATCGATTTCAAGAGTCAGCATGACAATCTAAGCTCAAAATTAACAATATACAGAAAGTGGTTTACAAAAAATGGTTAAATATAACAAGGGGTAAAGTGTTTTATGTTATAAATAAAGAATCTAATTACGTTTTTACCACAGAAATTCATGTCTGGACCTTAACTGTGGCAGTCTAACATAGACTTCCATATCTTCCACTACTGCCTTGTATTTAGCGCCATAGATCTCTACATCAACTCTGCCCCTTATTAGCAACGTCATGCCAACCGCCTGCTGCTGCCACCCCAACGTTCCAAGGCAAGGATGCCCTCCAGACGATGTGCAGTCTTGGTTTCTCCACCACAGGTTGCATACTGCATGTAGGCCGGAAAGTTCAACGTTTAGCCCATCTCAACCTTCTTCCACATGTTTGTTGTGCCCTCTGTGGCTGGAACTGGAAACAGAACTTCTTATAGCTTTCTTGTTACTCCTGCATGAAGATGGAGAGTCACAAAATTCTACCACCAAAACTGTGGATCTCAGCGTCCCCTCCAGGGTCACCATGGGCCTTCTTAGCTGCCTCTCTGACTTATGCTCTCCTTGTCCAAGCCTTTCAGTTTAGGCGGACAGCCACAGCTTCGTAGATTTAAAGACGCACCGTAAACTTTAAATCTCGACATGAGTAATTGAACTGTGCTTGGTAAGATGTTTAAAGACCTGGATACGAACTTAACCCCGCTTTAAACTACTCCACAGCTCTACCGCTGACCTGTCTGCTGGAGCCTTTGTTCTGATTTTTGGTCACGCGTGTTTTTAAGAAACCTCAGGAGCCTTCCCAGAACAGCTGGATTTATACTGAGACTAAATTTCACACAGGTGTCATTTCAAGGCAAATGGTGGCATGTTGTTTTAAACGGTAAAAAAAAACCCAAAGGGGGCGGAAACAAATGTATTCCAGACTTTTACTAAATGTATTTGCAAAAATGTTTGAAATCCATATAAGAGTTTCTTTCATTTTACAGTTGTGTGCTTTGTGTTGGTTTATCATATAAAATTTTAAAATAAAAAAAGGGACTGAGAGAGCGTTGCAAGACAACTGCAAGAACAGGGAAACCCTGATAACAATGTTAAAGGTGCATAGCCACGTTATTTAACTTTTTTATTTATACATCAGTAGCTCACTCTGGTTGCACACAAAGTTTTTATGAAAGATTATCACGTCCTGCTGGTGGATTAGTTGTTTTATGCTTGGTTTTTGCACAGTTTGTTAGTAAATAAAGCCCTCTTTGTTTATGATTTTAACGGCAGTATAACCTGCGCATTCATAGCAGGGGTTAAAACAAGGAAGTGGCCATTGGCTAGTAGCATCTCCCAGCGAAACAATGAAGAAAGGTCCAAGATCCAGTGGGGAGAAAAAAATAAAAAAGCACAAAAAATATGACTCCAAGAGGGAAGAGACTGGAATGTCGCTGGGAATACAGTCTGAACGTTGGTGTTCACTGAAGGAGACGCTAAACCTGCCGAGGCTCAGATATGACGCAGAGACGTGAGTAAATGTTCTGAAATGAGGCTCTTAAAGCTGCTGTTAGATTGGTTGATTTAATTATTAACGGCTGGTCTTCTATCACACCGAGCTGCAGCTTTACTCTGAGGCATTTCAGAGGATCAGGCTCAGTCCTGCATTATTTACAATTGATTTATTAATTAAGCAAATTGGCATTATGATAGTTCTGCGATACTGTCACTAGATGTCGCCACATCTGTTTAGATTTTTTAATCGCGCCAGAGAGCAAATTGTTTTTTCGGATCAAAACACTATCAAGATGGAGGCTTGGTGTATATAACCTTATTTTAATCATGAACAAATGTTTTTTTTTGGTCTTTTTTTATAAGCATATTACGTTGCTATTTACCTTTAAGATCCATCCTGTTGACCCTAAAGCTGTTGTCAGACTAGCAGTCTGTTTTCTTCCATTGCTTCAATAAACAACCCAAATTTAATATTGAGGTTTATGAGATGTTTTAGTTATAATCTTTTACTGCTCCATTTGGACATGTAAAAGCATAATAAAACTAAACCCATTTCCTAAACGCTTTGTGCAGATTTCAGTAGCTCCTTAGAGAAAAATCGTCAAGTATGATTAAAACGAGAGCGAGGTAGAATCGTGTGCAAAGGCCAGTTGGGTAAATGTTACATATATATTAAAAAAAAATGATTACTGACTTCAAAGTTGGGGTGCAGCTCTTTCCCACATCAATAGTCTTTCATTTGTCACGCCAGCCTTCTTGCATCACTTCCCCCTCCTTCCTCCCCTCTTTGGAAACTGTGCTCATACTCGCCATAAGCGTGTATCACAACTTCTAACACCGGCAGGCTCAAGTAGGACGACCTTCTTTTCCTCACCAGTTGCCATGGTGAATTGCGTGTAGCATCAGAGCTCCATTGAAGACGGCTTTTTCTATGAGTCACAACACTCCTAATTCAGAGGAAAAACACTCGGTTGACTCATATCAGCTGTTCTGAACCGAAACACACTTCATGCATCTTAACGTTAATCAAGTGAGAAGTGAAGAGTTCGCCTCAGCCATTGTTAAATATTTTCTTTGGAACAGATGCTAAAATTGGGCTGACTCAATCTTTTGATGTCTTTTTGGCATGATCACAGCTATTTTTGAGGCTTAGCACCTAGTGTGAGCCATTTAAATCCAGATTATCATTTACTTACCGAAAGTGTGTGTGGTATTAATTCAGCATTGGTGGGTTTAGGATGACTCCTCCGGAGACAAACAAAAACCCGACTAACAGCTCTGACATCAATTAGCAGAAAAAGCCTGATCTCCTACCTCCAAGGAGGCTCCGCTAATGGCAGCCTGTTTGCAAGCCGCCATGAAGGCAAGTGAAAAAAACAAAACAAAAAAAACCAAAAAAAAAACATGCATGCACACATACAAAACCCCATTTTGCCCATGACCTCGGAGAGTAAAGAAAGACACTTTATCCAATTAATGCAGATACGAGTCTTTCTCTGGCTGCAGTTATTTGAATCTCGAACTTTCAGCAAATCTGTTTCTGTCAACACTTGACAATCTGGGATGAGAACAAAGGCGTTAAAAGCAAACCGTGCAAGCAGATTTAGTAAATGTTGCTTCTCTGTTGCTTTTATTGTGATGAAAAGCAAGTCTCTCCGCCATGAATGAACCAAAATCACTCAACGTTTTTAAATGCATTTAATCTACTTGGGGCTATTTATATTTAAGACATTAGATGCAGTCATTTTTTTGAGTATTTTAGAACAATTTTGTGTTTTTTTTTTTTTTTTTTTTTTTAAGACTTGGCAGTAATTTTTCACTCTCGTACAGAGGTAGTAGTGCTCAGAGAACATTTCCAAGACTTTCATTTATATCCTTCAACTAATTAACAATTTTGCGCTGACTTCTGGTTTTGGCAAAGATGATTTTTGTAAGTGAATTAAGAGGAAAAAAATATGTACTTAGTGCTGTAAATTGACATTTGTTTGTAACAAAAATTTGGGGTAAGAGCCTTTTGGTTTTAAACATTATTTTAGATTTACAAATGAAAGAAGGTTGAAGTGCAGGCTTATATAGATGAACTTTATGTTTTGCCTCACAACCTTTGAAAAGTTACCAGATGAAGACAAAGTAAAGAAGAGTGGAGATAACAGAGCTTGAGGATCCCAGAAAATCTCTACACTGCTGTCAAGGAATATTTAGATATTTACGCTGACAACCGCAATGAGAAGAATAAAGGCCGATCAGACAAAGATTTTTCCGCCATTGTTCAAACACGATAAGTTACGCAGCTGGTTCTATATCAAACTTAAGGCAAACCTAACTTGAATCAAGAATAAACACGCTAAAGTGCAAACCCAGCTCTCTGTAGCGTTCAAGCTGCTCCTTGCTAACAATTCAGACTGGGTCAAAAAACACCAGAGGAGTCTTTATAACGACATGAAGCCATTTGTCACTGTCAAAAACAGGGGCTTTCAGCAAAAGCTGAACAAAATGGAGCCATGTTATGGAGTCCCCTTTTGTCAGCATTTCAGCCAGCAAATTAGAGCAGTTCTATAAATATAAACGAGTTACAATCCTCAACAAACTATCCAAAGCCTCTGTTATAGCCCCATCTACCAATAATAAGGGTAGGTTTAATACATGAACGGATTCTCAGACAAATAAAAACTGGAGCAACCACTCTGAAAACAGTTAGCTGATTATCCTTTCTGCAACAAGATTCTGCCAGCAGCAGCAGCAGCCGGTTTAAAACTTTTTGTTTAACACTTTCCAGCTTCTTGTCATATCTGACCAGTTACCCTGTCAAAGCTAAGGAAAGGCATCCCCACAGCATGATGCTGCCACCACCACATTTCACCATCCAGATATCAGCAAGTAACAGCTTGCTGATGGCCAAAGCTTCTGCTATTGCACTTTACTACAGATGGTAACGCTAATCTGGTAAAAAAAAAAAAAATAAAATTTGGTCAGGTAGACTATTTGTTCTGGTTTTTTTTTTTAACGCTGACATTTAAGAATATTTATGAACAACATGTTTTTTTTTTAATTAAAAGGAATTTTGTCTGATTTGTCCACTGCTGAATAATACAAAAAAGTTAAACACTCTTGTCTCTCTTATTGTATCTGTAATGAATGGAAATTTCAAAACCCAAGGCGAATATTATAAAGAAAAAAAAAAAAAAAGAAATCACCTTGCAGGTGGTCATTCATAGTTGTAGACAGCTATCCTCAAAGCAACAAAATAAACCATGTCTCCACAAATACAAACAAAAAAAAAATATAAGAAAATTCTGAGGTTTCTGTGGCCTACTTAAGTCTTCTCCAAAAGTTGAGTAAAAAGGGCAATTCCCCTAACTCTTGGTTAAAACCCAAACCATTCAGATGCTGGTGTCACACAAATATAATACCTTTGTCTGCAGAGACAATCCCCTGATGTCTTTATTTTTAATAGAGACAATACAATGGAAAGTAACTTATTTTCTATGACTAAAACCACACTGAGGATGGAAAGAAGCCCTTTGTCTTAACAATCCCCGACCATTCTCCACAAATGTCTTGAAATGTCCCAGTAGAAGCATTATTTCTTAGTCGCAGAGAGTGAGGAGAGAACCTAATGAACAGTTAAGTTACTATGGATCTCTACCTGAGTGTGTCCTTCAAAATGCCTTTGTGTCCCCACTCCCCCCTCCACTGGTGTGCTCAGACAGCGAGTCTCCAGGCCTGCTTATCTTTCTGTCCTCCACAGCAGGCCCCCGCTGAGACAGAGAACCAGAGTTTATTACAGTTTCCAATAATCTGCAACCCCCAAGGAGCTCAGAGTCGCGGTACTTGGTGTGGAAAAAGGGCAGGAGTCTCCTTCCCTACCAAGCCTCTAATGGGCCGCCAATATGATGCATGACAACTGCTACACTGTGAGAATGAGTGGAGACCTCTGTCGTTAATAAATCCAAAACTGAATTTTAAATGAAGCTTCTAAAGGGAATTTTGTTGTTGGTTTAACGAGTTCAAAGACATCCATGCATCGCATTCCCATTTCTGGCCACTTGGTTGGTTGGAGTGCCTGCAACCAACCAAATAGCCTCGGCCAGAACGACCGCTGAGCTAAATTTCAGGTAATCAAGGGAAAATCTATAATTTGGTTTCCTAGAGAAGACATTTTCATTTGTTGTGCCTGGACAGCCCCTTAAAAAAAAATAAACTGTAGCTTGCTTTTGAAACAAATTACAGAGACTAACAACATTTTAAAATTTCTTCAAAATATAATTATCTTGGAAGGCCCAAGAAATCAGAACAAACATGTCTTTTCAGCTTCCTTTCAACTAGCCAGATGATGCAATTAAACGTTGGCCTGCGTTTCTTCCAGCGGCTCATTTCTGTTGCCACAATGAGAACAATTGTTCTCCACGCTGCAAGCCGATGGTGGTTAACTTAGTTTGTCCGTTTGCTGTGTGCGCTGAAAACTGACATCTGTGACAGATAATACAGCGCTGAGCATAATTGAAATACACCCCGGGGCCCGAGATTCATGTTCTGAAACCAGAAACAATCCAGAAGACAAAAGCACGCCCAAGGGTCTCATACAGAGAAGGCCTGAGTTGCGGAGTGAGGGCCAGGTGATTTAGAGGAACACGAGGAGGGTAGAGGTCTGAGGTCTGACATTTATCCATCAGAGAATGTTAGAGCCAGGAGGGGGGGGTGGTGGAAATCAAGTAATCATTGGCTACCTCCACTTGCTACCTTGGAGGTGCAATTCCATCTCCTCAGAAGAGCCACACAAAGCACAGTGGGGGTATCGGGTGGCTGGTTCCCCTTTCCGTTGGCGTAAGCATCAGCATGGCCAAGACCAAGCAAACCGTCTTCAAGATGGTACAAAACTCACCCAGCCCTGCAGCTTTACTGTTAAACATGGCAAACAATCTTGGGAGTTTTTCCCCTTTCCCAAACTCCCAAGTGCGCTAAAAGCCTTTAACCGTAACTACAGAGCCGGAACGAAAGGTAAACGTGCACATCTGCCAAAAAAAAAAAAAAAAAGAAAACAGACAAATTGAAAAGTAATATAAAAATGAAGTCTTGTTTTATAGAAAACAGCCACAGACACATTCTCCAGATCAACATGTTCCAATGAGAGAGAAGTGCTGTGCCCTACAGGGAAGAAGCTGCACCAACAACAATACACAAGAGGGCACAAATCTATCTGCGGGCCGGGTTAGTCATAAATATCAACCTTGCAACACTATTTACATTAGCACAATTACTCAAGGGACACTTAATTAAATGTGGTTTGGAGCATTTCTGCAAGACAATGTCATACGTGTACATTCTAGAGATTGCTGGGCATGCACAACCACGCCTAGAAATCCAATAAAAAAAAAAAAAAACCCATTGGTGAGAGGCGGTTTTAAAATATCCATTGTTAGGAGGCTAATCAATCCAACGACGGTACAGAAGAAGCAGGAAAGGACACAGCGGGTGGGAGCAACCTGAACCAAAGATCAAGCTTCCATTCTCTCCTTTCAGAGCAGCTTTGCTGGAAAATTAATTCCTTGATAGCAAGCGTTGCATCTTTTTCCAGTGAAGTCTATTGGGGTCTATTGAGAAAAGGGGTGGGAAAAGAAAAAAAAAATCAATCAGATCAGTTTCTCCCTCCCGTTTAGATCCTTCAATGCAAGTTGGGGTTTCTCAAGCGACCAGCCAGTTTTGGCTTTATAAAAAAAAAAAGCCCTAGGACAGTTTCTTGCTGGTTATTAAGCAATCACACCGAAAATCCTCTGCTGTAAATCCTGATTTTATGGTGAGCTGTGATTTGGACTCTGAGTTTTGGACCAATTCAATTCCAAGATGAAATCCTTGGATCAATAAGAGAGAAATAAGATTTAAAATAATACCCATTTTCTATTTTTCTTGTTTCGAAAGCCTCATATAAAGAAAAAAACAACTTTATTTTGGAAGTCTACCCAGCCGTCACAATCATACAGTACTTCTGTATGAATATTTATTCTACAGTTGAAGCATTATTGAATACATTGAGCCTTCTATACCTTTCCCAACATATCAGAACTATCTTCTATCAGGCTTGCTTCAAAACGCTAGATGTGGAACGTCTTCTTTGGGGCAAAAACATTGGTTCCGATCAATAGCAGATCAGTGAATGAAAAGGGGCCCCTGTGGGAATTACAGGAGTGGGAGAGCAGAAGTGCCGTCCCACAGCACACCATTAAACTGCGGAACACACTTGCCAACATGCCATTAGTCCAACTCAGCCTGTTACTTCAAGGCCAGTGGACTTGGCTGAGAAGGCATTTTGACCTCACACACGTTAGACATGGACACAACACACACACACACACACACACACACACACAGAACAGGGGAGCCATCCTGTCTACAGCCATCAGCATCTACACCATCTACAACGACTCTTGGAAGAAACGCCTATAAGATGAGTTACACCAGCATTTAATTCTCCTTTGGGTTAAGAAAGTATCTTTGAACCGAATTAAAATCAACACAATTTGATAAATTACAGCCCCAGGCTATCCCCAGTCAAATGGAACCAGCGTCTGACTTTGATTGTGCTATTTAGAGAAGGTGACTCTAAAATTATGGCATCAACCTCGTTTTTCATCCTTTTTAAACCAAACACAAAATTGGCTCTTTTGTAATTAGGTTAAATAATCAAAAAGCATCTCATCCTAAAGAAAGGGGGGAAACTTTGTTTTTAGTGTGTATAACTTGACAAGAAACGTAGCAAACTTTAAAATCCTGATTTGAAAATAAAAAGGTGACCGTCATCTATCAACGGCGTCATCACGCGAACAAAGACCTTTAGTGGAGATGCACAATTTATCCTCCGCTTAAAATGCCAGCAGAGGCCTATTGCAATCAGAGACGGCAGACAAAGACGTGTTTTATACGTGACACACGCCCGGCAGACTTAATTGCTTTATGACAGAACAAGTCCATAATCAAAGCAGGACGGCTCCCAGCTCCAGATAAGGAGGGGTTTGTGGGTATGTGTGTGTGTGTGTGTATGTGTGTGTGTGTTGGTGAGAGGGGGAGGAGGGTGGGGGGCATTATTAACTACATCTGAAAAAAAGATGAGAAGCCCAACTGTTAATAGGCTCATCCATTGTACCTTTTGTTTTCGGTGGCGATATCGACTCATATCTCGGTGACATTTCGCAGACGGTCTTCTTCTGACATTTAGGAGATGTCACACTCGCGGCAAACCTCCTTTTGAGATCCGACCAGATAATTACAGATGTAATTTTCGCTCGGCTGTCAGGTAAATCTCCATGACATGTCAGGGAGCACGGCACCGGGCATCCATGTGTATGATAATGCTGGGCCCCGTCTGCTTGTGTGTGTGTGTGAGTGTGTGTGTGTGTGTGTGTGTGTGAGAGTGTGTGTGAGAGAGAGTGTGTGAAAGGCTTCAGTGAGTCCTGGCATTCCAGCGGCTGTTCTAACATGTTGTAAACACAAGGTGTTGGAGAAACATTGGACAGGGGGTGGTGGAAAACCCTCATACTTATGACAAGTGGTCCTGAAGGGGGATCAGGGTGGTGGGGGGGGGGGGGGGGGGGGCACAGGATCTAAGCTACACCTCTCTCCACCTGCAATGAGAGCACAATAGGCTTCATATCAGGAGATTAATCCCGCTGTCGCTTCCCTGGAACCCAGGAGGCTTTTCATAGCGGTGCTCCCAACTTTTCCAGCTCAGAGAAACAGAGAACTGAAACCCCGAGATTTCACGCATCCGACGCCTCATTTCCAGCATCCATGGAGGTAAGTCAAGCAAAGAGCTCTCTGCCCGATTCCAGGACGGATAATTTGTTCCCACATCAGTTTATGCTGGTAAAATATTAAATAAATAAAGAAATAAAATCAGCCCCAAGGCGAAGATCTGACAGCAGCTGGCGTATGCACACACCTCCAATGCTGCAGGAGCCCAAATGCAGGCTTGATTTTAAAACACATTTCAAGTCAGCGCAAACTTGCGCTCCGTAGCATCACGGTAGGATTTCATGCAAAAAAAAAAAAAAAAAAAGTCACAATAGAGCAAAGTCTTGTTACACAACAAACAAAAATCAACAAAAAACAACACGCCGCTCAGACCAGCCACTTTATGTTTTGTTTCAGAATGTTTTTTTTTTAAAATAGTGCATCGATCAAGGGAAATGAAACATTTCTCACCCCGAGTCCCTTTCAATCACCAACCCTGCGTCCCCGCTGAGGGGGGAAAGTTAGCTGCTGCTGGGTCTGGCTGTCTCAAAGTGTCACAATCCAGGGGAAATATTCATGCTTTTTATATATATATATATATATATATATATATATATATATATATATATATATATACACATATCCACCTGGGTCCACCTCTTCCACAATAACACGCACACAGGGCAGTCTCAAGCCCGACTCTCAGCGCCGTCTCTCTTACCTGGACTCTGGCTGACAAACAAAGTTGCCAGGACGCCCCACAGCACGGCGGCCGGCTGCATCTTGCGCCCCTCTTCTCTCTCGGCTCTTCTCTGGGCTTCTCGACCCCCCGGTCCTCTCTCTCCCCCCCACCCTCCTCTCTTTATTCTCTCCCCCTAAACACTAAACAAATACCGACGGACTTCTTTTCACATGAAGACGCTCTCCCCCCGGCTCGCACCCTAACCTCTTGGCATGACTGACTTTTTCTTCCCCTTCTGCCCCCCTCGGTCTCCTCCGCCTCCTCCGCGCCGGTGAGAAAGCAGCAACGCCGGGATTAAAAAGTTAACTCTGAGCGGAGCAGCGCAGCCGCGGTCTCCAGCATGTTGTGCAGCGGCTCCCCGACGGTGTGGATGGCAAAAGGAGCCCAGGACTGTACCACAGCGGAGCTGGGAGGGGAGTTCACACTGCTAATGAAGCCACTGGAAGTTAACATCTGCATAAGTGGCCAACAGTAGGGGGTGGTTACTTTTTAAAAGTGGCAAAACAGGGGAAATGTAGTTGGAAGTTATGTAGCGTCATTTTTCTCTACGTCGCGTCTCATCTCACGCCCGTCCTGCGCGCCCCCGTCCCTTCGCGAATGGGCTCGTCCAAAATCTCTGCCCTTGTGTCATTTGTTAAATTACGTCTTTCGGTGGGTTCGCAGAAAACAGAGCGCCGCGTCAGAGACGCGAATAAACAGCCTGTCGCTCGCAAGTTAAAACTTATTTTCTGACTCTTTTTTTTCTTTCCCATGTAGTGGAGGCTGGAGAGGAGAAGAAGCGGAGCGTTAAAAAAAAAAAACTTTTCTGTTCTCACTTAAGTAAATGGAGGCGAATGACAGAGTGGCGGGTTTTAGAGTAGAGAATAATGACCAAAAGATGAGGTCATTACGCAGTCATTCATCCCGCAAATTTGCACAGAGCTACCAAAGGGACCTTATGGTGATATTAAAATCTAATTAATTCCAACAATGTTCTAGCAGATGCATGGTTTGCTTTCCTAGAATTGCACAACTTTCCATCGGCTGAGAGTGATATAATTTTACGACAAATATATGCCTGGCAATAGTTTCAGAAGATCTTGCTGCACGCCCTCTCTCAGTCGTTGGGTGAGAGGTGGGACACACACACACACACACACACACACACACACACACACACACACACACACACACACATTAGAGCTATTTAGAGAGAACACATAACAGACACCTCTGCACTGTGGGAGAGATACCACACAGGCCCAGCGTTCTGGCTCCTCACAGAAAGACCCCAGGCTGGGATTTGAACCCAGAACGACACCCTGCAAGACACCACCAGCTGCACCATCACGCAGGCCGTTTCAAGCAGTTGCCCTTGCATATTGTCAGTTCTATTCAGGCATAATCATTTGTGAATGTATGTCAAGTTAAATTCGAACATCTATGCATCGTCAGTTATCTGAGATCAGTCCATAGAGGTAACAGGTCCAGGACCAAAATCCAGCCATTCGTCCCCTCCAACTACAATTTCCAGCTCATTCTGCGTAAAAAGGGCTTTGCTGTCCCTCCATCGACATCTTAACCATTGTCGTCGCACGCACCAACTCTAATAGTAGTAGAAGGCCTGGACGTCTTCCCCAGCCAGAGGTACAGCATCATCCCCTCGACCTACAGCAGCACCAGGTGACCTCATGCTTAAAGAAGGTCAGTATCAACAAGGCTGCATGCCCAGACATGGTGTCAGGTCGGACGCTAAAAACATGTGCTGACCAACTTGCAGAGGTTTTTCTGACAGAGGTCGATCTGACATCTTCAACCTCTCTCTGCAGCTCTCTATAGTGCCTGCCTGCCTGAAATCATCCACCATCGGCCCTGTTCCCAAAAAAAACAACCCTCATCTGCCTCAATGACTACCGTCCTGCTGCCCTGACCCCTGTCATCATGAAGTGCTTTGAGAGGATCCTACTGCTGGCCTGGACAGCCTGCAGTTCACCTACTGGGAGAATCACTCTCTACACAGGATGCTTTCTCCCTGGCACTTCACTCAGCTCTGACTCATCTGCAGCATCCCAACATCTATGTTACGATGCTATTCGTAGACCTTAGCTCAGCATTTAACACTGTGCCCTCCCTCAGACATGCTGGCCCTGTAGCTCCACAACGGGGACTTTCCACTAAGCTGTTAAAAAACATCTACAGTGCTACAATAGAAAGCATTTTGTGTCTCGGCGTAACAGTGCGGTATGGGAGCGGCACAGTGCAGGAGAAGAAGGATTTAGCACGGGTGGTGAGGACAGCACAGGGGATAGTGGGATGACGTCAACAAGACCTGTACTCACCACCCACCCATGTCCCACTTCCATCAGGTAAACGAACAGACTTAAAACAAGCTCAATTCCCAAAGCTGTGAACCCCCCCCTCCTCAAAACCTTTCAGAAAGCATTCTGTTGAGTGGGTTGTGTAACACCTAGTGTTAAAAACTGATCCAGGAAAAGAGCATCATGCCGATAGTCTAACATGGCAGTGGTTCTTGTGTACTGATCTGGGTCTGCTTTGCTGCTTCAGAGTGGCTTAGACAACCGTTTTCCCTCAGTAAATGAAATCACTGGTTCAAAATTGCCTTTTATATTTACTCATTAGATTTTTGTCTGATATTAAGATTTGTTTGATGATCCGAAACATGTAAGCATAACAAAAATGCAAAATGCATTTTGCAAATACTCATTTCGCAAAGCACGATTTATGGGTAAAAGTTAAAGAGTTGGTGGTAACTTGTGATTGAGAAAAGTTTCTGTGTTGCAGCAAGAATTACAGCTTGTGTCTGGCTTTAACTGGTTTAGCATTAGTGCTAAAGGTAAGTCATTAACCTGCTAGCGAGCATAGCTTCTTAAAGATTAGATAACAATGTATGGCACATCTTTCCGTTGTCACTGAAAAGGTACTTCTACATTATAAACTGTATGTTCTCTAATCGGAAGCCAGTTCTTCTGTTTTGTTTCCTTTTAACGCGGCAGGACCAACCAGATCAGCAAACTTATTTGGATAATTTAATTAAGGCAGTACAATTTCAGAAAATCAATTGGAATTTAACAGTTTTATGTAGGTGTCTTTTAGGTGATAAACCATCAGAAAAATCTATTTAGAAACATTGATCAAAATCTATCCTTGTAAAACTGATTTACAAATTGCATTGGTTAAATGCCGGAGTTTATTTTATCACTAATCTCATTTCTTAGAAGCAGCTCACTGTAGGTATAGAAGAAGACTTCTTCAGTTCTACTTTATTTAAGCTATTGTGTAGAGCTCTGGTAAAATAGTTGCAAAATCCCATTGCACTCATGTTTTATTAATTTGCAGGGTTGTTACACTAAGCTTAATCAGAGTTGGAAATTAATCTTCTTTAACTCACACAATTGATGATTTTGGGATGAATGGGACTAGATAGGTTTGCACTTCCTCCAACTCCTTTTCAAAAAAAGAAACTAAATCAGCAAAGTACATTTTCAATTATTTTATTGAAAAAAAATAATAACGTACACCCCATAATTCTTCAACTCTGTCCCAAAAATGTGAAATTCAAAACTTTCTTGGAATTTTATCTCTGGAAATCTGTAAAAATAAGGGTGAATAGCTTCAGTGTGGTAGCTTTTAGTGTTTATATATAAAACACTCAGAGTCCAGAGTCTACGTATTCCTGCTTTTCTTTGTCGGTGCAAAGGGAGCTGTCGACCCCACTATCTAATTATAGGGCAGCTTTAGTTGGGACATGAGCTTCAACGTTCCTAAACAGGCCATCATCATTCCGCACACGCCTTTCCTCCGCTTTCCTGTGGAGCATCCATCAGAGAATTGCATTTCATCCCAACAGAAGTGGTCTGTGCCGCCACATATTTCAGATTTAATGCAGAGCGTTCTAACCAGCGATGCCATGACCAAAGGAATGCATTTTTTTTTCTCAACAAAAATCAAAGGAGCGGTTGTGGGATTTGTTTTTTGAGTACAAAAAAAAACAAAAACATAATCATACACAGTATAGGCTAAATAAATTGACTGACTTTGATTACATTTTTGAATTTAAGATCTGGTGAAGGTACATAAAGTCGAACGAGTATGTTTAAAGTGTACACATTGTTTTGCTTACGAGAAAGGAGAGAAGCGGTCCTCACTAAGGTCTTTAAGTGACAGACCAGCTGTTTTACATCCAGCTGCTGTTCAATCCTCAGAATATAATCTTCGTTTCAACCACTGCCCACTTATTAATACAGGGTCGTATAAACAGGAACAATGCAAATAAGTAAAAAAAAAAAAAGATTTTGATACATTTTTAGGGGATTTTAGGGAAGAGGGCTTACTTGCTTGTTTACTGTAACAAAAAAATAACAATTTCATTTTCTTCTGTACTCCCTCTCTGACACACATCTGACATTTAGAGCCGTTGAACCTTCTATTCAGGTTCAAGTTGAAAACTTAAAAAAAAAAATCAAGAACTTTCAAATCTTGTTTTCTTTCTCTCTTTGCGCTTTATAAAACAGGTTTTTAAATTATTTTTTCTTCATTCTTGGGTGTAAATTGGATTTTTTCTGTAAAAGACTGCAATAGTATGTTCTTCCCCTTGCAGATCATTACAATATTACTCTATGTTAGAGATGCAAATTTATGCAGCTCAACGTGAAAGATTATTGTGCAGGAGAGTGACAATGAGGATCTGTCTGCAGAAAAGCAAGGTAACTTTTTCTCTTTAGGTGAGGTTCAATCCAGTTGTCCAGTTAAAACATTGGCAGTTAAAAAATTCACACCAGGCATGTTACGCCTAAATGATGACGAGAAATTAGACCTATTTCTCCAGACCTCCATAAAACAGTTTGAGAAAGATAAGAGTAAATCTGTCATGTTGTAATATGAATGTTGCCTCGTGTGTTTAAGATCTTTTGCCAAAGCCAATCAGGAAAGTGTAAATCCCTTTACTTAAAGACTGTCCATGATTTATTTCAGCCATTTTTCCAACTGGATTTAAAAATTGTTCTCCAAAGATTGTGAAGGAAAATAAAGCTGAAACCAGGATAATAAACAACATATGGTTTCCAAAAGCCAAAGACATCCTCCAAAGTTCTTTTAGACTATTGGATGGGGGTAAAATAGTGGATGGTGTTGCAGAACAATTAACTCTATGGAGTGATTCTTGCAGACCAACGTGTCTGAAATGAATAGAATTACCTGTCCAATAAAAGACATTGAACATCAGCTAAGGCTCTTTTAATGAAAAAAAAAAGTTTCTAGCAATTTAAATGTATGAGAGAAATGAATGCCAATACTTTTGATTTTAATAAAACTAAGGCTTTGAATTAGTCCACTTTGCTGAAGTAAACTGATTTCCGACAGTGCTTCAGTGCTTGCTTGTAATGCTTCTGAACTTTTCCTTATAAGCTTTTGTCATATTATTTTTTCACTGGTTTGGATGCTGTGATAACCAAATTAGTTCTTATGTTAGAGCCACTGACTGAGCTTTTCGATGCCAAACAATTGGCCATAGTGAGTCGGTGTAAGGTAGAGGTAGCAGATGTGCACCCCTCCGCTGGTCATGGTCCCCGAAGTCACTTTGACATGTTATCTAAAGTGTGGGAAACAAATAACGTCTATTTTGAAAAAAGCAACAACAGCATTTATTTAGCTTAGAAAATCTGAAGCAAATTTTTAACCACTGTCCAGCCAAAAAAGCATAGGATGAGAGCACAAAATATAAAAATAAGTAAACGGTACTGTGTAATATGCCATTACGTTGTAATTCAATTTGGTAAATATCATTAAAAAAGTCTACCCGCGGCTAAATGTTTGTGAAATAACGTTCTTACTTGCGGATATGGGTAATTTCCAATCACGTACCTGGCGGTTGGTGTTAAATAGTTCAAGGTTAAACCTCTCTTAAGGATTCCACATGTAACATTTCTCCTTTTCTCCACACCGCTTTGCAAATGTCTTAGTGGGATAGCCTGGAGCACATTCTCATTACAGCAAAGTCAAATAGGTAGAAGCTTTGGATTTGGTTAACAAGGCAGAGATTAAAGATCCGTTTTTAGTAATATGGAGGTATGTAATTGTTCTTTATTTTACCAAGGACTTATATTATGTCTAAAGTGATTAAAAAGTTTGAGTTATGCTTCTCTGATTTGTATATTTTCTGTCACTTTAAGAGACCACTGGTTTTGGACGTGGTTTGGGTCAGAGCAAAATGTCGCAGTCAGAGTAAATGTAGTGTGTGTGTGTGTGTGTGTGTGTGTGTGTGTGTGTGTGTGTGTGTGTGTGTGAGAGAGAGAGAAGAGAGTTTGCATGTGCACTTACGGGAGTATGGAACAAAGACGTGACCTTTCCTCCTCACCACTTGCTTAGACAAAATATCAAAGGAGATTAACACGTGATTTAATTAATTTTCTGAGGATCTTTTTTCTGCTCTCACAAAGATCCCCCCTTTCACATATGACATTCAAGATAATTAGAGTGGATGGGAGAAATAAAAGAGGGATCACATGTCTCAAGAAATGTACAAAACGTTCATACCTGCAAAATCACACCACTTTTCTGAGGTCAAGTTGTGAAGCCCATGTGGTATATTTAGATTTTTTTGCAAACTGATCTCTTAACCAAAGCACAAAAAAACTATTTTTCCCTTATTCAACTATAAAAACTCTTGTTATTCAAGCACTGTTTTGTTTCATTGAATTACACAGTTTTTAGGTAATCACAAGTTTGACTCTTTAGAATCCCTAACAAAATTATTTGACAATATGTTTTACCTTGCATGCACCACAAACACTGTAAAAAGTAATTACTGTCACAACATTGAACTTGGAAAATGAACAATTTTGATTCAGCATGCACATTTAAAAGAAAAATGCAATAGTATTTGGCCATCATGAATATGTCAACTGCTCTCATTCCCAATAAAAGCTGAATGTAAAAAAGAAAAAACAAAATTCTAAATCTGAGTACAAACTTAGATTGCACCAGTCATTCATTTACTGAACTATTAAAATGCAAACACAAACCGAAGCTATAAAAATGCCACCAACACAAAAACCATACAGTTCATGTTTCCCCGTAGCACATCTGTCACCGTCATTAAAGCTTGTAAAAGCTAGTGGAAAAATATTTTTTATTTTTTATTTTTGGGAAAAAATTTCTCATTTACAGCCCTTTACTGAACAACGTTATTTAAAACCTCCAAATTGCATATTTAACAGATACATATATGTTCCCCCTTCACCTCTAGGATGTGCTTTGGTCCAACAAACTCAACAGACGTAGGAGAAGTTAATGGATGCCTTCCTCTTTGCATATTAGAGCTTCAGGTCACGTTTCTGGGTGTGTCATCAGACTCTGATGACTGACAGTGCTCTTCCAAGTTACTCTGGATTCCTTCAGGCTACTGTGGTTAAAATGCCATCAAACCTTCTCCCAGATTGCTCAGGGTGTGATACTCAAACGCCTACTGATCCCGTTAGCAGCTGTTATTTTTTTGCTCATTGAGAAACTGTGTCACTCCTTGCACATTTCCAGTGTTGATGTTAAAATATTTCAGCACAAGTCTGCATTAAAAACACGTTTTTTTTTTTTTTTTTGCACAGATCAGTAATGTTCTGAAGCCTTATGCTTAAAATTCATGAAGTGTGTAGCTGGAATCGAAGTCTATTTAAATTTGATAAGTGAAGATGACAACGATGATCTAAACGGTTCCAACATTTGAGGGAAAAAATTTAAACGTTTTATGGAGAATTTCAGAGGGTGTTAAAACTTTTTTGGACTTGAAATATAAATAAATGTCATGTGTCTATAAAGTCCTATGCATATGCATAAGACAAATGTTTTATCTAATAATGAGATAGTAATATTCAAAGAACGATAGTAAACTTTTTATCAAGGTACAGTAAAAAATGGTTGTATTTTAATAATTCTGATCATTCAATATCTCACTATGGTTTGTTAAGGCATGAGTTTAGTCTAAATTGGCAGCTTCCAAGGAGTTGTCCTTAATACATAATCTGGAGAATGTTATTTTTGAAGGAAATGCAAATAAAAACCCTTGAAAAAGTATATTTTAGCCCTCTTCTCTCCAATGTTACTGAAATGATTTTCACGGACTACTTCCAAGATTATCTTGGCTCGGGGAGCCGTTTTGATGTACTTCCTCAGGAGTTAAAGTAGTTGTGAAAAAAAAACAAAAAAAAAACAGACCTAAAGCTAAACATTTGCAACAGAATTCGCAGAGTTTCATGAAAGAAAGAACAAACGGACGTCGTTGTATAAATGTAAGTAAGGAACCTATGTCTTTTATCCGGAGAAGAGGTAACGTCAAAGCCTTATGGCCACAAAGTTTTTTCTTTTTCTTTTTTTTACACATGAGAGACAGAAACACATGATCGCAGCTTTAATCTGCAGCTGGAACTTTTAAACACACTGAGTGGTTCTTCAGTAATGTCAGTGTAGACTGAGGCATCTTTTTTCCAACTCTCTTTCTCGGTCTTTTGGTTTTTCTGGGCATGATGTAACCAGAAGCACCCTTATTAAATTTAGCTGGGGAACCCGACCACACCGCAGTCCACATGGCCGGGACTGGCTGCTGCTGCACCACACACACACACACACACACACACACACACACACACACACACACACACACACACACACACACACACACACATCCTTGTCCACACTACATCCATCATTCACACCACTTCCTATGTTCACCCTGACTCTCCATCTCCTCTCTCTCAACTCCTCTCTCTATGCTCTCAACCCTGACTCTCTCTCTCTCTCTCTCTCTCTCTCTCTCTCTCTCTCTCTCTCTCTCTCACTCCATCCTGCTGCGGTGTGGTTCGGAGCCTAGCAGCCTGTTCTGCGGCCTGGATAACTACAGGGCTTTTCTGTGTACGGTTTATTTTTGTGGATGCTCTGCTTTCTCCTTGTTCTCTTTGTACAATGGGCCCTACACATGTACGCTTTTGCCTCGCCGTTGACCTTTCATAGCGTGGAGACTTGGGTTTTGACCACAATTTCCAAAGAGGAAGGTCTTCTTTCCTAAAAGCGGATCGGCTGTCATTTTTGGCACAGTGACAAACCGTCTGCTCCGTTTCAAAGAACCGCGCTGGTAATCAGAATAAGTAATTTGTGGTAACTCACATGTTATATCAGTTTTTT
Source organism: Fundulus heteroclitus (assembly GCF_011125445.2). NCBI lineage: Eukaryota > Metazoa > Chordata > Actinopteri > Cyprinodontiformes > Fundulidae > Fundulus > Fundulus heteroclitus. Next base: position 7,016,363 of record NC_046364.1, read on the forward strand.
AAAAAAATAATCTATTCAATTATTTGTTCTACAAATAAAAATCCAAAGAGTATGCAACATTTACAGCCCCTTGCTCTAAAACAATAAAATCCAGTGTAAACAACTGGCTTGAGAAGTTACCTTATTAGTAAAAGTAGTCCATTAGTGTGCAAATTAATCTTAGCATACAACGTATATAATAACTGCTTGTTAAGGCCTCAGATGTTTGTTAGAGAACATTGGTGTACAGACCAGGGAACACACCAGACAGGTCAGGGGTACAATTGTGGAGAAGTGAAAAGCATGGTTGGGTTAAAAAAATAATATAATGACATATAATTCAGCAGTTTTCAATCTATCATTTACGAAAGGTAAGATTATTTCACAAATGCAAACCTACAAAGACATGGCCATTGACCTAAACTGACAGGAAGTGTGTTAATCAGAGAGGAGGAGCAGCAGGGATCCAAGCGCAGGTAGACAAATATTACTCGGCAAGAACAGAGCAATTGCTGAGAGTAAGCCATGAGTGTTTAAAGCTTGCAGAAAGTCAGACAGAGAACAAAGCAAACATGGGGATGAGTGGTAAAACTAGACTAATATTGTATATTTTGGCAAATATGCAAAACAACGTAACATTGCACATCAGCTTTAACACCACACCCTTGGTAAACATGGTGGTGGCAGCATCATGCTGTGAGGATTCTTCGGCAGGAGCGGTGGAAGGCGGTGAGAGTAACGGTGGTTATGGATCCACAGCAGTACTGGAAGAGAACCTGTAAAAAGTAAGGCTTCCAGTGTATCTGCCACTGTGAAAGCAACCCTAAATGTACAGCAGGAGCTACCATGGAATTGTTTAGATCGAAGGATGCTCATGTTTTACAAAGGCCTAGTCAAAGTCCAGATCTAAATTACATAAAGTATCTGTCACGACACTTGAAATTTGATTTTCACAGATATTTTCCATCCAAACTGACCAAACTTTGCAAACAAGAATATGCAACACTTTAAGTCTGTAAATGTGCAAAGAGGGATGCTGTGGATCAGTGGAAAGAGGGAGGTTTATAGGTATAAATACTTCTGCAGTTGTAGAAAATCACTGCTTTGACTGAGCTCCTGTAGGAAAAGCTGGATTAAACCTGTAGTGCCATAAAGTAAACCCCATATCACAGCCGCCCACTTACCTGGGGATTTACTTTCACCTGTTAAAACACCAAGTTTGCTTGGTTTTAACTGAGCTTTAAACAAACAGAAAACAGATTTCTCTTTTCATGGCAACAGGATTACTCTTAATATTCAGCATGAATTATCTGTCATTGTTTATTAGCAGTGGGTGCTCGAGAGATTTATACACGTTGGTTCACAGTCATCACCTACAGTACTCGAGCAAACACAGACACTTGATCCTGCAGGTGTACATGAGAAGGAATCCGTCCAGTGATGCTCAACTGAACGCATGCACATTCTTGCAAAAAATAAATAAAAAATACATACACATTTGCAAACCGGTGTGCACTGGCAGACACACCTGGCCTGTTTTAAATCCTCATACAAAAGCCATCAAATCTTCTGTATCACTGGAGGCAGCGGTGCTACCAAAGAGGCTCTAAGTGCTGAAGGGCACGCATTTGGCCCTGCGCATGGTGGAGTGGGGGAGGCTGAAACTTGTGTGGCTTTAGACCAGGATAGGGCTTGGCTTTGTAAAAAAAAAAGAAAAAAAAAAAAGAAAAAAGCCCCTCAATAACAGAATGCAGCCGGGAGCTTTGATCCAGATTTGTGAAGAAATATCTCTCGGGGGAAGATTAAGATCTGAGAGTTTGACAGTTTGGTGTTAATCATCCTTCTCCTTTCACAGTGTTTTACAGAATGCACACATGATGTCCTCTGGATACCATTTTAAGGTAAAGTTATTGAAGGATGGCAGTATTTATATTGTTTCCAGGACCATGGGCACTACAAGTTGAGAATTAGCTTCAGGTTTACAGTAAAATGCAAATAGTGAAAAGTTATATAAGTTTAAAATTGAAGGGAAACGTTTAAGAATGTGAAAAAAAAAATAATCCTGCCTTGACCCCTAAAAATATGATGGGTCATTGATACTGTTCTGCAACTTTGTTCACTTGTTGATTTTTATTTGCTTCCTTCTTACAGTAATTTAGCTTTTTGTTTCCTATTTGTTACATGAGATGATGTAATGGATGAATTCCTTTCTTATCTTATCTTATCTTATTTTCTGTTTATGGCTGTACCTCATTTATATCTCAACACAAGCTTTTTTGTACTTTTTTATTTATTAATGTAATAGAGTTGGTAGGATTATGAGCGGTTTTCACCAACTGATTCAATTCAAACATCAAAGCAACTTGTATATGGTTACATTCATTTCTTACTATCAACAGACTGCGTCCACTGAAAATAATGTTTTTTTTGTTGTTGTTGTTTTTTGTTATGTTTTATCATGCCAAAGACATAAATGTACATCTCAATAAGTTAGAATATTAATGAAAGGTCACTTTGTTTCAGTAATTCAATTTAAAAAGTGAAACCTAAATATTATATTAATATTATCCCTACATGACTTTCTGCAATGTTTAAATATTAGATTACAATTTTTATATATATCCACAATTTTTTTTTTTTTAGGTTTTTACAGCACTAGTGGCTTGTTTTTCATATTATGGGCTTACAGGAAAGGGGGTATGAGAGAGGAGAGACATGCGGCAAAGGTACCGCAGGCCGGAGTCAAACCTGGGTCAGCCGCGTCAAGGACTAAGGCCTCCTTACATGGGTGGTGTGCGCTAACCACTGCATCACCGAAGCACGCCCATTCACTAATTTTGATGATGACAACTTACATATATTAAAAACTCAATCCCAGTTTCTTAGATGATTAGAAAACTACATAAGCACATCAAAAGAGGTTTGTTTTGTGAGACTACTGAAGGTTTGTTGGTGTGCTGGGCCTTTTATCCACTCAGTGTTTGATCATGCCTCCTTTTTGTTGAATTACTGCATAAACACCTTACACCATAGAGGTGATCAGTTTGTAGCACCAGTGGGATGTTAAGGAAGCCCAGACAGCTTTACAGTGATATCAGATTTTTGGCTCTGGTGTCTCTTGTTTTTCTCGTGACAATAATTCTTAGAATCATTATGGGAGTGAAGAGAGTTTGCTGGCCAGTCAAGGACAGTGGCTATTAAAACAGGCATTGGTATCTAAGGCAGACACCAAGTCTGAAAGTTCACGTTGGATGTCAAACAACTTGGATGTTGTGCCTCTGCAGTCTTCATCCAGACTCTGGAACCTTGATTTCCAGATAAGATGCAACATTTCGTTTCACTTGAAGAGATTTCTTTGGATAACTGAGCAACAGTTCAGTCTTTTTATTCTCTAGCCCAGGGCATGAGACATCTGGTATTGTCTTTGGTTTTGGAGTAACTAAACAAAACAATTAAACCAGTTCAGTCCATGTCCTGGATATTTGTGGATTTGGTGGCTGTGACTCAAAAGTTTCCTAACAGTGTTGTCCTTTCACCCTACTTTCTGTTAATTTGCCTGGGTGCAGCACCTTTTGAAGAGCCAGCTGCTTTAGCAAAGAGCTTTTGTCACTTACCCTTCTTCTGGAGAGTGTCAGTGACTGTCTGCTAAACAGCTGTCAAGTCAGCACCCTCCCCAACGATTGTAAAGGCCATAGCATGCCATCAAACAACATTTCTGTATTAACAATCATTTTGATTTCCATGCCTGATGTTAACTTTCAGTTTTCTGAAAAACAAAAGTTTAGATTATGTGTAATCTATTATGTTTAACGAAGCCCCGCAGATGAGTTTTACTTTTTTAATCAATGTACTGAAATGAATTTGAATTTTGATGATATTGCATTTTATGGAGATGAAGCATTATTCCAATATACAATAAACAGTTCCCCTCATTCATTTTTTAATTTTCACTTTTTTTATTTTTTTCCCTTCTATGACAAAGGTTTTACATTGCACAGAGCAGGTGAGCAACAATAAAAGTGACTGGGCTTTCTAAAAAAATTAAAAGTAAAGAACGTCTGTGGGTGGGAAGTAATAGAACTTTGGGGGTTTCTCAATTCAGATCAGAGTAAAACATCATAAACACTGATTGGCCATAATGTTCTGACTGGTTAGAAGAATTACACAGATTGTCTTTATCATGAAATATGTTGGTGGGTGGGATAAACTAACTCAAGTAACTCAAATTCCTGAAGAAGTTAATGATGGTTCTGATGGAAAGGGCTCAAAATACACAGTTTATCACAGTTTGCAGAGCTGCAGACCGTTCTGCGCAGATATGGTGTTTTGTGGTGACTGTGGTCTCTTTCAACAGGATAATGTGACCTGCCACAGAGCAAAAGTGTTTCAGGGCTGGTTTAGGAAGCACAAAAACAGTTTATGCGGTTAACCAGGCCTCCAAATTCTCTAGACCTCAATCTCATCGTGTATCTGTTAGATATGCTGGCCAGAAAAGTCTCACCCATGGAGGCCCCACAAAGCAATTTACAGGATTCAAGGGATCTGCTGGTAACAACTTGGTGCCTGATACCACAGCCCACCTTCAGGTGTCTAGTTCATGCCGCATTGCGTCAAGGTTGTTCTGGCAGCAAAATGCACTCCAAAACACTATTAGGTAGTTGACTATAAAACTACGCAAATGTATGCATAATTAAAGCTCCACTGTGTAAAGTTTTCACACTGGCCCACCATCTCATGGTGCTAAATGAATTACAAATGAATTTGCTGTAATAGCTACTACGGAAGCCTCGGAGTATAATAAGTGTGGCAACGTAAACATGTCCTCCATGTAGTAGCTGCTGCTAATAGCTACGGTCGTTGTGTGAAATGGTTTTTGGCACTGTTGGCAAGTCCGCTTGTTTTTTGGGTTCGTTTCTGAACACGCAGTCGCTTATTTGATCTCTAAAATAAGCGACTATAAACACCAGCAAAGAGACTTAGCTGGTCTTGCTGCTGTACTACAGACACTGAACGGGCCGGCCAATATCCCTCCGCGTACTGCACATACATACCCTTTGTCATACATACCCTCCCTGACAGGGAGAGAGCGAGGCAAACAAATCATCCGTTTCTGTTGGGAAGACAGAGTAGTTGCTGGACTACACTGCCCTATTTCTAACATAACGCCACAAATAAACTTCATTGTTATATTAAATCAACTTACCTGTCCAGCAGAAAGCCTGCAACCTCAGTTGTGAGTCTGGGCACCCTCAGAATTAGCTCCACTCCACCTGGTAATAATAGCTGCGCCATTATAGACTCTAGTTTCTTTTCCCCATTATATTGTTTTTTTTTTTTGGTTACTTTCTCTTCCCTCTCACTGGAAAAACAGTATGGGTGGTACTCAATTTCAACAGAAAACGGTAATAATAAGAATGAGCTGCGGTCATCTCAGCTTGTTTTATACTCCTCCACCAACAGCACATCTTCATATAGAAGACAGATAGGTAAAACGCTTATGGCTGACAGCGACGCAACATAGGTGCACCGACACCTATGTATTTATAAACTACTAATTCTAAGTCATGATAAGCGCTTAAATCTTTGATGTGACGTTATTAGACTTTGCTGGAATATGTATTTATGAAAACAGTCATTGATTTTTGCTAATTAAATGCCAAATTTGTTACACACTGTCCATTTAAGACAATATTTTTGTAGAGCATAATTCATTTTACTATAAAAATAATAAAACCTTGCAGTTCTCTGCACCAATCACAGTCTCTGATCTAAAGGTTTAAAGTGTTCAAATTATTTATTTTTTGTTATTCAACCTAAGGAATCTAGTATATGTTCAACTTGCATTGTAAGACTCCCTTTTCAGAGTTTGTGTTAATAGTTGATCTAACACTATTTAACAACATGCTATTAAAATGGCAAAATGTTTTGGTGAAAGTCTCATGTGAGCCCATGCTTGATGTTGGTGCATGAGTCTTTGGAGCTGCTCTCCTCATCTTGTTGAGTTGGAGTATTCCTGTAACATGCTAGGAATAAAAAAAGGCTGTTTTGGTCCAACACATCTACATTATATATCCCACTTTCACGTAGAAACATCAAATAACATTTGGGCTATGCTGGATGAAGCATAATTGTTGTATGTTTAACTTGGATCCAGAAATAGAAGTATTACAGTTTGACAATTTTCATCCAAAGTCATAATTATATCAAAATGTTCTCTTGTCTGTCTGTCATTAAAAAATAAATCTGGTGAGATGTAGAAACTGGAGCTCATCATGGCGGTTTCCAAATAAAACCAGCTACGTATTTATAAAATTTGAAGCTAACAACTTTTGGCACCTCTTCTTGAGAAACTACACTTCCACTTGGGCAAGCGTTAGTTGAATGTTCAGCACAAGACAACAAATATATTGAAAGTAAAGAGTTAAGCAGTTTTCAGAAAGCTTTCTGTAGTGTACTGAAATCAGATTTTCCACTCTATGTCCCTGGGGAACTAAATGTAACTCTATATTATAGACCGTAGATATAACTTTCCTTTGTAGCTTCTATACTGAACCAGTTTTCTACAGATCCTAAAGATAGGTGTGTGGCACAGAAATCTTTTCACATTGGCTGGTGTGGAGCAATAAGATAGTATGCATGGTGTTTTACTCTTGGAATGTGTATTTAGGCAAAATACAGCCGCTTGTTTGTTTGACTTGAGATCCTGTGAGGAGCTGCAGCACAAATCCAACTCGGTATGAATGCATCACAGCCCTGACCACAGGGAACGGGCCCAAATATTAACAGCCAGTCCTGTGAGCCAGAACTGCTGCAGAACCCTGGTGTCTACCAGAACCACTGATGACTTGGGTTTCTCGTGCCCACTGCGTCCCACCCATGGAAGCCACCACCTACGCCCACTAGCAGGCTCTGCATAACTTCCCCAATCAAAGTTTGCAGCGATTCATCTCCCAACCAGGGTGCTGAGCAAAGGGCCATACGTCGGATTGCTCAGTTGAACATCCCTCATATCTCTTGGAGCGCCCTTCTGAAATAAAAAGTTTTAGTTAATTTATCCTGACACTTGGTTATTTGCATTCTTTACATAAAGTCACATTTTGCAGAGGCTCCGAAGATGAAAATGATCTCATAGTCCAAAGGTGTTAGTAAATGAAAGGATGAAGACAAAAACATCCACAGCTTTATTTAAGCCAACAAACTCTTCCACATTTTCACATTAATGCTCCGACTTCCACGTATTGTACTGGGATGTTTTTTTTTAATCCTATTACTTTGGAACCTGTACTTAAATGTCATCATTGTCAGAGGAAACGTGTGCCACTGTGGTGTACACAACCAGTGGAAATGCAACAAAACTTTCTGACAAGTCTTTCAGTTTAAATGGACGGCCATGGTTTGCAGTTGTGCCACACTTTATTTTCGGATAATAGATTGAACCAGGGGTCAACAACCATTTTCAAAAAGAGAGCTACTTCGCTACTGCACTGGTACTGTTTGATACTTTCAGTCCTGACCTTTCTGACTAGTCCTGACCATCTTAACTTCATGTAAATAAACACATTTTTATTCTTTAAAAAAACTAAATGCAAGTGTGATTACAAAGGAAGAACAACGGTATAAAATAACAGTTTACATGCAGCTTACTAGGTGGTTGTGCTGTTTTTAGAACTGGCTGAATGATACCACATGTGGTCCTTGGGGGCTACCTGGTGCCCACGGGGACCGTGTTGGTCACCCCTGGTTTGGACAGTGACTATGATTAAACTGTGCTGCAAACGTCTCCACAACTTTATTCCTGACCTCTCTGGTGCGTTTCTTGGGTCTTTATGATGCTGTTCCTTCACTAATGTTAAAAAATAATAAAATAATAGATTAGAAATCTTCTGCAATGTTACTCAGGTGGGAATTCAGGTGTACATGCAGCAACATTAAAGTCAGATTGACACAAAGGTAAAAATATAAAAACAGAGAGTATAACAACAAGAGACTGTACAGTAAGGGCAAAACATATGCTGTACAATTATTAAAGTGACCTACTTAGATTCAAAGAAATGTGTAGGAGTAGGATCATTATTTAAAAAAAGTCTGCAACATGTGCAAGTATGTTTGTGAATCAAAAAACAATAACAGACAATAAATGTAAAAAAAAAATAAACAAAGTGGTCCAGATAACTGCTGGGTTGTAAACATTTATTCAGTTTATTGAGAGCAGTGATGGTTAAAAAGTCTAAACGCTGCTGGGAGGAAGGATCTGTGATACCGCTACTTTGTGCAATTAGGATGCAGCCGTCTGTAGCTGAAGAATCTCTCCAGTTCTGCAACAGCTTCTGTCTCCCAGCACATGCACGGGGTAAGTGAGGATCCTAGGATCTGTCCTGATGCTAGGACAGATCCTAGGACAGAGCTGGTCTATAATTCCTTTCAGCTGTATATACGCTCCAACAAACACCATAGAAGGCGCTCTCACTTGTTGGGGCCTTCACAATACTTCTGTGTTTATACTTGAATCAAATTGTATGAACTCTATTTAATGCCTAGGTGACTTGTGTTGGTTGCACTGAATATTGTTTAGTGGAATCAGCGTTAAGGAGGCAGAGTAAAATTACATGCCCCACTTTTTAAATTGTTGAATAATCTTACTTCCACAATTACGCAATATTAGGTGTTGGTTCATCACACAAAATCTCAATAAAATGTGTCATTCTGACATAAGAAAATGTGAATTTCAGAAAGTATCAATACTTTTGCAAAGCACTGTATGCGTAGGAGCGTTCTCTCTGGAGGTCCCAGACCCAAAGACATTGTTCCTCATTCACATCTTTTCTGTGCACCCACTGATTGACGTGCACTTGATTTAAACCCTCTGTTCATTCTTCCTCTCTGTAATCATTACAACAAAGCTCTCACCAAATCAAGCCTTCCACTTTCCAGCAAAATGATAGGTCAAATGCTTAACAGGGTGCAATTACGTGACAGTTTCCTTCATGTGCATGTTCCATCACAAACACAGAGCTGGCCGTCTCCGAAGTGCCCAGGAGTTCCCTATAAATAGGGTCCTGTTTATCGGCCAATCCGCTGCTGCCTTTTCTTTGTGCTCCTCCGACTGGAACTTGTAATTGTGTGCCACTTCTTTTCTGAGGCAGCGGCATTTTTTTTTTTTATGCAACAGCTGGGCAGTGACAGCACAAACAAAGATCACACGCACATAATCAAAACCACACAGCTACAGTATATACATCAGCACGTATGCAAGAATGTGCCTGGACATGAGTGAGGACACACAGAATCCCAATTTCTCGACTGACAAAAGCGTTGAATCCTCCAGAGCTTATAAAGGCTTGTCAGGTTTTTTTGTTTGGCTTCTTCACAATATCTTCTGTACGTCAGAGTTTTCTTTTTAGCTTTCATAATAACAGATTGCAGAGCATGTAGGCTGCCAGGCAAGCTCCTTTTCTTCAGGCGATACGGGCAGAGGGTGGGGCCTGCAGCTGTGTCAATAGGCTACCAAGCAAATCTAAAGCAGCCTCAAAAGCCTGCAAGCCGCCTTTTATGTTTCCCTTCTGTTTAAAAAGACCAACCTGTTTACACTTTGCTCTTTCTATAAGGTACGACACCTGCACTCGGAGAAGAAGGCGCGGGCAATGCATTGGTGTAAAGGTGTGCATGTGCACGTGTTGAGTGATGAGGAGCACCTGTTTGATAAGAAAGAACCCCGTGAACTTTTGGCAAGTCTTATGTCGGGTACTAATGGTTTGATTTAAGCAGCAGGGGAAGGAGAAGATCATCAACTATTCCAGTAAAGGTTTATTTTAACAGTAATGCTATCACTGTTATTGTGTGTAATGCTAAACAGTAATGCTATTTACTGCAATAAATCAAGGGCCTTGTTTCACTAAATTAGCCGGGTATTAGCCGCACTGAATTAGGTAAGTTAGTTAAAAAAATTAAAGCAAACACCACATTGTTTCTTCCAAAATAGCATGCTCTTATGAGATGGAAACATTGGAGAAAGAGAGTGATGAGTTTGTCATTACTCATTATATAAATGATTAATGCGTATATCATACTATTCTTCATTTTCTTGTTATTTGGCTTTTAATATGGCTCTCAAACTGCACAAATATGTCTGCCTTTATGGCACCTGGTCAGAAATCCGAAGCATTCAATCAGGGCATCTAACCACCTTGTTCATGCTAGTCATACCGATGGCCTATCATCTTTCTTAACCTTACATGTCATTTTGTAATGTGTTCATGCAAAAATATTCAGATTTCCACAAACACATTATTGTTTTAAAAATGCTCTCTTTTATTTGCTATTTGAACTTTAATGCTTTGTAGAGAAAACAGAAGAAAACACTAGAATGATCAAATTTAATATTCACATTATTAATACAGTAATTATTTTTTACTGTAATCATTTAGGTCTTCTTAAATGAAATTCAAAGGAATCATTAGAACAGTTTTGGTACAATAATGATGATTCCTTTGAATTCAATTTAAGAAGACTTAAGCAGTAATATTACAGTAAACATAGTTACTTTTATATGTGTCATTTACAGATTATGGACAAATAAAATTTTGAAAGACCTTAAGAAAATTTGCCAAAACTTTGTATTTATGTTCCCTTTTTAAAAACTATAAATACTGTTGATGTTCTGGCACCACTTCCAGCCTCTGGGTTGGTACAGAATATTTTCAGCTGGTCTGGCTAATTTCAGGCTTCATCCTATGACTTAAAAAGCAGAAAAAAAGTTAAAGCTGATAAATGACCGTGTGGACTCCAGTGCCAACAAAAAACATTTTATAGTAAGGGTTTCAGACAGAGGGAATCTTTGTCATGTGTCTTTGCAGTGTGTAATAGCAATTGGTGTCCCTGCTGACAGATTAGTATGATAAAAACGATTTATTACACATATTTCAGTTTGGTAAAATGTCATATGCCCCAACATCTCCCAGTTTAACTGAAAGCAATTTCCAGATCTGAGAATTGTTGTGGTTTGTTTGCGACACGCTTTTATTAACATATTTCATGTTTTAGTAAAGCAGCCGGATTGACTGGTAGCCCAGCGATGTGTGTGTGTGTGTGTGTGTGTGTGTGCATGAGTGTGTCTGTGCGCGGAGATACATTGTGCTGTTTTCGTGGTTAAAGTAATGACACGCTTAGAAAGACGATGGCGCCAGACAGCTCAGCAGACCCCTATCACACTTAAAATTTGAGAACATAACTGTGTCGGTCCAGAGTGCCCGACACAGAGCAGCCTTAATGATTCCACATTAACTCCAACAGGCCAGAGAAACGCTGCGGGCCAGAGTGCATGCTGATGAAATTTTCAGGAATTTAGTGAACCAATTTGCAATATTAGGCGTTGCAGACAGTGTGTAATTACTTTAAATATTCCTCTGAGGAATTTGACTGAGCTCAAAATCTACAGAAGAAGCGGCAGCAGCAAAACTGAAGCTGGCAGAGCTTCATGTTTCATTAAGTCGATGCATCGGCAACTTTGCAAACAACTAAGGGAGCATGGTAGAGGTTAACTGTCACAAGGACATACAGTTAAAAATGTTCTGCTCTTAATATTCCTTTAAATGGAATAAATGTAAGGATGTCCCGTTGTGTCTTTCACAGGTTCCGGTTATGTTGGTCAAAAAACTTTTTCTGCGGACTTTGACCCTGGACCTGAGAACTAGAGTCATCTAAAGAGTCAGTCAAAAAGTGACTAATTTTAAAACGAGATAAACATACGGAGCCCCTAAAGGGACATTGAAGGGCAGTAAAATAAAATTACTTTCTGGTGCACACCTTTTTATCAATGTCCCTTTAGAGGCTCTGTATGTTTATTTCGTTTTAAAATTAGTCACTTTTTGACTAATTTTAGATGACTCTAGTTCTCAGTAAGATTATTTTTTGCTGATGTTTGTTAAATTGACTACTGAAAAAAGATGGGCTTAATTAAATGTTTCCATACCACCCTCTTATTTGGCAAGTTCAAAAATGCATCTCTGGAGTTCTCTATTCCTGCTCGAGGCCAAATTTGTTAGAGACAAAGCCAGTGACATATTCAGCAACACTCAATAGTCTTAACAATGTCTCCAGAGTATGTGGCCTCAGAAACAAAAAAGCAAGAGAAGCACAAGCTCAGCTTTGCTTACAGGAGTGCTGGTTAGCCCAGTAGATCTCAAGGGCACAGCTATTAGTGTTTGAATGCTTATCTTTTCTTTTTCAGGGTGGAGGTAGAGAATGGCTGTAGGAGTCATTTTGTTCCAGAAATTGGAAAGGGAAAGAAAGGAGGAGAATGTTATAGAAACCGGTGTTGGAAGAGACGGGGACACAGCCAGCTTCTCTGTTGTCTCCAATCCCCCAGAGTCTCATTTGGCATTATTTCTCCTAAGAGCTCCGCCTTACTCCCTCCACCACACCCTGACAGATTGGAGGAATTGAATGGCTACAAATTGGCCTGATTGGTGAGACAAGGGCGACTCCAAGATCATGCCGGTTCTGTGTTCCAACCAGCTGACTCGGGGTCTCTTGTCCAGCTCCTCTGTCTCCAGTGCTGAATAAGCTACAGAGAGCAGCCAGAGCTCATTAGGCTGTTCAGGCTTTGTGTTTTAAAAGGACCCCATAAGGGTGCCCGTTATTTGTTAAAACTAATGGAGCACTATGTAGGCTGGAGGATGAACTATTTCTTGTTTCAGGCAACTCTTGTGAATTTAAACCTCATGTTTTATTTAAATTGGAGAGGTTTGAAGCAGGGGGATTTTAAATGCTCAGGTTATAGTATTTTTTTTTTTTTTTTTTTGTAAAAGATAGAAAGGTATTCTTTTGAACGCTACTGCAGTGTTGACGGGGATACAAGGAAATTAAGAAAAGGGAAATGTGTATACACTTAGTGAGTAGTGCCATTCAGCTTTACATGATATGCAGCTTTCCATTTATATTATAAGCAATTACATTTTAATATGTGACCAGGCCTGGGAAGCAAAAGCAAAAGCACTGAGTGGCTTAATCTGTTACATTACTCTTAACATTTAATGGAATATAGTTTCTTGGGTTTGATTGTTCGATGCATACCCAATTGTTTTTGCCAACTTGTCTGTTGTATTAATTTCACTGTTATGAATGTAGATTTAGACGACAGAAGAAGAAATCTCAGGCTTTCAAAATCTGCTTGTTTGGGTTAAATATTGAATCACAACCATTTCACTTGCTCTTTACATGTATTCATCTCCCATCAGACTCAAAAACCATACCACCTTTATTTATAAAGCACTTTAAAATAACCCAAGTCAACAAAGTGCTGTACAACTGAAATCACAGTAACATTCAAATAAATAGACAAGTTTAACACAGACAAGCCAAAATAGACAAATAAGATGCTGCGGAGCATGCCTAAAGGCAATAATATGCTTCGAAGCAGGTTGCTGGGGCTGCTGCACTTTACTTTTTGTGCTCATCTGTCTGAAAGAAATGTAAAATAAATGTAATTCAAATGACAAATATGTTTTGCTTTCATGATAGATGTTGCTTCTCTCAATGGCCAGATTTTGTTTTTGTTAGCTCTTTAGATTTTCTTATCTCGATGCACGGTTTGGGGTCCTGCCATTACTGCTGCTTTGCTGATTGCCTCCTCCTGTTGAACTTCTACCCATACTTATTAAACTGACAGTTTTGAACCTCCGCTTGGTTGTGACTCCTGGCATAATATTGCAATTACTTGCAAAGTTTACTCTATAAACAGCACAATCTGTGACCTCATGATGGCTCTAAAAAGAAGGTTAATGCTTAAACAATCTCCTGAGAGGAGCAAATGTCTGCCAGGCAATTTAAACCACTATTTCAAGTGATACAATGAGAGCATACAACATTTCTATTATTGTTTAAACTTTAATGTTTATGCATAAAAGTGGGTTCTCATCTCTCTCTCTCTCTCTCTCTCTCTCTCTCTCTCTCTCTCTCTCTCTCTCTCTCTCTCTCTCTCTCTCTCTATATATATATATATATATATATATATATATATATATATATATATATATATATATATATATATATATACTAGGAAACCAAACACATAAGAATACATGAATATAGCAACACCTAGAGAACACAAACAGTAGGAGATCAGAGACAACAGATGGAGCCTAAGAACCCAAAACCCAAGCACCTTGTCACCTACAGGATACTTGGTAGATTGTGGTTGTGAACATTCCTGTAAACTTTAAATTAAAGAAATGTCATGTATAAAATAATACAGATGTATTGGTATCAAACACTGACTAAATAAAATTTTTGAAAATTATATTCAATAAATTTTTAGGAGAAATGTGGATTCTGTTAAAAAAGCCAGAAATGAACAGCCACTGATTAATATATGTAATACCAGCCACTGATGAGATATCTAACTTACTATATTTTGAGCTAAAGGAAAGATTTAACATGACAAATATAGAGCAATGAGCAATGCAAAAAAGTATTATCTGAAAATTGTTAATCAATAGATGAAAAACAAGCTTAAGTAATTATTGATCTTTTTGTTTCAATTGTTGCTGATATTAAGTATAACTGTAAAAGTTAATTAATTGCAAAACTCTTTCCATGATTTTTAATACGCACAGAACCGAAATATACCCAACAAAGTTGTGTAAACGACAGCTGACTCAGAAATAATAATAATAATAATAATAATAATAATAATAATAATAATAATAATAATAATAATAATAACAACAATGCATTTTATTTATAGGCGCCTTTCTAAACACTCAAGGTCACCTTACAAAATCAACAATAAAACACTCAATCCAATAAACATGTAATAAACAAAGAACCTTTTAAATTTCACCTTTTCTTATCTAACAGTGAGTGTTTCATGACTGACCTTATCAAAAATGTTTTTATAAATAATTATAAATGTGACTTTGCCAAACCTGAAACATCCTGATATCTAAAAAAAAATAAGAAAGTTCACTTAACTCAATAATATAATACCCATGATTACCCATGATCAGATATTGTTATTCCTGTTTGTTATTGGTGCTTTTATCTCATTTTGCACTGGTGGTGTTAGATTACATACAGCTAATGCCTTTTGTTGATATGTAGAAATTCATAAAATCTAACATACCCTGCAGGCTAATTTTCTCCCACTAGTGATGAATTACACATTGCACCTTCTAGCACACCTCCCCCCAGCCCACCAACCCACACAAACACATTTTTGAGCCCTCTCCCATGCCATCCACCCCCCGCTCTTTTACAGTCAGTTTATTGTCCCACACACACACACACACACACACACACACACACACACACACACACACACACACACACACACACACACACACACACACACACACACACACACACACACCCAGCTCTGCTGGAGGCTGCACTACACCCGAGTCTGGACCTGCCTGAAAGTGAGCATTTTGTTGTAAAAGACGAATAGTCATAGAGACAATAAAGAGGTATTAAGCTCTCCCTCCCAGTATTCACGATTCATAAATCCACATTGTGAGGAGAAGTGGAGATGAACATCAAAGAAACAAGAAGCGTTCATCCCTTGATCTATTCAACTATAGACTCTTTAATGCACTTTAAAGCTTAATAAATTACATCAAATGAAGTTTAATGTCATTCCCAATCATTATCTTTGACAGAAGATTTTACTGGATGTCAGCATGCTGTCTAAGATAGGATTTTATCTGCCACACAAGGTGCTTTTAATCATAATGACAAGGACCAGCGACTTACTTTGTTCTTTTACACAGTGACCTGTCGCCCTGACAGCTGTAGTGATAATCCTTTGAAAGACTGGTGTTGGCCCAGAGGAAGGACATCACATGACCCTTGTTAGACCCGCTGCAATTTGCCTGCAGGGCTAACAGGTTAGTGGATGTTGCAGCCAACTTAGATCTGCATTACATCCTCAAACACCTCAATGATCCAGGGACAAATGCAAGGATCCTCACACAGCACACTGAGCAAGACTCCACCTGTCAGAGGACCAACAGGAGTCAATAGGTTAGCCTTGGGAACTTCACATCCAGCACCTCGACTGTTAGCACTGGTGCCCCCCAGGGATGTGTGCTCTCCCCACTACTCTTCTCCCTCTACATCAATGACTGCACCTCAGAACCCATTCTGTCAAACTCCTGAAGTTTGCTGATGACACAATGGTCACCGGCCTCATCCGTGTGTACATGTGTCACGTACCCAGGTTGGTCTAGAGAACATAAGGGCCGAACATAACTAGATAGCGACTGATGAGTCCAGTTAGCATTTATTATGTTTATTTATGCTATGTTTTAACATTCCACTGTACGGACTGGTATATAGCTTCAGGAAGAGCTAAGGCTAACATAGCAAACAAAACAACCTACAGGAAAAGAAAAGTTAAACGTAGCCCAGTTGTTCTGGGTGTGTGTGTGTGTGTGTGTGTGGCAGAGAGTGTGTATCTGTGACTGTACCCTCCTTCTATTAAGAGCTTTGAGCCTTAGGAAAACATTTCCACTCCTCAACAACCATGACTGCTCAAACTAAATCAGCAGTAAATCTCTCAGACACTCCTCCCTCAGAAGTATGTGATTGCATGCTCTCTTTTCCTCACAAGCAGATGCGATTTACACACGCATGTATAGCTATGAGTACTGGGGATATGAAATTTAAAGTAGATACAAAGTCAGAGTATCCGTTATACTGATAGGTCTGTGAGTGAAGTCATTTCCAAATCCAGTACATGTGTAATAACTCCAATTACCATAATTATCTATACAATCAATTCAATTTATGTCATGATTGGGCCTTTCTTGTGTTTCTGGGTCTGATTGACTCATTATCCCCCTGTCCATGCTCCACACTCTTCTCATTCACCATAATAAGCTCCACCTGCTACTGACTAATCATCATCAAGCTTTTCCACCTGGGACCACCAATATATACCAGCCTCTCACAGCAAGTCAGTGCCAGAACGTCTCATCTCTCTGCCTGCATGAACCTACTCCAGAGTTTGTGTTGCTCAGCCAGCCGATCGTGGGTTTCTGCGCTCGCCCTTCTTTCTCTGGATCGACATTCTAGGGCTTGTGTGCTCCACCAGCATCAAAGTGTGTTCCTGTGTGGATGTAGAGCTTGCCCTGCCCTCTCTGGAGATTCATCAGCTTCTGCTCCGGTCAAAACCTGCTTCAGTCGTCATCACCTGGTCAAGGATTTTGGCGTAGCTGGCTGCCGGCGACATCCACGGGCTCGTCCCCGCGGCTCCCCGGGGCTTCGGCATTCTGGCTGTTGCCGGGTTTCCTTGGGACCGTCTCTCCTCTTCCCTTGGTTGGGGAAGGTAGATTTCCTGGGTTGGCCCCTCTTGGGCAACTTTGCTGTGGGGATCCTTTGGGACAGCTGGGGTTTTGGGTCCCCTGACGTCTGCCTCGTTGCTCTGGGCGGGTCTTTGGCTCTTCACAACTACTATTGAGCATTTTTCTCATCGATAAACCTTTTATACACAAGCGCACTATCACAAACACTTACAGGTGCTTGGATTCAGGCACTTACAGACTCACTGCCATACAGAAAACCCCTATTATTATCTTCTCCTGTCACATTATAGATGTTGTATTGATTAATACTGTATATTCTTCAGTGATGGTATCAAGGCTTTGGTTGATTGAATCTTTAAGAGCTGGTTGTGCTGTTCTTTAGTCATTTCTCTTTGCAGGTGAAGAAGCAGACTCAGGATGTTGTCTCTCCCTTTCTTGTACTCTTTCTTTTGTTAAAGTAAAAACTGTTGGGCTCTGTTTGGCATTAAGACAACAATTCTTTTTGCCACGTTGCCAGACCGGATGCTTAAAAAACAAACAAAAAACCCCCCCCCAAAAACAATAACAATGTAACATTTAGAAATGTTCTTCTATTCACATGTGAAATCTTTTAAATAATTTATGATTTTTTTCATTGAGACCTTATGTTTTTGTCCAACACAAGTCGCTCCAGCCAGAGGCCTATCACTTGGTGTAGCATTAACTCAAATGACCAGTGGGAGAACGGCAGGCATTATTTAAAATGAAATATTTCACAATTGTGTTTATTCTCACAACAGCTCAGCGAAGCAATAGAAACCACGTCCAGTGCTAAAAACAGAACAGATTCCATAGTTGAACAAGCACTGCTTTTTATTGCTCTACTCAAATATATTCACTTCACTCTTGCCCAATATGGTGGAGATGAAGGGGGTGAGTGTATGAAAGCCTGTGCCATGGGAGGAAGAGCAGATCATCCACTAATTGGAAGGATGTTGATGTTGTCCCTGAAGATGACCCCACTGTATTCATTGGTGTGTAAGCGTGTCTATGACTGAGGCATGTGCCTGATGTACGCCATAAAGAGCCCTGAATGAATGGGTGTTAATGGAAGGATTTGGCTTGTGGTGTTTGGTGCTTAGAGGAGGCATTCTATGAACAACGTCCATTGTCTCCACTTATCTGAAGATTCAACAAATTATTGAAATATTTGTAATTTTTAGACAAGAATATTTTAACCATTAGTTCAAATCACGAATAATGTATTTTTTAAAAGGGGCAAAAAAACTGTTGAGCACTCTCTGCTTTACATCTGGGCTCCAATTGAGGAAACTAACCTGAAGGCAATTTTCCACTAGTTACTTTATCTGACGAGGTTCTACTTGAATGCATGTCTCACAAAGCAACACAGAAGATGCTGACTGGCCTAGAAGGTAAGCACTGAGTCTGTTAATCGGACTGAACCACCATATCTTTTCAATAGGTCCATTAAGCTTGATCTTGTGTAGGGGGCAAATTCTTCTTTCTGTACAGCACAACTAATCAGTAATGGACATAAAAAACCAAGATAACCAGGTGGTGTTGAAACTGTTGAGCTGTCATTTTAAAGTATTCATCAGAAGTTCATTCAGAATAAGTTATCTTACAACAATGTAAGGGTTCTCTTTACATCTTAGTCATAGTTGCATCCCTTTTTGTTTAGGGATTATAATCAGACAGCTCTACTGAACAACAACATCCTCATTGTCCAATGTACTTATGACTGGCAACATTTTTATATCCCACAATGGATTAGCTACTTCCACTCTATTTTCAAAAGCGTGCAGTTTACTCACTTGTCTCAGTTTAAGACGGTCCTAAAGTCCAAAAAACGAGAAGCATTTTAAAAGCAATATTTGAGAATGTTTCTTATTTAAAAACACCTTAAAATATCTCTAATTCTGTCTTAAAGAATCTGTTTTCAGAATGATGTTGCCATTATGCACGGTTTTAAGTTATTTAATGTTTGAATATTCAGCATCATGGAGCATCTAAGGTGTGCAGCCATATTCTGCTACATATTTACCATTGGGCACATGACAGGGGCACCAACTCCTGCCTGGACAAGCAAAGAAATAATACATCATTAATTGACAGCTCCCATAATGTTAGGATCCATGGGTTTTTATGTTTTAATACTGACTTTGGCTTTGTATTTTGTTTGTTCTTGTACCATGATAGTGATTTTCTCTTTAGGTATACCGCATTTAGCATCTCTTTCAGTTGTCAGGTTTCTGGAATTGTGTTCTCATCTTTAAAGGGACCATGTCAACAAATTTTGTTTTTCTGAGGTTTTGGGAGTATAAAATGATCTGCTGTGATTCAAATAGTTTTTTTTTTTAGAAAACCCCCCCCAAAAAAACAAACTTTAGCACCAAAACGGAAGGTGGCGACCACAATGCTGTCATTACCCGTAAGTTCATTTCATATGTAAATGCTGTCAAATGTGAGGTAGGTGTGTTTGTAACTGAAAAATCCGGTTGACTAACTGAAGCTAAACCAGCTGCCAGCTGCATGGTTTTACTGTCACTGCCCAGGAGAGATGGCTCCCAGATGAATAACGTTTCTGTGTCACGGCTGTACTGGCAGCGAGTTCTCTGCCGCGGTACCATGGTGAAGAGCTGGCTCCAAGATTAAAGCCTTTGGTCAGCTTGGCTGCGCCTGTCTAACATTCTGCAACACAAACACTTCCACCAGCCATAAAACCATAATGGATTTGTAATGGAGTGTCGCGCCGAGAAGGCAGGTGTGGATGGAGGGGGGAAGTGGTGTGGCGGAGCCGCGTTTGACTGGTTTTTCAAATACGGTTTTAGCCAATCAGAGCAAAGTCAACTTGGTAGAGCTGCATATCATCACTGTGCCCTACCCTTTTACTGAGGAGGGACATTTACCATGAAAAAACAACAAGCTAACATTTTTTTTAATGAATTCTTTGGAGAATTTACAAATGTAATAATAACAACTACATGAAATGGTATATACGGAGATGTCAAGGCACCTTTAAGTATTTGCATGCAAGTAGATTCCAGTTTGGGTTGATTCCCGGTTATTTTTTTTAGGTTTTCTCAGTTTGTTCTCTCCAGATCCCTACATATTAATTTCTGTGACACATTTTCTCAGTCCATCCAGTTACTTTTCTCATAGAGCTGCTGTGCATTTGTGTTGATTAGTTTCATCTAGTCCTTTTTTGCCCAATCACTTCTTAAAGCCTGTTAATTTTCCCAATTCCTCATCATAACTCTGCATGGCTTCCCAGCTTATCCTCGGTAGACCTTCCAGTTCCTTTCGTGTCTCCTCTGAGGTTGTAAAATGTGGTTATTTTATCCCCAATAAACATCATCATGCCATTCTCTCTGCATTTGAGTTTTAAATAAAACAATTCCTGACGCGTCACTTTTGTTTGTTTTGCCAAGTACTTGTGCCAACCCCTGAAAGGATGGTGCACTCTACACATCGCCCACATCAAAAACCACCACTGCATATGTTACCCAGGCGTGGTCATGACCACCATGAAGATGGACCCATCCTTCAGATAACTCAACCTGCACAACTGATGGAAACTTTAAAACAGGGTTTTAATTTGGGGATCCACAAACAAGGAATTTAAACACCCAGATATATTATTTCCTGATGAAATCTGACAATTTTGAGAAAAGACCCGTGTCAAAAAACATCACTACATATCTATTATTAAAACTTTCTGTTGTCTGTGTACTGAACCCAGTTCCATTACTTTTTTCTTTCTTTTTTTTTGGCGGGGGGGGGGGGGGGGTCCTAACTACTAAGAAATTAATAGAAAAACTACTTTGTTTGAATTATGGTTTAATTATAGGATAGCCTTTGCAAAAGAGCAAGATATATTGTCCTACGGCTTGTACTTTCAAGAAAAAACTTTGCCATTCATCATAATTAAACTTTATCTTTAGTGTTTAAAGTGTGATCGGGCTGTATCTGATCACGTTATTGCATGATCTTTGAGCAGTAGTCAAAAGAAAGAGAACAGGCCTCTGTGTTTGTCTTCGGCTACTGTTGACAGAACTATTTGTTTGTGATAAGGACATTTTGGCAAACCACTAAATCACGCTTAACTACATAATCAAAGCCAGTTACACAAACATACATAAACAAACTTGCAGCCACTTTTAAACCATCATTGCTTGGGAAGACTGGGAGGTTTTTGACAACACAAATGAAATGAAAGCAATAGCCACTGGCTGCCTATGCATTTTAAAGTTCATTTTTATTTTTAAATGTTTGAATGATCCTGCCTTGCCGTAGCACTCAGAGCTTCTGCATCCCCACTTACATTCTCAGGTCATCTGAACAGCAGCTTCCGCAGCTACCAATGTCTAGTAGGAAGCTTCGAGGGGCCAGGGCCATCTCTATTGCTACTCCGTAACTATGGAAAAACCTTCCCCTGCACATCGGAGAGGCTCCTACAGTCCCTGCTTTTAATACTCGTCTTAAAACCCATTTTTATTCTTTGGCTTTCAACATCAGCAAGACCTAGTCTGACCTTGTTTGCTTGAATTGGTTTCACCGTTTTTAATCTTTTACCATTCTTATGTCACATTTCTGTTTGAATTTTTCCCTTTTTTACGGCATGTTTGTAGTTAGCAGTTATGTGCAGCACCTTATTTCAGCCGTGCATTGTTTTAAAGCTCTGTATAAATAAAGTTGGTTTGGAATAGCATGACAGCATGTCTGTAAATGCTACGTAAAATAGTCAATCATATGCCAAAGCAGCAACCTTGCTCAATTTAACCAAGATCATGAACTTGGAGTAGAACTATCGCTCAACTTTAAAGCGAGACGTGTACTGATCAGCTGAAAAGCTAGCTTGACATTAAATTCAACCACAAACATATAAAAACTCGGAACATTTGCCTCCATGAAACTCAATTGTAGACATTAGTGTTTATGGATTTCCCCCTCGAGAGGCCTGTAAGACCTTTGGCACTGTTGTTTCAGTGATTACAGATGGAAACACTCAGGAGATTAGTTCCTGTGGGAGGAGGATGTGAGGGCAGTAACAGATACTTAGGGTTGGAAAAGTTAAGCATCCTTTCACCCGGGTATATTTGTCAACACGGCTAGCGCTGCCATGTTTAGTGCGGGGCATGCTGTGATCTGTCGGTGATATTCCATAACTGAAAAGGCTGCATACAGTAAATTTTCAACATGCGGGCTTATAAATGTACAGTCGGTGAGAGTGCATATAATTGCAAGGTTCTCACATCAAATGCTTTTCAGTCTGCACTTCATTACTGATGCTCTCCAGCAGCTGAGAAGTTTGGTTGTAACTGTGCGAGGTCTGGGCCTGTGTGGCAGAGAGCGTGTGTTTGTGACTGCGCCCACCTTCTATTAAGAGCTTTGAGCCTTAGGAAAACATTTCCACTCCTCGACAAATATGACTGCTCGCACTAAATCAGCAGTAAATCTCTCAGACGCTCCTCCCCCAGAAGTATGTGATTGCACGCTGTCTTTTCCTCACAAGCAGATGCGATTTACACACGCAGGTATAGCTGTTAGTACAGGGGACACGACATTTAAAGTAGATGCAAAGTCAGATTATCCGTTACACAGATAGGTCTCTGACTGATGCAATTTCTAAAATCCAAGAAGTTAAAATCATTTTGTCAATTGTGTATTTGTTTTCTTTGTTGCACTTAACCTTTAGAAATTTGCACTGAGAGAAAAGGCACTAATGTGAATATCTAAGATGGGACAGTTCTTTCATCTTTTAAGTATACAACTTACTAAATCATTTTGTGGCCACGCAACAATTATTATCTCTTGTTTAGACATTCTTGCTCACTGTTCCTGCAAAAGACTGTTAGCTGTTTCAGCTTCCTCTCTCTTCCCATAGGTTTCTGATCGATAAGATACTACAGGAAAAATGGCA
The DNA here is from genome assembly GCF_011125445.2 of Fundulus heteroclitus. NCBI lineage: Eukaryota > Metazoa > Chordata > Actinopteri > Cyprinodontiformes > Fundulidae > Fundulus > Fundulus heteroclitus. The sequence continues at coordinate 7,039,568 of NC_046364.1, forward strand.
TCCATGCCTTCCACATGTCAAGCTTCCCTTCTCTTCTAACTAGGAATAAGGAAAAAGCAACATTTTGCTTCTTTCTTTTGTTGTTGTTTATTTGACATTGGAAAGCAATGATTTGAAATGAAATTTAATTGAATCTTTGTGACTAAAGATCACATGTGGAGTTGCTCAACGCTAAATTCCCAGGCTGTTTTTATTTCACATAAACAAGCTCACATCTTTTATGCCTTTTACACACAAATGTGTATTTTTTTGTCACCACACATCCACAGTGCTAGTCCACAAAATTCTAACTATCATGTAAACTGGTATTAAACTGGTAGACAATACCATTTGACAATACTTTAAGAATACAAGTATTCCTTAAATTTTCTTTAAAAGAACATCTCTATTCTAGGGTGGAAAGGTTGATCAAACCTAAATGGTATGTATTCCTGTTTTCATATAATTTAAACTGCATTCACACTAAAAACCAAAAGGCTACTGTTTTTATACGTTAAGTTAGGTGTTTTTTTTTTTGGTACATAAAGCAGCAGCAGTTTTCATCAGATCTTTGTATCGTCATCGTCAGGTCTCCTTCTGAAACAAGAATGAGAATGTAAAAATATGCTTCTTTGATTTTAATTGCTCTCATTCAGAATGTATTGTAACTCTTCAAAACACCTTTCTGATTCACATTTGACTCCATCTGTGCAATTATATATATAAAAACAAACAAACATTGGTGTCATATCCCAAGGCAGAAAGCATTCAAGCTTGCAACTCTTATTTTTTTTCAGGAAAACAGCCGACCTGAACATCATTCTAACAAAGCTTCAGATGACTCACAGAAGATGAGTTATTTTTTTTCTCTCTTCCAACACTTGATACATGCTCTGCTCAGGGTGGGCTATTTTCTTTGAATTTCTCGCCATACCATCTGAACAATGAGAAACAGGTAATCGGACAGTTTGGTCCCAGACAGCAAAAATAGCAAATGTTTTGCCAGGCTTGAAGTGACACCATTAGATTGCTTTCCGTTTACTGTCCAGAATTATAACTAATGTGTGTAATGTTTTTTTTTATTTTTTTTATTAGGTTTTGGTGTTTCCTCTCCAAGGATCATTTCATGGCTGTAAACTGTGACCAATCACAGCTAATAGAGTCTTCTGCTGTCAGACATAGAGAAATGAGCAGGACAGGAGACGGTAAGAATGAGAGTGTTAGGCACCTGAGGAGAAAAAAGGTGGAGGTTGAGGCTGGTGGTTCACTGTGAAATTATAAAGCCAAATTCTGATGAGGCTTTATTTATTATGCACCTTCTCTGTCTACCTTTAAGTTCAGGGGGAAATAGCAGAGGAAAATATTTACATGAAATTAAATTGAGGATTCCAGTGTTACTCTGCACTGGTTGAAAATGTTTGTGTTGATGTATTTTCAAATTGACACTCTTAACCTAGTCAGCATGCATAATACATAATACATAAACAGGGCATTCCAAGAACAGTTTGCCTAATTTTCTGAAAATAAAAAAATATATATTGTAGTTTTATGATAAAGGTACAGCTCACATTCCCCGGAAGATTTAAAAACCATCACCTAAAACAGGCTACACATTTCCTGTTTCCATGCTATTTAGAATTATCACAATGGTTTTATTCATGATAAAATACATAATATTTTCTGTAAATGTTGAAATATTTTTGGGATAATGCTTGGGGTATCCTTCCACAAGCTGCTCACTATAGTTTGCTGGAATTTTGGCCCAATCTTAAAGATTTAGTCGCCTTTTCATCTCTGCTCACAATACGTTTGTGTCTAAGCTTTATCTTCCTGGGTGATCTTATGAGTTGCTTCCATCAAACAAAATTCCGTTTAACTCTATTCCAAAAAAAAAACTTTATTGATCCTAAAGGAAAATAAAACGTTGTAGCAACTTGAACCATATGAGTTTCTTCAAAGGGTCAGTTTAAATGGTGATGGCTGAGGCAGGAAAGGTCCCCTGCATCAGTCTTTATCAACAGCCTCAGACTGAAGACATTCCTTTGTTGTGTTAAAGTGTCACTAAGAAAAACCTCAGTGTTGTCTGTTATGTTCTTCATTTTAAGAAGCATCCTGCCGATCATAAACACTTCTAGAGGCTCCAGAGCAGATAACAGAACTGAGCCAGCCTTCTTTATTGGTTTAACTTTTTTAAGTCATAGGGTATAATGCTACGACCCCAACAAATGCCTGCAGAACAGCTGGCACTCACCACAACAGTGTCATAGAAGATCTGCAACATCTTGCTGCAAACACTAAAGGAACTAAGCTTCACAATAGTCTGTATGGCCATATGCTTGAGCTTTAGTTTAATCCGACCTCAGGACATCTAATATTATCCAATATTAAGGTCTTTCTTTTTTGCATTTCCTAAGTATAAGCAATTTTATGTTGCTTGTGAAATGTTGGCTTCTTCCTCGCTGAGTGACCTTTTCGGACTCGTTACTATGACAATGATACTCTCTTAATCCATTTTCACAAGGTCTTTAGCTTCGATTCTGGGGTTGATGTTCACATTTCACACCAATATAATAATCCTTCCTGAGAAACAGAACTAATCTCCTAATTTTGATTAATTAATATCTAATTTGAATTATGTGAAAACAAATTGCATTTCAGAGCAAACCTCTGCCAGAGCAGCTCTCTATGTAAATGCGATTGTGTTCACCTGAGCATGTCAAATGCCAATTATAGATACATCTTTAAGCCCAGTTAAATAGTCGTGCAGACATCAAAGTAGTCACAATTTAATTAGTTCAGTTTTTTTTAATAACTTCATGCATGTAAAACGTTGTCCCATGGGAAGGTTTTAAAAAATAGATGTTTAACGGATCAAATTTATACCTTATTCAGATCTTCTTTTTACATTTATGTCATACATTTTTACACACTGAATCATCTGCACGACTTTCAAGTGACAGTGTATTTTCTGGCTGCTGGACAGAAGCTCCCGCCGTCACAGAGCATTCATATTCAGTGGCGCTGTGATGTGTCCACCATCTTTGTCCTCTTCCCTAAGGTGGACTTACTTTGGAAAGGTCTGTCACACTCCAATGCCTCCCCCCTCCAAAACATTGCATGAATTAGCCTTGAGTTCAGGACACCAACCTTGAAACAGTAAAAAGGCTGCAAGGACACAGATCCAAAATGTACTGAACTTTCCAGAGCCAAATTGTGAAAACTGAAAACAAAGATAATAATACATACTATTGATCAGAATCGGAACGTGTAAGCAAAAGCAATCTTTGACCCCCCCCCCCCCCCCCACACACCCACCCCGGACAGTCATGGTACCTTAAATTGCCGATCATAGTGTAGACTAGCAAAACATCGGGATTAGCAGCTCTCTCAGGCATGGGCACTCAATTTTGTTGCGTTTAATTAGTCTGATGCTTCATCCGTGAAAACCAGGTGCAACCATGAGATATGAGCGCTCTAAGCAAACTCCATGTCAAGAAAACCAGCAATATAAGGGGCAATTTTTGCTCTCAAAGACAACGGTAAAGAACGTGAAAGTCGTGAAGCCTTTATCCAAGGGAGACATTTTGTACAGTCAGCATTAAACAGGTCAGGCACTCCCCTGGTTTTCCTTTAACATGTTACAATCCATTTCTACAGAGTGATCAGTAGATTTCACAATCTTTCTTTTTATGTCTAACATAAGTTCTGTTTCTGCAAATAATTCCAGTTTTAAATCTGTCATTTATTGTAAAACCACCACTAATATGAAACTAAAACAACAAAAAGTTATCTGCTTAACTGTATTTATGCAAAAGGTAATATTATGCTCTTGCAACCTTTTTGAGACCTTTTCAAGTGTTGTGATGCATTACAACGTACACTTTACTGCTATAATGGGCTGTATAGGTATTAGTGCTGTGACAAAAGAGCAGCGAAAACAAGTTGTTCGACTTCTGAGAAGTCCTACTGTTTTATGCAGCTGTTGGGATTTCTGCTCAAACACCAAGTGACCGTGTGAAAGAAGCAAGAAAAAAAATCCAGTGAAAGGAGGATATACTGTAGTCTTTGTCTTGGAGTCAAGCCGAATGAGTGATTATCCTGTACGTGCACAACTGGATTTTCCACATCACACAGCTGTGCTTGCAGGCGGAAGTTTGATGTGAAAGCACCTGGTTTCAACATCCAACATTTGACACTACCACATTTGTTTCCGTAGGCTACAAAATTGTTGTCTGTATAGTCTTTGTTTTACAAATGTCCAACCCCCCCACCCCCCCCCCCAAATCAGTTTTAGACAACATCCTCTAGTCAGACACCACAGAATTAGATGACCCTGCAGATTACTTTCCTTTTTGACAGAAGCTTATAACTAGAGTGGCTCATGTTACTCTGAGCTACCTCTATAGTTTTACTGCTATAGGCTTAGGCTACTGGAGGACATCAGGATCTAATTTTTTCACTCTTTAGAGTTCTACTGTTCTTCAATTATGCATTATGTGTTGTCATTTCTGCTTTAACTTTCTGTTCTCTCTCTTTTATCTTCATAGTAGGTACATCTGGTCTGGCGTTCTGTTAACTGTGACATCATCCAGAGAAGACGGCTCACCCGCTATTACCATATAATGTAGAACAGATTACTGGATCAATGTGTGCTTCTGTGCTTTTTTGTCTCTCTTGTTGTGTCTCTGTCTTCTGTAACCCCCAATCGGTCGAGCCAGATGACCGTTCATACTGAGCCCGATTCTGCTGGAGGTTTTCCTTCCCATTAATGGGGAGTTTTTCTTCCCACTGTCGCTTCATGCTTGCTCAGTATGAGGGATTGCAGCAAAGCCATGTACAATGCAGACGACTCTCCCTGTGGCTCTACGCTTCCCCAGGAGTGAATGCTGCTTGTCAGGACTTTGATGCAATCAACTGGTTCCCTTATATAGGAAATGTATGACCAATCTGTATAATATGATTGAACTTGACTTTGTAAAGTGCCTTGAGATGACATGTTTCATGATTTGCCGCTATATAAATAAAATTTAATTGATTTGAATTGAATTAGTTTAAGTCAACACCTTCAAACCCCCAGTAAGGTGCAGTGTTACAGGAAATATGGGAAGTGATAACATAAACCCTTTATGTTAAAAATAATATCATGCTTTAGATTTAAAAAAATATTTTCATTCAACCAAGAAGTTTCGTTCTGATCGGAATTGAGGTAAACATATTTTAGGTGAAAACAGTGTTGATATTTTTTAAAGGAGTTGCTTTTATTTTAAATTTAGTTCTGCCAGAGGTACACATAGGAGCTATTACAGCAAATGTAATCAAAATGACGGCAAATTTTGGAAAGTATGCAGCAACATCAGTGAGAACCTGATGATGGTTTAGTACGGAGAAACAACAACAGGAACACAAACATGCTTAGAATTTGTCACAATCTCTATGTGTTTGGGTTTTGTTTATTTCTTTGTTTTTATTAGTTTGTTGTTTTTGTACATCTAGAGATTTTCTGTTTGGTTTCTGATTGATACTTCCCAGGATTTCTTTGTGTTTCTGTTCAGCTCCATTCTGTGTTAATTAGTCTCCCTCCTCAAGCTGCTCCTCTGCACTCTGCATCGGCTGCTGCTTATTTTACCTGATTAACTCACCTGGTTTTCTTGTCATTTCTCCAACCCTACCTCAATATATAAGCTTGGCTGTTCTCCGTAACTATTTCCTTTTCCACACAGTTCTTTGTCTGTATTGCATGTTCTTGTCTCCTCATACCTGCTTGCAAGTTTTGTTTTATTTCTTTGTATTTAAATCGTTTTCCACTCACCATGCTGCTTCCATGGTCCTGTCTGTGTTTTGGTTCAACTAATGCCTTGAAAAACATAACAAAATGGGCATTTGGTATTGAATTACTATAGCAGAAAAGGTATTTAAACTAAATATATAGGTTAAGAACAAAAAACATTTTTAGTCAGGATGATGGCTGTGCCACCTGAACATCTAAATACTGTTGGATTGTGTTATTCTGCCTAACAGAGGTCTCTTTCAGGTCTACTATAGGAAGCTTCAGTAACTCTGACATTTTCAAGCACGAGCATTATTTCGCTTTGTGACATTTTACATTCACAATTCAAAAGTAAGATAAGATAAGATAAGATAGATAAGATAAGATAAGATAGTCTTTATTGATCTCACAATGGAGAAATTCACTCGTCAAAAAAGTAAGATGGCAAAGTCGTGTGAAAGGACATGCAAACAACTTCTACTTCTTCTGTCACACAGACAGCCATCAAAAGCCTCTGACCTGCTGCTCTCCTGATGGATGACAGCTGCAGGATGTTTAGTCATACATCCATTAGCCTCATTAAATCTCACCCCTGGGTGCCGTAAAGACAGAGAGGATGATTAGTCTGTGTTAAGGCCATGGTTCAGCTTCAATCTCTGCTCACCACAGGGGGAGTTGCTTCTGAAGACTTCTACATATCAGCTGGTTTTCTTTAGTTTGGCCTAGATAGCAGTGTCAGGGTTATAATAAACCTTTACTTGATAAAAAAAAAATGCTGTCAAAATACTTATCCTTAACAACCATGGCACCCTATTATCCCTCATAAACCTCAGGTAATTTACAAATGTTGAAATTGTATATATATATATAAAATTAGGAAATATTGAATCTTAGGGTGGGTGAGAGATCAATTTTTTTTTCTATTACGACCCAACAAAAACACAAGTTATCACAGAATTCATCTGGGATGAAAATTGTTAGAATTCAATACCAAGCAGTCTTTTTCAATCACTTTATTAAAAGTCTCCAGCAAGAGGCAAGCTGTTTTATAACAATGTACTTAATCATTGTATATCACCTTCATCTTTCCGGATAATTATTGGAGCTCAATAGTCACAAGAGTGTTTGGTTCTAAATTAGTAGTTGTTTATTATTTCCTCAAAAAGTTTTATTCGTCCTCATTTCCATCAAATTTCAATCTGATTCCTATTTGGATTAGTTGAGTCGTGAAATCTAAACGTTTATGATTTGATCAAACCAAACTATCTATGAGCAACTTTTGAATTTATTGGAGTATTTATTGTAGTCAGATAACCATGTTCCTTACAGCATATCACTGTATAATTAGATTATATAAATTATTAGACAACTGAATAGAAGTGAAATGACACAAAAGTGGGTACAAAAAGACTCGTGATGAGAATAAAAAGTCCTGAGTCAAGCAGAAAATGAAGCTGTATCTGTTACATCCATAGCCTGACAGTCAGAAAAATTGTTCATGCTTCCCAGAACAAGCAGCTTTATGAATGCTAGTGTTTTATTTAGGAATTGTTGGAGGTCAAATAAAGTTATTAATGTCAATACAAAGGTTCAGAAAACAGCCCATGATGTAAGGATATAAAAGATAAATAAAGACATTACATGCTTATTTCCCCCTAACAATAACTATTCTTTTTTTATTCAAAACAGCAAAAATATAATTAAAAATGAGACAATTATTAATCCACAGAAGTTGTTGCTTACATTCAGGAACAATCACATCTATCTCTCCCAGGCTGGGATTCGAAGAAATAATGCCAATACTTCCTGAGATAAAATTAGATTTCCTCAAATGGCACTCTTAGGGGAAAATGTCAACAAGATAACAAACTAATCAAAGGCTGTGGGGTCCAAATGCGATCGAACGGATTGTCAGATATCCATAGATAGTGGAATCCAATTTCTTTTAGCCTGGCAAGCCAGTTTGATAATGCCTAGCACTCTACGTCCTGCACATTATCAGTCTGGGTCTGCTCCCATCGAATCCGTACGGGGAAATAAGGAACATTCAGCAGAAGTTTCTCAGCTGATGGCCAAACTCACACCTAGTGCCCGTCTACCATAGGTTGGTTTTAGCCAATCACAGTATTAAATGTATGAAAATGTCGTAACCAGCAGGTGCCATGAAAGACTGCAAGTTAAACTGGTCAAGGCACACTTATTTGGATAGTGACAATCGTGGATTCTGACCAAACAGATGTGATTGTGACAGCAAGGCGTGCGTCTTCCTGCGCTGCCATGTTTATTTTGGTTCGGCAGTGGGCTCAGCAGCTATTGCTTTCGTCACAGCTGGTATGTTCCGCCTTAAACCATGATATTGCAACGTGATTGGCCCGACACGTGGTTTGGTTTCGAACACTTGGAGCGGGACAAGATGGATTCTCACGAGTTTGTGTACCCACAAATACTGCAAAAAGTCAGCTTGCAGGCAAAGTTGCATCTCTTTGGCATTCAAGTAGTTCAAAAACATCAGCAGAGAATATAAACAAATCACTGCACAGAAAGACACATAACCTTTTTTATTCAAAATTCTATTCAGTCTAAACCTCTGTTGTACATTTATTATGATTACCGCAACTATTTACTGTTTCCAAATCCCAAAATGAAACATTGTGTGTGTGTGTGTGTGTGTGTATGTGTGTGTGTTTGTATCCAGAAAATGTCGGTTTAATTTTATCATTATAGTGTTCAGTAATAAAAAAGCATACATGTAATTTGACATTAGCCCTTCATTACTGCTATGGTCAGCTAATGCAAATTAAATAACCAGCAGTCCTAACACTCTGTCACAACAATAAGATGGGATAATCCTCTAAACCCAGCTGCTCATGGTTTCCAATTACACTGTTAAAAAAATTAAAGGAATACTTTAAAGCACATTGGATCTCTATTGGAAAAAAAAATATTCTGCTGGATATCCATACTGATATGGAATGTCGGGTCGTGCTCCTTAAGAGATGAAGGATGGTGTCCAGGGGTATCTCCTCCCAGATGCTTACTGATCCCCTGGACAGTCTGAGGTGAATCCTGATGGCGTTGGATGGACTTAAACATGATGTCTCAGAGATGAGCTGTCGGATTTAGGTCAGGTGAGCATGGAGGCCAGCCAATGGTATCAATTCCTTCATCCTCTAGGAACTACCTGCATCCTCTCGCCACATGAGACCCAGCATCATCACGCACCAGGAGGAACCCAGGACCCACTGCACAAGCAAAGGGTCAAACTACTTGTCTAAATTTACTTTATCTCAGTCAGTCAGGGCGGCATATTTTGTCCTGTTCAAGTCTGTGCCGCCCCAGACCAACACTGACCCGCCACCAAACCAATGATAGTGAACAATGTAGAAGGCAGCATAACGTTCGCTGCAACTTCTCCACACCTTTTGGACATGACTGACTGAACCTGCTCTCATCTGGAAAAAGAAAAGGGCATTAGTGTTGAACCTGCCAGTTCAGGTGTTCTCTGGCGAATGCCAGTAGAGCTCCATCATGCACTAATTCATGCAGGCAGTGAGCACAGGGCCCACCAAGAGACAATGGGCCCTCAGGCCACCAATCATGAACTCTGTTTATGGTTTGGTCAGAGACATTCAGTCCAGTGACCAACTGTAGGTCACATTGTAAGGACTCTGGAGGACAAAGGGGTAGATACCAGACCTGATACCAGGTTAAGGACATCTATCCATCTCTCCTAGCATAACTACCTGTCCTCCTGGAATTCCCTCCATGCTTTTGAGACTGTACTGGGAGATACAGCAAACCTGGCAATGGCCTGTGTTGATGTGCCATCCTGGTTGAGTTCGACTGCCTGTGCAACCTGAACAGGGTTGCCTCATGCTACCAGTAGTAACACTGACCCTGGTCGAATGCAAAAATAACATCTTCCCAGCTAAATTCCAGGGGAATGCCCAATTATTTTTTCATTCATTAATTTTTAGTGCAAAAATGTATAATAATCTCACAAACGTTGCAAACAAATGGATTCCTTTTAAACCATTAAACCATGAAAGTTCCCAATGAGCAAAAACATTTTTATTCTTAGTGAAAGGTACAAAGGCTGAATAAAGTTTTTGCTTATTTTGTTATACTATAATGTTAAATCAGTGCAAAAAGTTAAGTTAATAGAAGTGTTAATAAAATGTCTTATTAAAGTGAAAGATTAGCTACAAAGCCTCAAACTTATCTTGACACAGTAAAATGAATGGAAAATCATAATCTAAGCTGATTAAAATAAATGGTTTGTGCTTGATATTCTTAAAGATAAAAAAAAGATTTCTTCAGTATTTATTTCCAAAAGCGATCATTTTCCTTTATAGCTTTGACCTTCGCAGGAGTCAGTGACCTCATCGGTAGAGCACGAACACACGCCATGGGACAGAAGGCGGCAGGCCTGCTTGTTGGAATGTCAAGTCTGAGGTAACATTGATCGGAGTTGCAAGCCACGGAAGAGGAAAACTTCTTTAGGAGTCCTGTCACTTCCCAAAGCTCTTGCCCTCGTGCCAAAGTCAATGTTGTCTTAAGGTCCTGGATTTTATTAAGGGAAAAGGAAAAAAGCCTCTCCATGCTGAAAGGATTCGAGGAAAAAAAAAGCAAGTGGAGGCCCACAGCTGAAATTAAAACATCACTTGGGTAAGCAGACAAGGTTGTCTCTTGTGGTCTCACACTCTTGTCATCCTTGTCAACTTTTTAAAGCATGTCACATCTGATCCTCCTGCTTCTGATTGAACACTGGCAGCAGGTTTTGTACAGGAGGCATATGGACAGCATTTACAGTACTGAGCTGTGATATGCTAAACTAAGACTAACTTTTGTCACTTTATATTCAATATGGCTAAAAATAACTTTAATTTTCTTTTTTTATACTTTCAATAAACCCACAATTGTACTGTAAGATTGTAAAAAATGAAAGAAAACTTTAGTGGGGTGTAAGGCTTAACAACCAGTAATAAAGATGGCACCCACTTTACATAATTTTGGGAATTTTAATATCAAATTTTAAATGTTCATATCCAAAGGATATAGTGGATATCAGCAGATATTAATCATGTGCTCTTTCGGAAGGGATTCTTGTCCAGTTATTCCCGGTTCAACAACAATTGTTCTACTTTATCAAAGTTGCAGTGGTTGAGGCTGTCAGTTGTATCAGCCTAAATAACATTTTTGGGGTTTTATTTCAGAAAAGATAGATATGAAAAACATCCACCCTCTATTACTATCAATAAATAAAAAATCAACCTACCTTTGGCAGATTTAGGTATAAAGTAAATTTTCGGTTTGACCATGGTACTTCAGACGTGGAATGATAACAATGCGGTGTGGTGGTCAAGACTGAGAATCAAATGGAGAATCAGTGCAAGGAACCGATCTTAAACTCAATCATGAAGCAGCCGGTATTCTGTAACTTTGGGATGTGCCCCTCTCCCTACACACCTTGAGGACTGGATTTTGAGACCACTGGATCAGGGTAATGACAAAGAGGTCTCCCTACTTCCACATGGAGACATGGAGCTCATCACCAGAGATAGATCATCAAAATACCAAGGGAAACGGGCAAAGTGTCAGTCAGCAAGGAGTAAGGAGTTGTCTGCTGTAATGCTAATATTAATTTTATATGAATTATTGAGAAAGGTAAAAAAAAAAAAATTCAGCTAATATTTTGTAGGTACTAAACAGAGGGGGAGGATTACAGCTTGGTCCTCCAACACATTCCAGAGAGATAACATCAGCAGTCTCATCATGATCCATGTGACCAAGTACTCCACTTACACCAAGCAATGGTATCTAACGACCCAGGACAGGTGGAGTGGGTCATTGATTTGCATCTGACTGAGAATGCGCCTAGGAGGATGGGCCTCCATGTCCTTAAAAACAGCCGTGCACCAACTGCAGGTTGCTAAAGTGCAAGCCACCAGAATTGACAAAGACCCCTGGATAGGTGCCTAAATGTTTTCAGAAAGAACTGAGCAAAAGTCCGGTTGTCTCTGATTTAAGCCTGTTTGCTGTGGTGAAGACCAGGGTAGTAACTGAGAATTTGCACAAGCATATTGTGGATGTACATCAACAAGGCAAATGTGGTATTAATGGGGAAAGCTCAAAGGGTAACTACTGTTCTCTATAATTATTACTCTTCTATAAATAAGCAGGAGCTTTTCAGGTGGCAGTCAGACTTTAACAGGAGAAATTGCACCACTGGCTCCAGTCCTTGCCAGTTGATAGTTAAACAAGTGGCCTCTTTATGGCTTTTTTATTGCCAGTAGAAAACAAAGGGTTCTCTTTTTGGTAGAGTTGTAAACAACATGATCCTGTTGACAATCTGATATGTTGTATGGCACAGTCTTGCAAGTCCTGTATAACACTAGTTTTATAATACCAAAGTCAATACAATACATTGTGTGGTGGCCAAGACAGGTGTGTGATGCATTTGTTATCTTTTTACCCGAGTCAGCAGTCTGGCAGAGACAGAAGAAAAGCTACGTATATCATTACCAGTCACCATGGTGAAGCAGGTATTGATTTCACTTTGTAGGTCTGTTTGTGTGTAACTGTGGCAAACAGCAGAGAAACTTACTGTAAAGAGCCCAGCAACAATGATAAAAGATAAAAGCTTCTCTTAGCTGGAAAAATCCCTCCCCAAGCTTTCAGCTATTGTCTGCAGAGGGTAAATCAGAAATCAGTCTATGTCAAATTACTTTGCTGCAGTCCTATCTAGTCCGGTGGTGAGCTGTGCAAATATCGTGCAGGACAATTGGCGAAGCTTTTGTACTGTAAATGTGGTAAAGATTGACCACATTTTACTGATTTTACTCATGTTTACAGACAAAAAACACGAGAGTGTAAAATAACCAGACATTAATGAAGAGAAAGAGACACAAGACATCAGTATTGTTGGTCTGAATTGTATCTAAATGCTTACAAAAGCACTCAATCTATTTAAAGTTTAGTTTTACAATTTAGTTTTACAATACAAACTGAAAAAAAACTATCTATGGATTATATTTACAGTTTGAAATTCTATTTCATAGGATACTGTAAAGTATAAACCAAATTTAAATTCACTAAAAGTCTAGCACGTTCCACAATACTGACTGAAGTCAGAAAAAAAACCTGCAATAAAGAAAAAAGAAAGAAAAATTATACAGTGTGGAACAGAAAATTGTCTTGAAATTTATCTAATCAGGTAATTGAAACAATTACACTTTCAGCTGCAATAGGTGATTATAAAAGGGGCTTTTTATCCCTCAAGGGTGCAGTTTGATTTATTAACTCATACACAGCTTTCAAAAACTTCATTCTCAGTTGGTCCTGTAACTAACATTTTTGGCTCCATTTAATTGTTATTTATTTATTTATTTAATATTTTAGTATTGTTCCACCGATATATTAATATTGGTGGGTCATTTTCGACGTCTGAACCCCTTGGCGCGATTTACACATGTAAATCATTGAACAAAAAATTAATAAACAGGAGCTTTTAACAACTTATTTCTGGATTTGTTGCCAAATACAAGTTATATGTTTCTCCAAATCCCTACAGAGCTTTTTCTTCAACATCCACTTCAGTTTCAATGTAACTTTTTGATGGGGAAAACGCTTGAGGGAATCTTCCCTACACTAACAAACAGGGGAAATGCACATTTGTAACTACTGTATAGGATTTGCTTTAAAGACGTCAAAATAACACACTGTGAAAAAAAAAAGAAACAAGTCGTGGTGATGATGCGCAGAAAGCATGCGTCTCATTAAGGGCTACCTTTCTTAAAGGTCTGGTTTACAAAACTCTCAGCTGTTAGTTGACAGAGATCAAACAAGACAAAGAAACATCAGAATACTTTTTTGTTCAGATGGTCAGCAACTTCTTTTCCAGACTAAGCAAAGCGAGTGTGGATTGTAAATGATTTTATTCCTCAGCAATGTCAGACATGAACCAGATGTTGCAAATTATTATTTTTTAGATTTAGTGTGGAGAAACAAAAGATAAATGTCCACCCCCCCTCTTACCTGGTTGCGCAAGTGAGGCAGAGTACATCGCCAGAGTAGTTTCCACTTTTCATCTAACCTCAAAAGAAGGAATGTTCAGGAACAAAAGAACACATTGAGATTTATTGTCTGCACATAACTTGTGGCTGAAACCTGGCAAAAACGTTATCGAGCTTGTGAAGCCTGATCAGAGTGAAGTGATAGATTGTACTTTATATTGGATTCCTTTGCACAACTCTAAATCTTTTTAGAACTCTGCATCAAGCCATAATTGCCTGCTCAACATGTTGGATCAGCTGGAAAAGTGGGCAAATACTGACATGAGGGAGTTACAGGCCTTCATTGCCGTATTGGACAAATAGCATGTGGAGTTCTTTTCTTGTATACTTGAGAAAAAAAAATCCATCCATCCATCCATCCATCCATCCATCCATCCATCCATCCATCCATCCATCCATCCATCCATCCATCCATCCATCCATCCATCGTCAGAGGAAACTGCTTTTGTCAGAAACTTGGGAAAAGTGTGAGTACCATGTTTAAGTTCCCTGACTTAATTTTGCTTTTGATCAGCTAAATTTAGGAGCGAACGATGAATCCATAACCTGCAATGTAAATAATAAATTGAATTTAAGTTTCAAGCGGTGTTTAACTGCTCCTCACACCTCTGCGCCACTCCATGTGTTGCCATTGTGGCTGTTCCTCATCGCTACCTCAACACACTTCCTGGAATGATTTGTATAAGTCTACAAACTTCAACAAATTATTGTGTCATCGGCCACCTAAAGCTATGGAATTGCTCAGTGGGCAGGGCTAAAGTGATGCCATCGATGTGGTGAACAGTGGTCCATGATGATGCACATAAAGGTTTGTGCAGAGCTGATGATGTAACAGGGCAAAAAGGAGGAAGAGGCTGAGGTGATCTTAAATAATCCAGAGTGCAGGTGCAGCAGAGAGACAATCAGGCATGGGGCAGGTGAGCTGAGCTGAGTCTGATTAGTTCGGAGAAGGCAAAGGAGACACAGTGGTGGTCCAAAGCATAAACATGACATGGAGAAGCAAGACTCATAACAGTAACTGGCTGTAAAGGAATTGACATGGTCAACAACAACTTAAACAATGCACAATAAGTACTAAGTGGCCCAAAGTGTGCCAAAGAATATCCCCCACAACAACACACTACCACCAGCAATCTGGATGTTTAAAGTCTGCGATTTTTCCGAAAGTTTTCCCATATCCTTTTTTTGAATAACTGCACATGCGCAACACCATCTTAGCTGCTCTTCTGCTATTCAGAGGGATTGCCTGAAAAAATCCACTCTGGTCTTATTTCTTTCTACTGAGGCCTTTCTCTTCTTCTCATTAACATGAACACAGTTCGCTTTTTGCGACTTTCCGACATGTTCAAAGTATAAGATGAATGGCTAACTGCTAAGTTAAACACTAACCTAGCTGCTAACCTAACAAGATACATAAACACTAGAAGTGCGCATGCACGGCCGGCAAGTGGAAACTCTGAAGGAAAGAGCATGGACACTGGTGTTACGTGAGCACGTCAGAATGATTGCCATGTGGGACAACCAATAGATAAGGTGATTCCCCCAGAACTTGAGGGACAGAGGGGGTTGAGTATATAACATCTACTGGTGAGTGTAGGAATAAAACTTTGACAAATCCAAGACCTTTGGCCAAATGGCAGAGACTGATTATAGTTTTTACAGGCCTGCATCTCCCACAGAGACGAATTTTTTTTAAACCTCCTTTTTGCGAACAACTTTTACCCAATATAACACAAAGTATTTGTGAACATAATTACCAATTGTAGCTTTAATACAGGGCAGGATCCATGCTACTTTTGCCTAATTAATACTGCAGCATTTAAAATATTTTAGAGATATTTTGCTTCTTCCAAGCTTTAGAAGCACTTCAAACACTATCCATTAACAGTGGTAAAGAGTCTTTGCTTCTTTGACATTACGTCAAATTTGAATTCTTCCTTTGTTCAGTTGGGGAATTCTTAGGTATTAAAAACTTAAAGACCTTTATCATAAGATTTATGGAGAAATTAACAATTCAGTTTAATTTCTTCTGTGTTTTTATACCTATTTACATTTGAAATCTATAACGATGAGGCTAAACCAAATTAAAGTGATTTAAAATACCCCTGCAGTCTTGAAGTGAAAATTCAATGGCTTTTTGGCTTTAAAGGCATCATATTCCATTAATAAAGTCCACAATAATGATTATTTAACTTCATCCTCATTGTCATCATTGGTATTTATGTGTCCTGTATCAATTAACACTTTTCCCCCTGGTAAAAGGTATAGATTAGTTTTATATTCAACATTAAAATTTGTAGATGTACAATCACTAACTTGTGCCTAAATCAATTCCGAAAGCAGACATATTTATTTTTATGTATACAGTACAGTAAAAGCCCTAATAAATTATGCTTTCAAAGCTTTTTTTAATAGCCATAATTTGGCTTGTAATTAATCATGTATTCAAATTTGTTTCATCATTACACACTTCATAGCTATCAAATTTGCTAGATTTTGACTTCATTTATTTGAAAACTGTTTTTTTAATTCTTTGTAACAGAAAACGCTACTTTAAAACTTAGACATACATTTACCATTTACTATTTTTGTTCATAAATTGTGTTGAAGGCAAACTATAACAAAATGTTCAACAAAGGTCAAATATTGCAAGAAGATGCACCTGTTGCTTTGCCAACATTTATCTTTATTGTAAAGAAGGTTGTGGGATGTCACAACAGCTCAGTGTGGAAGGAAGATATAGAAGCAATAAAAAAAAGCCTTGAGCAGAATTCATATGGCTGCAGAACAGGAATTTATGTCCCACATGTGTTAACATGAGTCTAACCAGCCTGTGTTGCTGTAACAGTTCATGTGCAGAATGACCTCACTGTTTTAGCCTCAGGCGGTGCTCTTCTGATTCATTCAGTCATTGGCAAGAGTAATGAAAACCCTGCGTTTTTATTAATTCAATGAAATGAATCATTTCCATGTTCCTCATATCTCTCTCTATGCTTTTCAAGTTCTTGTGTTTCTTCTTTTATCCTGCTGCATCAGGTCAGGTTGCTCTTAGGTGCCGTTTCTGGACTGAGGGAACCTTTTCCCTGTTTCATGTCAACAATAACGACTTGACAATGGTGACTTGTTCAGATGACGTAGGTTTATGGGTTATTAAAATGAGGTCCTAAAAATGAAACCTGCCTTCTTAACCCAAAGCAAAGTCCATGATTTAATTAGTCTTTACATAGAATTTCCTCATAACTGAAGCCAGTCCCAGGAAGATGTGGCCAGTCTCTGCTTTTTAAGAGCACATGATTTTAGCGTACAGTGACTTTCAAAAGTGTACACATCCGAGTTAAAATATCTATCTATGTGTCTTCTCATAATTGATATGGCATCTGTCCTGTACAATTCAACGGGAAATCTAACAAGTTTGTAAAAAACTTGTAAAAAATAAGTGTGCACACCGTTAAAAAATATTCAGTAAAAACACCTTTTGATTCAACTTCAGAGCTCAGTTAAATTTTGTAGAAGTCTATTAGGATCTTGCTTGGAGAATATTTACCCAAACTGTCTTGCAAGTTTCCCCGAGTATTGCATTGTGAGGACATCTATTGTCAACAGTCCTCTTTTGTTTATGCCGCATATTTTATGTTAACTTTAGTGTTGAACTCTGGCCAGGTCTTTCTAGAGCTTTGATTTTCCTCTCATTGAGTGTTTTCTTGGTCGTATGAGTGTATGCTTGGACTCAGAGTGATGCTGAAAGTAGACACACTGATGGTTTTAAGTCAAAGCTCACTGTTGTTTAAGTCACCTTCACTAAAACCTCAGCTCTTTCTTAAGAAAAGTAACCCTAGTTTACAATGCTGCCACCACCATCTTTCGCTGTGTATGGTGTTCTTGTGGTGCGGTGTTGTTTTTGTGTGTATGGACGTTTATGGGTATTTCTGTGTCATGTAAATGTGACTCATATGTTTGTTCAGTGAGTTCATTTTTGACCTTTTCTAACTTCCCTGCAATTGTCGGCTTTAACAAAAATGATGCAAACAGCAAAGTTTCAATTATCCTACTGGGTCAGCTAAACTATTTCTGGTTTGTAAGATTCACTATAAATTGAATGAGGTGTTTAATTAAAAAGATTAAATCTCAAAAACAAAAAAAAAATCGAAAAGGGGCTAAAGAGTTTAAGGGTACAAAACCTACGCAACTGGGCTATTGCAGCCTTTTTAACTTCTTTTTCTTTTTCAGTTTAAATACACAGGAGGAATGTATTATTCATGTACAAAAGTTTGAGTTATCATGGTAACATTTATTCTGTCACAAGAAGCTTTTGAGGGCCGCTGTATATGCGTTATTCATTCAGTGTGAGCACACGATGTCTACAAGTTCTACCTAATGATTCCAAGTATGTTTATATTTACATTTTGGAAATTAAACACAATTTCCAAGGGGTTTAGTTACTGAAGGACATTAGACTTAAAGGACTTAAGATAGTCCTATGTGATTAATTACAAAATAAACATACACTATGTTGATAGTAACCATTAAATATCTCAATATGTCAGGTTTCAGACTTGCCAAAAGCCATTTAGTAAGTATAAATAATTTAAAAACTTTGAAAGACTTGTAAATGTGTGAGTCAGACTTTCAACACCCCTTAATGCGATCTTTAGTCGTAGAGTTAGTCAGATGAAGGACATGCCTTGCTTGTGTTTTATGACAACTCCACGTCATTCTCTAAAGTGATCTGGTTCACTTGAGTCACTTGAAAACAAGCACTGTTGCTGTGGTGTCAGGGGCCAATGTGCTGGTTTGGAAACTTTCCACATAGAAAAGAGAATTATAAAATGAACTGAAAAGATGAATGAAGGTATTTCTTTTTAAATGTAAATCGCTGCGGCTGAAGTTTTTTTTGTCTGTGTGCTTGTTTTGTGGTCCTTCATTAATATTCCTCATGGGAAAATAGATGCTGTTGAAAACTCACAATGTAAAACCATTGTAATATTTCCTCCATTTCTGCTACAGACCTGACTGTGTATGGCGCAGCCCTTTGACCTGGGGTTGTATTGTCACTGTCTGTAAGTTTGAGTCTTTTAGCAGCAGCCGACATTAGGACTCAAATCACCATGGTCAATGGAAACCTTGGACTCGAGTCTTCTGCTTCAGTACGATTGAAATCATCAATCCATAAACCAACCAGTTCTAGTCTTTTTTTTTTAAGGCATCATATCTACTGATTCTATCCCAGTATCTAAGTCTTTTATCTTGAAGGGCTTTTGCACATTTCCACCCTAAAGAGATTAATGCAGCTGCTAAATTCCAGGCTCTGGCACCTGAAAACTGTTGCACTTGAAGTTGTAGCCACAAAAGTTATTCACTGTTGTTAAAAAAAAAGATAAGAAGAGAAATAATTTTATTGTCACACAGTGGGGGTGAAATTCAGGTGAAAAGAAAAGTAAAATAATTTTTTTGCTATTGATGACAGAAAAATATTTCCCTTAGTGATCATTTTAAAGTAAATAGAAAGTTGTCAAACACGTGTCATGTAATCCAGCATCGTATCAGCTTGGTAAATCTGATGAAATGCCAGGTAGTTCTCAGAACGCGTGGGATTTGCTGTTTCTGTGCTTTGTAGTATAATAAATAAAGAATCAACAATCAAAATGCTGCCCATCAATTGTGTGTTTATAAAAGGAAAGCAGATAAAAACAACATATTTTTCTCCAATGAAACTTGACAGCAATATTGACTGCAGAAAGTTAATAATAAAAACAGAGTTTGAAAAAAACAAACAAAAAAAAAAAACAGGATATGTGCTCAATCAGATTAGTTCAGTCAGAGGGAGAAAGCATCCCCAGACTCATCTCCTGGAAGATTAGAAAAGTATCCTGGAACAACGATTGAGCAAAGCCCTTCTTTATACCTCAATCAATTCTATCAACTCACACTGGAAGAAAGGAAAACTGCAACCACCGGACTGGACACTACCAACTGAAGAAGTTCTCAGTTTAGGCTAACTCTAAACAAACCTGAAAAAGCAGTTTGCCTTCAATCACGTTGTAGAACCAGAGATGATGCAAGCAAGAATTGTTTCAGTGTGTGTTCCTTTTATAGAAGCTATAAAATGACTTTATAGGTACAGTAATCAGAGCTCTCTGATGAACAGCAGTAAACACAACGCACTCATGACTCAAGCATCCTGCTTTCTTCTCTTGCCAGCCCAACATAGTGAATCACCCAAACATAACAAACACAACAACAGCTTTCGCTCTACCTCCGCTCCTCTATATTCCCTCATCCCCGCCACAGCACAACCAGGACTAACAGGGACTGCGATTATGTGCTGCACGTCAGTCTCACGGGTCATGCTGTGAAAGGAGATTCATGGGCTCCAACACATGTGGTATTGGATCTTAACTGTTCACGTTTAACATTGTGAGATCACTATGGTAACCTAATGCTTCTGAGTGACTTCTGCGTGCTTTCATGCATCAGTCCCCGGTGCCTTGCAGATATACACGCCATAATAATGTTAGTGCGCTTTCGAGAACACTGTGAACCAATGGGTTGGACACTGTGTCTTGGAGTTTGTCTCCTCATTCTACAGTTTCACAGTTTAGTTCAAAAGGTGGCAATGATGTCAGTTTTTGTCAACTTCCAGTTTTAATTTTGCCAGAAATTTTCATTTGGATCTGGACTTTGAAAAGCCAGACCTAACATGTAAATATGCGTTGCTCCTTGAATTCATCGATCTGGCTGTATGTTTGTAGTTACTATCATACTGGAGGGAGAACCTCCACCCTAGTCTTGTGGTTTTGATGCCTTCAACAGATTGTATTCAATGAATGTAGTGGGTTTGGCTCCATCAATCCTCCCATCAACTGACATGCATTTCTGTCCTTTCTGAAGAAATGTTTCAACGCATTATTTTTTAGTTATGCTGCTATAGGCTTGGGCTGCAGGAGGACATCAGGGTCTATTTTTATCACTCTGTTATTATTTTTGTATTATTATTTCAGCTTTTAACTTTTTATTCTGTGTCTTTTTCTCTTTATAGTAGGTACGCCTGGTCTGGCGTTCTGTTATCCGCTAATACCATATAACATAGAAAGGATTCCTGGATCAATGTGAGCTTCTGTGCTTTTTTGTGTCTCTGCTCTGTCTTCTCTAAGCCCCAGTGGGTCGAGGCAGATGAGAGTTCACACTGAGCCTGGTTCAGGTTCTGCTGGAGGTTCTCCTCCCTGTTAAAGGGGAGTTTTCCTCTCCACTGTCGCTTCATGCATGCTCAATATAAGGGATTGCTGCAAAGCCATCAACAATGCAGACGACTGTCCCTGTGGTTCTCCGCTTTTTCAGGCGGAGTGAATGCTGCTTGTCGAGACTCGATATAATCTGCTGGGTTTCCTTAGAGAGGAAACTTCTAGAGCAATCTGTCTGGAGGATTTGACTGAATTTGACTTTCTAAAGTGCCTTAATATGACGTGTTGTAAATTGGCACTGTAAAAATAAAAATGAATTGAATTGAATTATGATGTTACCACCATTGTTTCACGGTGGGGATGGTGTGTTCAGGCAGATAGCATTTTGCCTGCTAGCCAAACATTTCCATCGTGGTCTCATCTGCCCAGAGCGTCTTCTTGAACGTGATTGCTGTGCTTCCCACATGATGATTTATCCCCAGATTGCACATCCTCCTTTCCTGTACTGTCATGAACGAGAGACTGATTCAGGACCCAGTATTCAGGCCGAACAGGCAGGGTGAATGAAAAAGCAGGCTTAATGGAGGCGATCTTAAACAATACAGGGGCAGGCAAAACTCAGTGGTAAGAATTACAGTCCAAAAACCTGTACACATAGAGGCAGTCCAAAAACGGGCAGAAAAATCAGAAACAGAGCAGGAAAATCAGGATCAGGTATCAGGCTGGCTCAGATGTCAAAAAAGGCAGTTGGGTTTAATCTACAGACAATAGGTATGCTGGACAAAACTCACCGAAGGCTAGTTAGACAATGATCTAGCCGAGTGCAGGAGACAGAGGCAGGTATAAGTAGAGGAGTGAGCAGGTGAATTGAGTAGAAACTAATTACAGGAAAACAGGTGGAACTAATCAGAGGCAAGGAAGTGACTGACAGAACCGAACTGATAGGTTGGTGACTGCTGACAGGGGAGTGACAAACTGATTGGGTGAAAACAGGGAGGTAAACAGAACTGAACTAAAAGCTTGCAGAACCCTGACTGATAATATAAAATAAAGAACAAAAGCAAACCACAACAAAACTCAAACTATTCCATAAACCAAAACTAAAACAGAACCTAAACCTAAGACAGAATCGGTAAAATAGAAAGGAGTACAAAATAAACCAATAACAAAACCCCAAATCCTGACATGTACTTGTCCTTTACCTTCCAGTTCCCTTCCAGTTCCTTGGAGAATGAGGAGAGCTTGTGCGAAAGGGTACGCCATAAAGAAGGGGATATAAAGGAGCTGAAAATAAAACAAACTTGTCATTCATCCTTTTAACGGCGTCCGGAAAGTTCTCAGTGGCTGATTATACATTGACTTGGCACCCATCAAGTATGGGTGAGTACACTGGCCACCAAAACTTACATAATTTTACTTTTAGCCTTTTAGGTAAATGTTTACAATTACTCAAACGTTTGTCAAACCTTTCAATATTGTTTAAAACTATTCTATTATTCAAAATTTCATACCCAAGTTGGTGTATTCCTTGGTCTTCTCCATGCAACTTGCCTATTCATATTCAGCTATGGTAGTTATTATGCATATACCTGCCCGTCTGCATATATGCCTTTAACAATGTTTGTACTGCAGCCCTGATGTAATTGACCTTTTGATCTAAGCTTTTAGAAATTAAAATTTTAATCATTAGAATTATTTTACAAGCTATCACAGTATCATCATGGTTTTCATGTTTCGAAGCAATGTCATTGTATTTTGTACTCAAAGCTGGTCTTTCCCTTTACCCTGAAAAGCAGGCTCTGAATCCCATGGGAGAGCTGGCAGCAAAAGCAGAGAGCTGCTCAGATGGCCACCGATCAATATTGTTACTGTAATTCTATCAACTTTGATTAAAGCCAAAGCTTTGTGGGGACAAAGGGCTGAAGAAACAGCACAGCATTAATAATTGGTCTTGAAGCCAATCAAGGGAATTTATATTGTGTTAAAGCAACATTTTTTATTTCAATGTGCTCAGAAAGAAACAGTTATTTTGCTCCTAAGGTGTATTTTTTTCACTGTAAGCATTGATTAAAAATAGCAAGGCAGAAAAGTGGGCAGAAACATCCTCAAGATTCAAACCAAACTACTGAACATAATTCTTACTCGTCCGTGCAGAAACCATTTGATTATATTTTAAAGGAACAATAAGAAAAATTCCATTATTTTAGATAGAAAGAACAAAAAAAATGTTTTGTGAATAACTAAAGCTATCTTTTTAGATGGACTATGGTTATACATCACACAATATCTCTCTCTGATATGTACGTGCATGGGAACAGCTGCCATTAAGGGCTTACCCACGTCCTGCGCATAAGATGCCACTGCCAGGCACAAAAGGGCGGAGAGCATGTCCATTGGATCACAACGTTCTCTTGCTAACAACATTATAAAGTTATGAGTTACTGTATTTTTTGGACCATAATGCCCACCGGATTATAAGGCGCATCATCACTTTTTGAGAAAGTTTTGGGATTTTAAGTGTGCCTTATAGTCTGAAAAATACAGTACTTACTTCTTCACTAGACATGTTCCTCTGAAAGGTGATGCTGTTTTGCTGTGTTTTTATCCTTTTTATGCTTTTTTTTTAATCCTTTGCAAATAGGCTCATACCAGCCGATGGTTGAGAAGGGGAAATGGGTGCTGGAGCAGCTTGATACATATCTTGTTTTGGTCTACAGACAGTGCTCAAGCTCCACGTCATGGTGAAACATCGCTTGTTGCTTGTATAAAAGTGTTAGAATCGTGAAAAAATATGAACGTCTTAAAACTTTGATAAGAAAATTAAGTTACTCAGCTGGATGACCTTTAGCTCTATTTGGATGTTATGCTTCTATGTTCAGTCTCTCTTTGGTAAATATAGTAAACAATCTCATTCTGGTTTGGGATTTTACACAGAAAACCCACATTCCACTCATAAATCTGCCAGCTTTGGGAAGAAATGGGGGTTGGGAAGAAATGGGGTCCTGCAGCACTGAAATTACAAAGGCTAAATAAAAACGTTTGGAAGGCAGTAAAAACAAGCTTCTTTTTATGACTAACTCACAGACCATACTACGTTATTATGATGGAGACCCCAGTTATAAAATGAAAGACTTACACAGCCCAAGATACAGGAGATATTATCAACACATTTAAGAGTAATGATTCATCCAGGATTACAGTAAAGTCTTTGTGATTAACGTAACCATACCTTAAGCACAGTCCTAATAAAGGTAACTTTATGTGCATGACACAATACCCCAGGCTTAAAATCAGTGTGCTTGGAAACAGATAAACGCAACAGTAAAATGAGTCCCTGCAAAAATAAGCGGGTATAGATAATGCACCAACAGAAATATATTCTTGTTTTAAATAACCACACAGTGTCTGTTTTTATACAAACCTTATTTTAGACATTATTACATTTGTAGCATTTAAATTTCTATTCTAGATCCTAGATCCATTTTGGTTCCTATTCAGGTCCTGTCATCCAGCTTCTGGTTCACTCTGTCCTGGTTCTATGATTCTGCTCCAACTCAACCATTACCACTCCACTGTTGGTTCTCTCCATCCCGACTCCGTGGCTAGTCGGAAATCCTTGGAGCCTCCAGGGATCATAGTGCTCCTCCTCTGGTTCCATCAAGCCTCTCCGACCCCCGTCATGAAATCGTCCTCCTGCCACGAACAACACCTTGGTCTGTCTGTACAGTCCAAGCCTGGCTAGTATTCGCCTAGCTCCAGTCAAACCATCTATCCATACGCCAACCTTTGGCCATTTTCTGGCCTGTTGCTGCCGGTGCTCATTATCTCTCTTTTCGTTCTACACAGTCCATGACCAGAGCCTTACCAGTCACCCATCGCCTCGCATCATTCATCACCATAAAATCCGACCATTCTCTATGTCAATAAACACTTTTTACCTTACACTAACCTTGCCTGCAAGATGAATTCTCATGGTATTTGTACGTTCACAAACACACAAGAATCCATCTTGTACCGCTCCAGCTTCAACCGTTTGTGTCCGAACTAAAAACAGTTCGGGCCAATCATGTTGCAGTATTAAGGTTTAGGGTGGGACATACCGGTGTGATAAAAGCAAGAGCGGTTGAGTCCACAGACAAACCAACACAAACATGGCAGCGCAGATGGACACACGCGTAGCTACTGCTATCAACAATTTTGTCAGAATTCACTTTTTTCTTTTTTGATGGTAGAACTTACCTTCTTGTGGTTTTTCATAGCGCTTGCTGCTTACGTTTTAATTTGATACCGTTATTGACTAAAACCAACCTTTGGTAGCCGGGCACTTCACCCAATCAGCTCAGAGTTCTGCTAAAATTCCCTCCTTTCCCCAAACGGATTTAAATGGAGCAGTCCCAGATTGATAAAGTGTATAATTAGAGTGCCACACATTATCAATCTGGTTGGTCAGGTTAACCTTACTTCATGGAAAATCCAACCGTGACATAAAACAGATCAAGTTACATTTACAAACACTAAACTATTGCAATAATGAAGCTGGAAATATCCATAGCTTAGCAGTATTACCAAAGACCGGTAAAGACATAGGTAGTGTGGTGCCATAACGCATGATTTTAAGATATTTATTGATTATCAAATAACTCTTGGTCTGTTAGGTATTGTCTAGTGAACATCAGCCCAATCAGCTGATATTCCCAACTGTGGGTTGATGGGTAGAGTAGCTGTTGTAAAATCAGAATGTTGTGGGTTCAATTACAGATTCCCAATGTCATGTTTTGTGCCCCTGGGCAAGGCACTTAACCCGAAGTTGCCTACTGATCTGATTTCGAGATCGGTTTATGAATGTGTGTGTGTGTGTTAGTGAGGGCGATTGGGTAAGCGTGGCTATAGTGAAAAGCACTTTGAGTGGTCAGTATGACTGGCTGTAGGAAGTTCGGCGCTGTGGGGTGCTGGCGAGCCTACAACGTACTTAGGCACCATCCAGCCGCAGTAAACCGCTTCATGCAGTCACAGATCAGATGTTCTGCAAAAGCTGAGAAAAAAAAATCACAAAAGCTGGTTTCTGTTGAAGCTGGTTCCTTACTCCGACGTCTGATTCCACAGAAGACAGATTGTATCTACTTAGCTCCTTTTCCAGCTTGAGCACATGGTTGCAGGTCTCTGAAGTAGACCTTCTTGTCACTAAGGCCCACGGAAAAGAGGAGAGGGGGGCCTCCCTGATGCGGCTGCCAGCAGGCGAAAGAAGGAGAGAAGCCCGTGGGTGGGGGTGGGGGTGGGGGGGGGGGGGGGGGGGTATGGGGGCTTTATAGTTTCTTTTGGCACCCTGCAGTGAACTAGTTCTTTAGGGAGGAGAGTCTGCAGCTTCTCACATTTACTGTGGGTTTCAGCCACTGTCTTACACTTATGTTCTTTCCTGGCAGATTTCCCAACAGTAGGTTACAATAATACAGTCTCTAGCCACAACACAATGTGACTGAGAGTGACATACTCCACATAGCTTACTTTGGTTTCCACCTTTGACAATTCTGAAAGAAATGCCATGACAGAAATGCTAATACTGGATTTCAATGAAATGTCTGCTTGAGTATCATTTTTGTGAACTGTAGATATGTACATTGACATATTTGTTGTCCTTCAAAATGATGAAAACCTCTAAGACCTATCTATTTGGTAAAGCCAGACTCTCTTTATTACATTCCCTTTTCAATGGCTGTATTTATTTGATGGACACTTAAATTATATACACAGATGAAGAAGCCGGATAGAAGTTTTTTCTACAAAAAAATAGAGTGCTGAAATCTACCCTTAGGCAAAACATAACTTTGAACAAGAACACTTCATGCTGCAGTTAGTGCCTCTTTGGAAACCATCACTGCTCACCGTAATTGCATCACACCTATACATCTTCCTCTACATTTCAGAAATCTTCTACTGCCTTTGTCAAGCCTAAACTTATATAGATATATTTGTATGCAGTTGTCAGTCTGGGGCTTCGTTCATATCAGTTTGAAAGACACACATTTTAGACAAGAAGATACTATTCTTACCACACTAAAAACCCCAAAAATCCCAGGAAAGATGTGACTGCACAAGTAAGATCTGTACAAGCAGGAAAAACTCCAAGAAATTTAGAAAGCTCATCTTTAGTTTTGTTGAAGGACAATTTTTACCAGAAGATTCATTTATATAGGTGCTGAGTTTTAAAATAGTCAGCAATATTAAAGAAACAAAAATTTAGACACTGCAGTTGAAAGAAATCATAAGCTGTCTATGTGAAGGGGCTTGTTTCCATTCCATTTGTTTTTTTTATAAAGCGTCAATTCACAACACATCAGCTTAAGGCACTTTATAGAGTAAATTCTATTGTATGATGCAGACAGCTTGGTTAAAAAGTTTTCTATCAAAGAAGTCCAGCAGATTGTATTGATTCACTGACTTGGAGCATTCATTCTTACTGGATGAGCATATTGTAATGTTCTGGCACTGAAGCTGATCTGATTACAATTCTTTACACCTGCTCCATTCCTCTCACTGGTTCCACCTGTTTAACATTCATATATACTCAGTCCAGATCAGTCTCCAGTGCCAGAACGTCTTGTATTATCCTCACCCACAAGCTATTTGGTAAGAGAACTTCACCCTTGCTTGTTTCAGTTTAACCTGCCTGTCTGCCAGTTTTGCCCATTCAGTTTTCTCCTCGCCTGTTTTTTGAATTTGTTTTATTGTCCCTTTTTGATTCTATTGCTTGCCTAAAGTCTGCCTGTTTGCCTCCTGGATTTTGTTAATAAACCCCTTTTTTTAAGCATCAGCTCTGTGTCCGGCTTACATTTGGGTTCTTCCATGACAAATCATTACATATATAGCCACAGTGGACAGTTGCTTGCACTGCCATTGACTTTTCAGCAATCCCTCATTATGAGTATACTTTCCATGTTAGAGAAAATTAAAAGGGCAATGGCAAGATTAGCTGCATATATGGCTTTATCTTTATAGGCAAATAAGCTCTGTGCCAGTTTTGAGGTCTAGAGAATTAAAGAGAGCACATACAGTTAGTTGTAGTAAAAGCTCAGCTAATAGCTATCTAGGAGAGAAACAGGGCTAAACACTGAAAGACAGGACCAACTGTATCATCCACAGGAGAACATGAAGTTGCTGGCAGTGGTAGCTCAGCCGATGCCGCCCTCCAGGACGGCGTGACAGCTAAACAGAAAACCAGGTCAGCTGTTTACTCTCACAAATAACAACAAAGATGGCGCTGTCCAGTGTTGCTTTGTTATGGCTGTTAGTAGGGTCTTCAAACTCTTCCTTTCTAACGAGCCTGCTCCACATAATGCCCTGGGTCTGATCCCCCGGTATGGTGCTGTTTACTTCAAACGCGTTTTTTCCTCTGCGCATGCCTGATGTTTTTGGCATGTTACTTTGGCAGCGTCACAGTGCCACCAATGGGCCCAGCATACCTACTACAGCCTTTTCAGTTGTGCTTTGTCCTCTAAAGTTTATGAAAATTAACCGTGTTTGTCTCTGTGTAGACAAGGCGTAAGACTATAGCAGCATCACTGCGGGGATAGTTCAGCATAACATGAGCCACTCTAACTATTAGCTTTATCATCAAGGAATGTTTGAAAGTAGACAGGGTGTCTGCCTCACAGACTAAACTGGGAGTTGGTTCCACAGAAGAGGAGCCTGATAACTGAAACTCTAGAAACTCTAGAAACCCCCCTGCAGCCTAAGAGCAAAGTGCTCAGTTAGGAACACATGGAGCAATCATACTTCTCAGTGATCACCTGAATGATTTAAGTCATCTCCTAAATTTTTTTTATTATTGTTTTTTATTTTTTGTTTCAGCTT
Organism: Fundulus heteroclitus; assembly: GCF_011125445.2. Classification (NCBI taxonomy): domain Eukaryota; kingdom Metazoa; phylum Chordata; class Actinopteri; order Cyprinodontiformes; family Fundulidae; genus Fundulus; species Fundulus heteroclitus. The sequence continues at coordinate 7,068,415 of NC_046364.1, forward strand.
TAAACCTTGAATGATTGTCTGCGATCACAAATTCTTTAATCAGGCTGAAACGGTCCAGAGAATAATGACTTTCGTATCAGCAATGCCCCAATAATGAATTGCTAAACCAATGGTTGCACTCTGGATGAGGCTCAATGTGGCCATTTGCCCGAGAAAAGCTTTTCAGCAGTTACTCAGTGAAACAAAATGCTGATAGAAGAAGTTTGTTGGTGGTTTATTTTATATTATTAGAGAGTGATGTACTTTTGGACACTTCCAATATTTCTCATCATCCGTCATTACTGAGATTTCTGTTGTAAGGCATTATATAGCAAGGTGTCTCTGTCCTATATATAATCTTTAACAAATGTTCGAGGATCTTAAAGTGCTAAAACATAGTAGAACCCTAATGTAACTAAGAGTTTTAAGTATTTATTATAGAGTTTAAAGGACATCATTCTTTGTGTTTATATTGACTCTAATGACTGAATAAAAAAAAAACAATTACAAAATAAAAATAAAATTTATACAAGTGTGTTACTGCAGTTAACTCCCATTCATCTGTAGTTAGTGCCTTTAGTGTTTATGTAGTCTAGAATTATGCTCATGTTTCTCAATATGTGCAAATTGTTAAGTCACTAAAAAAAGCAGGCTTCATCCAACACACTCAACTGACATTTCAGTGTGTATTGCTGTATACATGTAAAAGTCTTAGACCTTTGCTCTCATTTCTGATTTGTTGTGAATTAGATTATTTTTAATATACATTGCTTATGTCAAAATCATTTATAGATTAGTAATTTAGTTTTCTTCTGTCATTGCTGTCTTTTACTGTACTCCAATCAGAAAAAAGCACAAATTGATAGCCTACTTCTTTTATGGCTAAATCAAACAGAATATATTGCAGTCGTGGACATGTAGAAACACTCTATATAATATTGATTTTCGCTTAGGAAAACTGCCGTCTGCAGAACATGAAGAAAATGAAGAAGGGCGACTGCAGACGGTGTGGGGGGGCTGTGGGGTTGGTGATGGTGGGAGGAGTCAAGACCGACTGGCGTGACTAACATTGGGAATGAGGGAGTACAGCTTAAGAATAGTCCACATGGGAGATGTTTTATGAAATGTGTTGATGTATTTCAATCCCATCAATGCAGTCATTTGTCATGATAAGTGCAGCACCGTGGGAGGCTCACATGGGGAAGGTGACTGTGGTGGGGATACTTTCAGCTGTTACACACCAGACTGCAGCTTCCCATTGAGGCCCCTGCTAGTTTTCCTCAGCTGCACTAAATTAAGTAGTGATTGATTTTACATCAAAACACTATCTTTAGTCTCTATTTGAACCAAAGCAACCAGACAGTATTAATCATTCACCTGTACAGGCCTCAGACGTTTTTTTCTTTTTTTCTTTTACAAAAATATTGGTTTCAAAACCACTCTCCTTTTCACTCTTTTTGACAGTTTTAATTCACTAAAGATGCAAAACAAAATGCTTTGTGTGTGTGTGTGTGTGTGTGTGTGTGTGTGTTTAGTTGGAAATGGCTTGGCTTATATCAACCTCTATAATTTGTTCTTCTGTTAAACTCATTCTTCCTTACTAAAGGTTAAAGTTTAGAAGTGAGATGAAAGCCAATAAATCCCAGAAAGGACAAGAGGGAGTTTTAAAGGTGACCAGGGTAGTGCTGAAGATGACTAATAAGGCTGTGTAACCAATGATTGGAAACAACAAAGAAACATAATCTCGAAGGGCAGTCCTTTCTTTATACCAAAGATCTTCCCAGAATTATTAAATCTCAATTTGACGACCTTCTTGAACAGTTAAGGTAAGCTTATAAACAGTGGGGTTTATTGGCTCTTTGTCCCAATCCTTTAAACCCGTTTTTAACTAGTTTTAATGTCTCTGCACAACTCCCTGATGTCATACTGCATTTTTTCAAACACCTTATAAATGTCCTTCATGATGACAAGCGACAGCCGCTCCTTGTTTCTTTTCATGTCTTCGCATCACTTGACCTCCTTTTCAGTCGAGAATACCTCAATGTCCTTGATGAACCTGAGCATTTTGAGAAACTTCGGCGGTTTTTGGCCAAAACTGATTAAACAAAATAAAAATTGATACATTCAGTAAAAACGTATGTCAGTCCACATTAATCATTACCAAGTTGCATTACCAACCAGCCTTAGTCTAGACTTTGAAATGACCCCTTCTCAACAAAACTGCAACATTTCTGAGATTTTTCAATCTTGATTGAGCTAGAAGGATGGAAACATATCAAAAAGTGTCTGGCCTCAAGGTGGACTGAGTGTGATTTACTTATCCAAGGCCAGGCAAGCCAAAAGAACAGAATTTTAGGCCTCTTAAAAAAAAGCCAGGTCAGGGAAGCAAAAAGCCCTTAGTTTATTATTCTACAATGTCCTGTCAATTTCTCTAAGAAGGGCATAACTCCACTCATTAAAAATGTCTTTAATTATATAGGCTTCAGCTTTCTTCATTTTGTGGATCACTAGGCCCACTTTGCTAATGATGAAAGAATAGAGACAGAGTTTAAGACATGAGTGCAATGGCAAATTTGAGCAGGCTCCACTATTTCCTACGATAAGCAATCACAGGTGCTTCAAGAGGAAAACATTTCTCCAATTTTCCTTGTTTTATTTCTTGATGTCAGGTTTTCACCACACATTTAATGTTTTGGACACTTTTACACTGATTCTCTGATTATGTTTTGTGGATGTTACATTACAAAGAGACTGACCCAATTTGAAGGTGGTTCTATTTAAGTGTGCAATATAAATTACATCAGCAGCAACTTACCAAAGTATCAAAAAAAGGGCTGTGGTCTACTTGAAAAATCTGGAATTGGACAAGCATGCAACAATTAAAACTTACATATGATTTACACAGCTCATTATTTTCTTATTTCATTGAGTCATGTCTTTAAACTATGCATATTTTAGGATTTTTATTTATAACCAACTTATACAGTAATGTTTTTTGTTGCTGTCACACTATTTCTTACCTTTCTATGCTGCATGTTTTAGCATTTCTTAAGGGGTCCAAAACAATGACAAATGAACATGATTTGGAAATCAAGTCCTTTCATGTATGTGAAATATACGTGTTTGAGTAAATATTTTGATGAAAATGTTAGTAAGAATTTACAGCGTACCACAGTGTGATGTTATTTTTTTTGCCTTGTTTTCTTTATCCATATTCAATTACCACCTGACCCTGTCAGACTAAATTTGTTGTTGGTTTGATGTTGATTTCATCATCGGTTTTATGGCACTGCGGATGGCCCCATCTATACTACGCTCGCTCATACTTTATATTTTTAGGTGTATTTCCACTATAATTTGCTGCTATACCAGTGAGTTTTACCAGAGAGCAACTCCTAGGCATCAAGAAATCCTCGCTTAACAGTTTTTATTTGGTCTTTATTGATCCAGAAAGTTTTTATGAGATAAGTTGGCTGCTGTTATCCGTCAACATTGATGCGTACCTGGCTGTAACATGTCACTTTGTGGATGAGAAAGCTTGGGTCAGTGCAGGACTGCTGGGAGTGCAGTAATTCCCCCAATTAAACACTGTTGAAAATATAGCTAATGTGAAAACCTCCTTGATGGAGGAGTGGGGAATCACTTATAAGGTGACATGTATGGTCACTGACGGTGCTCCTGATAGGTTTGCCTGTGTAAGAGAGCTGAAGCTTTGCCATCACATTTGCATTGCACATGCAATGAATTTGATGGTGAAGAAGTCACTTGACCACCATCCAGGCCAAAGCGATGAAACTGGTTGGCTACTTTAGAAGCAGCACCACTGCCAAGGTATGCTCTTCCAATTTAGAATAAACCCAATAGATTTCCTATGTTCCTACTGTAGTGAATCAATGGTCCAATCATCAGTGGATTTAAAAGAGAAGCTTTCACAAGTACAGCTTAATCTGGGCCTGGAACAACTGAAGCTGATGCCAGAGGTGGAGACCAGATGAAATAGCACATACTCAATGTTACCATGTTTGCTAGAATTAAGGGAGCCAGTTGGAGCAGCATTAGCTGGCCTACAAACTTACATTGTTTTATTAACTTCAAAAAATTCAACGTTGTTGGAGGGTGCCTTTCTTTACTGGCTCCATTTTATGATGCCACTGTTGAGCTGTTTGCTGAGTGGTTCCGCTCATGAAGATATTGGAGCGAAGCCTTCAGGAGGAGAAGACAGAGCCAGAACTAGCAGCTGCATTAGACTTTGGAGACAACCTCAAAAGACAACTATGGGATGAGCCACAGATTTTCCTATTCCAAGCTACCCTCCTCAACCATAGATTCAAAGTCCTAGGTTTTTCCAGCCACACTAAAGCCACCGAAGCAATTAAAAGACTTACTTCAGAGTGTACCATTATGTGTTCTAGACAGAGCTCACATGCAATCTCCTAGGCTTCCACCTCTCATAATATAACTGGAGGTAATCTATCATGTTTTCATTTTAAGAACAATTTCTATTAGAGCACTTGCCAACCTGATCTTCCGTTTTCTCTTAGGTAGCAAACTGTGGCATCGTATGGACAAGATGGATGCAAGAAAAACTCAAAATGTAACCTCTGATGCCACGGAACAAACGGAACAAGGAGATAAGAGCAGCTAAGAGAAGCTAAAGTGAGAAGCTAAACAGCAGCTTTTCAGCTAATGACCCTGCTACACTCTGGGAGATCTTTGTCATGACCCATGGGGGGTTTGATTGGATTTTGTTATTTTTGGATTGCACCTGTCACTTCCCTTAGTTGTCGGATTCTCCATTATATTACCATTAATTATGCCACCCTGCGTTTGACACCTCATGTTTGTTCCCTGGTCCGTCTCAGTTTAGTGCCTGGCCAGTTTTTTATATAAGTGTTACCTTTTCTTTCATTAAAACATTTTTTTATCACATCATGAGGCGTCCCAGCTCTTAGCTGCAGTTTGGTCCAACACCCGAAATACACAACATGACCTTGAACAACATTACAAGCTATAGGAGCCTATACCTTCACATTGTGATTACCCCCAAATGGCTGACAACCTCAAAAGGTTCTTCTCTAGGTTTGAAAACCAGCCATTCCCACCTCACTTCCACAGAATCACCTGCACCTCTCACCAACAACTCTGCAACCCCCTCTGCTCTCACCGTTGACCTGCTACCTCTGCCAAAGATAACTGAAGAACATATTGATATTTTCCTTCAGCGTCATAAAACCATAATAGCTCCAAGACCAATATGGAATTCTCCCTTTCACCTCAAAGTCTGACCTGACTAACCAGCACCAATCTCTACTCAGGTCTTCAACAAGTCTCTGGAGTTTTGTGAGGTTCCCTCCTGTTTCAAATGTACCACCATCATCCTTGTCCACAAGAAAGATAGCATCAGAGGGCTAAATGACTACTGAAGTCTCACTGTGACATCTGTGGTCATGAAATCCTTTGAGCAACTGGTGTTGAATATTTTGGAGGACATCACAAACCCCCTGCTGGATACCCTGTAGTTTGCTCACCATATCAACAGATCGACAGACGATGTGGTCAACCTAAGACTACAGTTCAGCTTGCAATACCTTGACCACCCAGGGATGTACGCTCAGATTCATTTTGTGGACTTTAGCTTTGCCTCTACCACTATCAACCTAAATATCCTCCATTAGAAGCTCACCGGGCTCAGTGTCAGCCTCCTCCTGTTAGTGTATCATTAGCTTCCTGACTCACCTGCAGTAGCAGGTAAAGCTGGGGAGCATCTTCTCCTGCATAACAACCATCAGCACCGGTATCCCCAGCGGTGGGTTTTCTCCCCCCTCATTCTCTTCCAACATACTTAGATTAGACAGTATGACTGATTAGGGGAAGACGTGTCAGCTAGGACACGTCTACATTATAGTATGAACTTCTCCACCAATGTGATGAGGGGAGCGCTGATATCATACTGTGCTCACCCCTGAATGGGTGTACACAATGGATCCTACTTAATGTGAGGAATGAACGTGGCTCTCTGGCATCCGTAAATCTGCCAATCGCATTGTTGTGTATAAAAGCCCAGTACTGAAGCTGTAAACATCCCTTTGCCCTTTAGATTAAATATGGTAAAATATAGTTTTGGTTTCAAGAGTCTTTTTATTGCTACATAACTCTACAATAGAAACTCCACATTATTCAGAAAAAGAACCTGGGGTGACCACAGCCAGATCAATTCTTTAACAACACAAACAACTGCACCTCATGGGAACCATATGTAAAACTCTTGAAATTTGCAAATGACACCAAGGTCATTGATCTGATCCAGGATGGTGAGGCGTCTGTATAAAATTGAAGTGGATCGGCTGGTCCACTGATACCATTAGTACCACCCAGAGCTTAGTTTCCTGCTGCATTTCAAGAAGTACAACCTTCCACAGAAACTGCTGGTCATCTTTTACACTGATATCACTGCTGTCTGGCCTGTGTTTGCCCACCACTCTGTAGTTTGGCTCATCCACAAAACAGGATGGGTCCAAATTACAAAAAACAATTAGGTACATGGAGAAGATAAAATAATGTGGGCTGATGTTCCCTACTTCCAGGTTATGTACAGGTCTACGGTCAGGAAAAGGACAGCTTACATCTCTGCAGACCCAAAGTTTCCTGCACACAAACTTTCTAGACTTTTTCCTTGGTGCTACAGAGAGGTATTTGCAAAAACGAGACACAATAGAGAAAGTTTAGTTCCCCAGCCTGTCTTTCTAATGAACACATTGAACATCTCACAGCCTGAGTAGCCAGTTACTCGGCTGTGGAACAAAGGATATATCACAAACTCACAACCTCCCTTTTATTTCGTTACATATGTCAAAAAACAAAGATTTTTACCTGTATTTATACCTGATGTCTGTACACTGTGAGTGATGTAGCAGATTCCGACGCAGATTCCGAATCTGATTGGTAAGTCTTGTGTTGTATGACTCCTAAACACGTTTGGTTAGGTTTCCTAAGTGTGTTGGTTTTTAAGAGGAATACCACCTCTAACTGTCAGAATAAAACAAATTTTGCGTTTGGGACGCTTCAGTATAAAATATAGGTTTTATTGTTGCTCATCAAACCAGTTTATTCTTTCTATTTCTCTTATAGAACCACCCTCCTAAAAACTATTCCTACACTTCATGTCTTTGTGACTCCTTTAACTGAGGCAAGTGTCTTGTCTTTGCTCACTTCAGCGTGGCCTTGAGGCTTATTTCCATAATGCAGCTATTGTGTTGTTTTTGTCCTCATTACCGTTTTAGATGAGTCAGGTTGCAGCCTGTGTCCTAAATCACATTGAACTGAATGGTGCATTGAACCAGGTGTGACAGTAAAGACTCAGCATATTTCGCATAAATTCCAGGTGTTGAAAGATGTTCTTCTTTCAATCTGGAGCAAAATGCTTGAATGTTAAAGTTGTTGGTTAGATTTGTTGGTTAGAAAATCCACAAGAGGGGAAGTTCAGATATTGTTTTTCAAAAGTCTTAAATATTTCAGACACCAGTAAAATAAATGTGTGTCCTCTTACTGAACGCATCATTTGTGGCATCGACATTGTGCAGTTGACAGCTTACGAAGTTGGAAGACGGTGATGAGCCTTTCAAAAAATGTCCTCCTCCCACATCTTCTCTTACATTTGACCTTTTGTCTACTGGTTCATCTGCCCCTCTTCCTCACCCTAACCGCCACTGTTTCTCAGCAGCATTTCCATTTGCAGCACAGCTATTCTTGATTAGCTCCCATCATCCCAGACAGCAGTGAACCTAAAGGTAGAGAACGTAGTGACAATGTGTGAAAATATTTCTCTTTTAGTAGGGGCCAATTAACCCAAACAACACCTTTAGCATGTGGTTTGTATTCCACAAAGTTTTTACATGCAAAAGCAATGTAATACCCTCACTTGCTCTGCTTGATTTCCTTTGCTGTGCCGGTTTCTGGCAGATTTTGTTGGAATTAATAGGCTCTAATATCTTGCAGATGTGTCTTGATTAAAACTACGGTCCTAACATTACCCACATGTGCATATGTACAGTGTGCTTAGCAGCTGATGAATGTCGGGACCATTAAAGAAAACCCTAGCACAGATGAAAATGGCAATAAACAAGGAGGGAGAAGAAGAAAGACAGAAAGCATGGAAGGAGGAAATGTAGAGGAGGTGGGTTGGGTCAGGAAAATAATGTCTTTGTAAATGGCGCACAAAAACGCACTCATAAGATGGTGGTTATTTTCTTTCTCAGCTCATTTTGCTGAGGAAAAAATGTATACATGAATGTTCAGACTGTGCTGCAAAACAAAGAATTCAGACTGTTGCTATTTTCTGTCCTCACAGTATGATTCCTGGGGTCCGTTCTTCGTACGTTGCTTAAAACATCCAAGATCAAATGAGACATCCAAGATGATTTCATCCGGGTAATCATGATCCGGCTAATTGGGTTCTTCGAACACACCTGTTGTTTACGATTAGTATCACTGGATTGAGTTATCTGAGACAACTGCGCGTTCATGCGTTTGTTTAAAAGGGGAAATGTATCGATAGTAGAAACATTGATCAGCAACGCTGCTATTGGCTGTTCAGCATGGCCAAAGAACGCCCACAGTTTTTTTCACAGCAGAACAAAAGCTTTTAATGGAAGGTTATGCCGAATTTGAGTCATTAATTAAAACACCTAAAAATCTGTTAAAGCCAGGAGAGAGGGCTGGCAAAAAGCAGCAGACAAATTAATGTGTAAATACTGTCCATGGTAGATGTTTCTATCACTTTCTACAGTATTAATTTTTGCATTTTAATAATCTCATATTTACTTTGTTCTTTTATGTCAGAGCCTCCACGGGACCCACTAGAACATGGGGACAAGTAAAAGTGAAATACAAGAATATTCTACAAAATGGTAGCCTTTAATTATTATACTGTATTTTAAAAAGGCACTTGTTATGTCAAGAGATCCAAATTTCAGTGTCATTCCTTAGACACTGGAAGTAAAGGACACGTGCAAACTGGGAATTTTAACAAAAAAAAACAAAAAAAACAATCTTTATCCATAAAAAATGAAAATCTTCCTTTTCCAAGTCATCCACAGTTTACACAGTAAAACTGTATTGCTCCGTGTCTAGATAATTCAACCATAGTTTTTTCTAATACAATATACGGCTCGACAGGAAGCAAGCCTTTCAAAGTAAACTAAACTTCACAATAAAATGGCCCGAACAAATCTTCTTACTGAATAGGATAAAAATAAAAAGCAAACCACCATACAAATAACTTAAAATTTTAGATTTATGGCTCCAACACCACTTTTTCCTCTTTAAAAGCCACTGTTAAATTATGTGTTTGTCTGTTTATTACAGCCACCAAGAAAAATCTCTACACTGTCGCGCTGCTCTAAAAGATCCTGTCTATTGCGCAATACGCGATTAATTCGAAAAACTCTGCAAATTATTCTTGCACCTTCCGCAACAGGTTGCAGTCATAAAAATGGACATATCTACGGCAGACTTCCCTATCTCCTCCGCTTATACAGCCGTGATCTAATCTTGTTTACATGAAATAAGCCTGCTCTGGAGCAGGTTCAAGCTGGCGCACTTGTTGCTATGACAACAAGTGCAGGAAGTCTTTCGAAGAACCAAACGATCCAAGATCATGCCAAATCGTCAACAATGAAATCCTGCTAACTGAGTTAGCGACGTACGAAGAACGGACCCCAGGACGTTGCTCGTGTTTTGTTTAAAGTACTTGCATAAAATTGGAGCATAGAAGGCAAAAGAAAGAATAAAGTGCAATTCTGGGGCTCAGTTTGTGTTTGGGGCTCAGATAAACATAGATGCAGCATGTTGGGCATGTGAAGGATCATTGTCAATCCCCGTTGGGCTTGTTCTCTCTCCAATCAAGAAAATCTGAATAATTGGATTAATATGTTTTGCCAACCAAACGTATTCCAAAAGATAGTGCTAAACAGCTGCGCTACAAACAAAGGAAACATTTTTTGGAGCACTGATGATCAATACAACACTCACTTCAGAGAACTTGGCAGAGGTGTTGAAGTGGATCTGTTTAGGGCCAAGGAGCATGTTAATGTATTTCAAGGACGCATGGGAAGCTTTTTAGTATTGATTTGTCTGTTAAGCCAAAAAAGTGTGCTGAAATTGTACAAAAACATATTGCCTGTTTCATTTAACATGATGAGCTGGCAATACAATAAAGCATCATTTGACTTTAATGAAGCTCAATATGTATAAATTCTCATAGCCTTTGCTGCCCAAAGTCTTTTATTCTACATTGTTCTTAAAGTCCAAAGTGTACACAGCTTGACAGTATTTTATCCTTTTTTTTTTTCTGTTGTGGGGTTACAATGTATCATCACTGATAGCACATACTAAAACTTTCTCAAGCAGGGAAAAAAAAAAGGTTTCTTCATTTTTGTTCTGAAGATTCTTCTTAAATCTCTGAAGATGACTTTGCAAAGAAGGATTCTTCATAAAATTAAGAACATTATAGACAATCCCAGGCATTCTCTTAATCAGACTATTATACTACAACAGAGTGTCTTCAGTCAGAGGCTTCTTCAGATTATATGTAAAACAGACAGCTACAGGAGATCCTTCCTGCTTGCAGCCATCAACATCTACAATAACTCACTGAAAAAAAACTGTAACATGAGTTACACTAGCATTTAATTTCACTTTGGGATTCCATCCATCCATTTTCTAACATGTCTATTCCTTGTGAGTCGGGAGGCTGGTGCCTATCTCCAGCTGTCAATGGGTGCACATTGGGATTAATAGTAGTTGAATTTCTTGAAATTAAAGAACCGCACATCCTGTACCAAATAGATGGAGAAATTTTTTTTGTTGCGACTAGACAAATATTGGCGGGGTATATCCAAGCATTATAGCAGCCTGACTCGGCCATTGTCACCAACCTTTTTAGTCCCTGCCTATTTACAAAGTATCATTGGAAGCTTTGTGGTTAGGGTTAACTCCATTTTATTTCTCTGAAAACAAATGATTCTGAAAAGTCCACCCAAGTGTAGATTTCTAAAAACTCAGTTTTTGAGCCTGGCAAGACAAGTTTTAAGGTCCGGCGCATCAAAGTCTGTGACGACTGATGCAGCGCTGACGTCATGTGTGACCATTGTTATAGACTTACCATACCATTTTTAAGTTATTTACATTTCAGACTGGTAAAACTTCAGGGAGAGCCCAGGCCAACATAACAAACAAAACAACCCTAACCAGAAAATAAAAGAAGAACTTACCTAAAAACCAATAAAAGCAAAATAGTACAAATCTACAAACTAACCTATACCTAAAAATCCTGCCGTGTGAACCAGCCTTTAGCCGTTGATTGTAGCTCCGTTGCTGTTACTCTATATGTTGAACATGGCTGAGAGTCGCAAGAAGCAAACCTTGTACACGTGTATGAGAAGAAGAGGAAGGCCTCAGTGGATATAGCTCAACATCGCCTATATTCTGAAGGATCCTGACTGGCTGGCATAGGTTTTAGCTTTGCGGTGCACTACCCTGCCATGCATCTGGCATGTTTAAACAACGCTCAGTGGTGAATACGGCGGGTTTGTGTGGATGAAAACCTTTCTAAAAATTATCCTGTGTGTATAAACATTTTTTAAAAACAATCTAGGGGAGACATTTGTCTTTCTAAAGACCTGGCTACACGTATTCAAGGCCTTGATAACACTAAAAACTCAGTTTAGCTCTATCTCTTTGAGAACTAAAGTTCCACAATAATGTTAAAATGTATCAACTTCAAAGTTTCCATTAACAGTAACAAAGAAAATCCGGTTCAATGCTACTCTTTAATATTCTGGTGAAGGCATAAGTTCTCACCCAAGTAAGAAATGATTAAAATGTGTGTAACTTCAGAACTTGTGTTAACTGTCCCCTGTTCTCTCTTTCGTAACGTCTCATCCAACCTCCTGTCAGCTTATGAGGACATGCAGATAACTGGTGATGAATAGTGATGAGCAGATGGGACAAACGTGTGTGTGAGTGCAACTATAGGGTTGCTAATGTGAGACCTGGAGCCCTCTTTAGCCTCTGTCTCTCAGCTTGACACTGCCAGTAACCCTGTGGGAGGGGACATCCCAATTCTGTCAACAACACCTACTCAGAGAGGCTTTACTAAAGACTCTGATCCTCATGAGAAGAGATATAAGAAAAAGATATCCAAAGACAGAAGGAGGGCAGAAGTTTTTTTAGTTAGACTTTATGGCTGACGTCAAATTCCAGCAGGATTTTTTCTCTCAATTGAGATCTGATGCGTCTTTAAAGTGTTCCTTTTTTTTCAACAGTGTAATATGCAGTCAAATAAACAGTTAAGTGACTTCCAAAGGGGTGGGCGTTTAGTTATTTATCATGGTACAGAGTCAGTGCCTTACACCACTGATACACAGATGTCACAGAGACAGCCCAAATTCTAAGATTTTCTTTTAGGATAACAGTGCAATATGTAGTCTTGTCTGTGGGTTGATGAACAGTGGAGGTTTAATTCACCTAATAGCTTTCCAGCTTTGGTAAAGGGAAGAAGCTTATTTTATGAAACCCATCAATCTATTCTGTATGGAAATAGATTTAATGACAAAGCCTCCACTAGAATATCTTAAATGAGCTCTGACTCAAACATTAACATATAACCAATATTATACACTGCCTTCCCAAAGTATTCCTCTGGCATGAATATTTTCACATTTTCTACTTTGGGGTTGTTTGTTTGACAAACTGACTTGTTTGTGGGGGATTGCTGGAAAGCTAGGAAGCCAATAAAACCTGCTGGGTTTCCTACCATGGAATTTTTCAATTCATCCTAGGTTTTTAGGATGAATTGAAGTTGACTGTATTGTTTAATGACAAAGAACCCAGCCAGCATGTTGCTGTGGGCCCCATATGGGTTACAGATGGGCTTCATGGGTAAGGAGTGGGCCCCATATAAATTGTATATGGGGAAGTCCATGAGGGCTGACCATGTGGTGTGGGCTCATGTTAAAACTGGGTAGCATTACATAGGACCCAGATGGACTTGGTTATATAGGCCCCACATGGGGAGCCCATATGGGCAGCTCATAGGAGGGCCTACATGGAGCCTATAGAGTATGGTCCGAAACTGGGTATGATTGTGTAGGGCCCATATAGATTTGATTATGTGGGCCCCACATGGTGAGCCCCCCGTCTGTGAAACTGCTGAAGTTTGCAGATAACACCACTGTTACTGGGCTGATCCAGGGCAATGATGAGTCTCCAGGCAGACAGCAGGTGGAAGGGCTGGTTCACTGGTGTGCTGAAACCACCAGGAGCAAACCTCGCTATCTAGGGCTATGTAAATAGATCAGTACATGTATGGTTATGTAAAATTATATCCGGACATATAATTTGTAAATGTGTGCTAGAAAAAACAAACCAAAACAGCAACAGCAAACAAAGGTATGGCATGTGTCTTTATTTTGTTGATAGCTGGCAGCACAACTCAACTGTAGGAGCAAATTATATACCAGTAATATAACCGCTATGTTTGTAGTGAATGTCTGCAGGCTTTACTACAGAAGATATGTCACATTAATGTCATTTATATAGAGCTTGTGTCTCAAGAAAATATCAAAAACGCAGTCCTTTCAATGTGTTTTTGGTTTTCTAGGTGACTTCACATAGAGTTTACATGTAGTCAATGTTCTCCATTCAGGAAAAACAATGTAATGTTATTGCTTCAATATGTGTGTAAACATTGGGTATCAAAAATAAAAAAAACATACCCTCTTTGGTTTCTTTTCATTACTTCAGTTGTCAAACATGTCCAGAAATTTGTCTTCACCACTTTTTAAAAAAAAAAAGACAAGACAAAAGGAACATAATCAGTCAATAGAACAATCTCATCTGATGTTATGTACCTAGTTTCTAGATGTGTTTGTATGAGTCATCCTAAAGATCCTGTACTTTCTCACCAGTGTCTAGCACACATATTTAACCACAACTGTTTCTTTTGGCATAGATGCTTCCCTTCTGCTCACATTCACAACTAGATTTATTCATAAAAATAAACTGTCCATAGTGGGAATCACTTGAAATTCTCCTATTTCATTCAAACATGTGGCTGTTTTTTATTTTTTTTCTCCAGCTTTTCTCCACAGATTTCAGCCAAGTATCTGCCCTTCCAGGACAAATATAGTGATGCCCCTGATATTACAGATTATGGTGTTATGTGTCAACTTTTAACTGAAAATGTGATGGACTTGAGTACATTCAACCTTTAGGCCAGTGTGCATTAGCACATATCTTCTACAGGAGAAAATACGTATGAACTAATTGTTGGATTCTGCTGTGAGATCTATTTTGGCCAAACTAGGCTTTCCCAGTTCAACTTATCATATAAGCGATAGCTGTAACTGTAGATATCTTTTCAGCAGGGCCGAGCTCAATTTGTGGCAGCGGCATCTGACACCGGCACTTCCTGTGGCATGCGGTGATTTGTGGCATGCGAAGTGGCATGCGGTGTGGCATGCGGAGTGGCATGCGGTGTGGCATGCGGAGTGGCATGCGGAGTGGCATGCGGTGCGGCATGCGGAGCGGCATGCGGAGTGGCATGCGGAGCTTTGTGGCATGCGGAGTGGCATGCGGTGTGGCATGCGGAGTGGCATGCGGAGTGGCATGCGGAGTGGCATGCGGAGTGGCATGCGGTGCGGCATGCGGTGCGGCATGCGGAGCGGCATGCGGAGTGGCATGCGGAGCGGCATGCGGAGTGGCATGCGGAGCAGCATGCGGTGTGGCATGCGGTGTGGCATGCGGTGGCATGCGGTGGCATGCGGTGTGGCATGCGGTGTGGCATGCGGAGTGGCATGCGGTGTGGCATGCGGTGGCAATGCGGTGTGGCATGCTGTGTGGCATGCTGTGTGGCATGCGGTGTGGCATGCGGTGTGGAACTGCTGTTTCTGTTTTTACGCAAACTGTTTGTTACAGACGTCTGTTACACTATAGCTACTTGTAAATAATCATATTCTTATTGCATTATTTTCAATAAAAGCTGAACCTCCACCAAGTCCTTGCACTTCTTGTGACACCTCCACCAACTACTGGCTCTTTTTGTGGCAGCAGGAGTGGCAATTGCGGTGGTGGCTGCAGGACTTTCACTGGTATGCACTTACCAAGAAGATGTCACGGCTGTTGCTGCATTCCTGTTGCTGTGTGTGGGCAAATAATTTGTTAGCTACCCGTTACTCTTTAACTACTTCCAAATAATCATGTTTTATTCATATTATTTCCAATAAAACCTTGTTTAATAACCGCCAGCTTTGTGGCAGCTGCAGTGGCATACATCCGCCACAAGGTGTCACTAATCCGGCATGCCACCTGCTGCCCTTCTGCGAAAATGCTTAGATTTTCGGGTTGTTTAATACCTACTATATATTTACATTCAATTATTCATGTATTAAATTCACATAATTTACCAAACATTTTCAAGCAATTTAATACAAAAGTTATAAGGTTACTGTATGTGTGGTTTAACTCGTGATTAGAGAAACAAATGTGGTGATATAAATACATCACTAAATACATCATCTTTGTGGCACCTAACGGCCACAGTGTGCCAGTGTGTTTTCAAGTGATGTATTTATATCACCACATTTGCAGTGTTGTATAGGAACGAAGTAAAAATACTTCACTACTGTACTTAAGTATATTTTGGAGTACTTTATATTTTTATCGAGTATAAACATTTTTGATAACTTTTACTTCACTATATTTCTGAACTTAATTGCATACTTTTACTCCAATACATTGTCAATGTTTGGTTTAGTTACTCGTTACACAGCACTGCTGTGGGCCAGCGGGGGCGGGGCCTGGCGCTCCACACAGCCAATCACTAACGCGTCTGGTCTTTGATTGACAAGGTAGACACCCCCCTTTAACTCCACTCTCATTGGTTGTGCTGCCTTAAATCCCCCCTTCCCTCTTCCTGATTGGCTGTTTTCTATTGCGTGTGCGTGCGTCCTTGGAGCGGAGAATTCAGTTTTGATTCATACTGAGATACTGTGGTTACCACAATTAATACTAGGCTACGAAACTAGTCCCAGTTAATATCTCAAAATAGCATTTAATTCTGAAGTATAACACATTTTATTAAAAATTCAGATTCTTAGCCACACAGCCACCTGAAAAAGAAAAGGTGAGGGTTCCCCTTTTACCAATATTTCATTGTTATTATTGCTTTCATTTTTTTGTCGACCATTTGAGGCAGTTCAGGCATAAATAGGAGGTGTAATTTCTATTAGACAATTACTATTAAATGTAGTAATAGCAACCCTTGTGCATCAGTGCCCTAACCCTAGTTTTGTGTCTTTAGGGAAATTATTCCTCACTTTTATCAATATAGCTAGTCTAACTATTGTCATCATGCAGGTTTTACAAACGCACAAGGTGTTATCGAGTGAAAACAATTCAATCTGTTTGTCATACCTGGACCTATATTGTTGCTTGTTTGACGAGCTTTAGCTCAAAACTGTGTCAACTCTAAGAATCTTACATCTGGACTGAAAATGGAAAGCCTGTTGTTCATTAGAGGTGGGCGGATCGATCCTAGGATCGATACTATCGATACCAACGCGGGTATTGATATTGAACAATATTCTTTTAACAGGATCGATCCTTTTTATTATCTCCCGCGCGCGCTGACTGCAGCAGATTCACCAGATCAGTCTCCCCTTCTGTGCCAACACCGGCACTCTGCTGGCTGCTGCTCCCCCTCCCCTCTCGTACATGGCTCAGCGGCACCAGCCAATCAGCACGCAGGCTCAGCCTGTCCCGCCCACTGTGCTCTCTCAACTCAACATACACAAACAACCGCCGCGCGCGGCGCGCGGCTCCTGTTCAGACACGGAGAGAGAGAGAGAGAGAGAGAGACAGCCAGAGCGCAAAAACTTGAAGAGAGAAATATGTTTAGTAAAAAGCTGGTTAAATTTAGTGGAAACACAACAAACAGAGGAAAGAGTGAAAGCGACAGAGGAAACTTCTCTGATTGCCCCGACAGACCAGACCCACAGACTGACGTCACTGACTGAGGCGTTTCAGTCCTCCGGAGGACATCCAGGTAGATCAGAGCAGCAGTTCATGTTAATTGTCAAAGCAGATATTATCTATCATATGTTACTGGAGCCCACACAGAAAATGTAATTAAGACCCTGAAAGAACCCAGTACATATATCCTATTAAAAAGTGTTATTTAAGATAAGATAAGATAGATAGCTAATCCTTTATTTATCCCACAACGGGGAAAATTATAGGATTAAAGCAACAAGCAGGTGCACACAATACAGACAAAATTACATGAGGATTAAAAGATATAAGAGGTGGATTAGGAAAAAAAAACACTGAACATAACATTATTATTATTATTTAATTGTAATAATAAAATAAAAATCAAATGTTAAAAGTATCGGTATCGGATCGATATCGGCGATACTGCCCCCTGTATTTACTTGGTATCGGATCGATTAAAAATTCCCGGTATCGCCCACCTCTATTGTTCATGCCAGGAATCACAGTCAACACTGGGGGCTGAGCACCCCTACAGGTCAGATCCTAGAATCGCCCCTGATCACCACTAACAGGATAAGAAGCTGGTTCAGTAGTAAAGCAGGTTAAATTAACCTTGTGGTATAGGTAGAGCATCTATTAGTAGAGCTGGGAGTCCTACTTTTCTGAACTAAATGATACCTGCAACCGCAGGTGTATCTATTAGCAAGTTTACCACTTCCTGTAGGTTAGATATCACTTCATCACTTAACCATGTTCTTAGTATACACCCCCTTTGCCTGCACTTGGTCGTGTACAATTTTAAAGTGCATAGCACTGACCTTACTTGAAGAAGGAAAACTGAAAGCTTACAAAAAAGTTGTATTTTCTGCCTAAACTTGGTCTACATTTCTCCTGCACTTGGTTGTTTATATTATTTTAAGGGAATTTGACTTTCAAGGTTTACCAACATCTAAAAAATGTAATTCAAACTGCTTTGCTTTGATTTACTTTTTACTTATACTTTTTATTACATTACTTGAGTACATCTATGTTTACAGTAATTTTCATACTTAAGTAAAAGACATTTCAGATACTTCAAGACTTTTACTCAAGTAACATTTCAGTCAGTGACTTGGACTTTTACCAAAGTCATATTTTGGAGAGGTACCTATATTTTTATTTGACTCCGAGATTTCAGTACTTTATACAACACTGCACATTTGTTTCTCTAATCACGAGTTAAACCACACATACAGTAACCTTATAACTTTTGTATTAAATTGCTTGAAAATGTTTGTTAAATTATGTGAATTTAATACATGAATAATTGAATGTAAATATATAGTAGGTATTAAATAACCCGAAAATCTAAGCATTTTCGCGGAAGGGCAGCAGGTGGCATGCCGGATTAGTGACACCTTGTGGCGGATGTATGCCACTGCAGCTGCCACAAAGCTGGCGGTTATTAAACAAGGTTTTATTGGAAATAATATGAATAAAACATGATTATTTGGAAGTAGTTAAAGAGTGACGGGTAGCTAACAAATCATTTGCCCACACACAGCAACAGGAATGCAGCAACAGCCGTGACATCTTCTTGGTAAGTGCATACCAGTGAAAGTCCTGCAGCCACCACCGCAATTGCCACTCCTGCTGCCACAAGAAGAGCCAGTAGTTGGTGGAGGTGTCACAAGAAGTGCCAGGACTTGGTGGAGGTTCAGCTTTTATTGGAAATAATGCAATAAAAATATGATTATTTACAAGTAGCTATAGTGTAACAGACGTCTGTAACAAACAGTTTGCGTAAAAACAGAAACAGCAGTTCCACACCGCATGCCACACCGCATCCCACACAGCATGCCACACCGCATTGCCACCGCATGCCACTCAGCATGCCGCTCCGCATGCCGCACCGCATGCCACTCCGCATGCCACTCCGCATGCCACACCGCATGCCACACCGCATCCCACACAGCATGCCACACCGCATTGCCACCGCATGCCACTCAGCATGCCGCTCCGCATGCCGCACCGCATGCCACTCCGCATGCCACTATCATCTATCAACATAATTTGGTTTTATTTCTGAGTTTTGACTGAGGCTTGAGAAACTGTTGATGTTCAGGTTTTGATTGTTTTCATTCCAGGATTAGATAAGAAACGCAATAATTTAAGCTTTGTACATTCAAAAACATTTTCTACTGCAGTTATTTTTACACAAAGTAAGAAATAACTCTCCTAATTTAATTGGAAGAAGTGTAACAGAACTCATGCAAACAGAAAGATTTTTTTTTAAATGGAAGGTTTATATCAAGATTAAAAACACATTTGTTCAGGATTGCATTTGACTGTTCTAGGTAAACTGTTTTACTGAATAATCATTAGTTCAAGATTGTATTCCAACTGTTTTTAAATTTAGCTTTTAGTTTTAATTTTCCCATGTTTTATTTTGTTAAACTTTTTCTACATTGTATGCCAACTTGCTTTTATTCTGTTTTGATTTTCCTATATTTTAATCTTGTGATGCACTTTGCATTGTCTTTGTACTTAAATGTGCTATACAAATACATGTGCTTTGCCTTGACTTCATTTTCAGCATACACACTGAATGAATGTGGAATTGTTGTACGCACACAAATGCACATTTCTTTTTATGGGGAACAAATTTGTGTAACCACGTGCAACTTTAGAAATTTGACATGTTCAGTGACAGCAAAAATAAAAAGCACAGGGAGCAGAGGAAAAAAAAGGTTGATGACAACTGAATTGCAGGTCTGCTGTTTGGAAGCCTTGCGGTTCCTCAGTCAACCACAGTGACGATAGAGAAAGGAAAGGTAGGTCAAATGAAATGTTTGTCTCAACATTGCTTAGCAGCTAAAAGCACTTAATCTGACTACAGCATCAGCTAGAGTTAATTTGTTTTCAATGCTATCACTGTCCTCAAAGTGTACCCAACTGCAGTTATTGTAGACAACCTTCATAGTTACGGATAGTGACTCAAAACCTTTAAGAAATATAATGCATCCCATTTTAAAATGTGTGACTGGGTCTAGTAATACACATGCAATATAAAATAGCATAAACAAAGCATCTTTTAATGTCACATCGTAATGTATTACTTAAAAAACAAGAAAAAATACACATTTCCTAACAAGCAGGTTGACATCAGCACTAGAATTGAGAAAAATGAGAAAAAGTGAATGTCTGCAGGCTTTACTACAGAAGATATGTCACATTAATGTCATTTATATAGAGCTTGTGTCTCAAGAAAATATCAAAAACGCAGTCCTTTCAATGTGTTTTTGGTTTTCTAGGTGACTTCACATAGAGTTTACATGTAGTCAATGTTCTCCATTCAGGAAAAACAATGTAATGTTATTGCTTCAATATGTGTGTAAACATTGGGTATCAAAAATAAAAAAAACATACCCTCTTTGGTTTCTTTTCATTACTTCAGTTGTCAAACATGTCCAGAAATTTGTCTTCACCACTTTTTAAAAAAAAAAGACAAGACAAAAGGAACATAATCAGTCAATAGAACAATCTCATCTGATGTTATGTACCTAGTTTCTAGATGTGTTTGTATGAGTCATCCTAAAGATCCTGTACTTTCTCACCAGTGTCTAGCACACATATTTAACCACAACTGTTTCTTTTGGCATAGATGCTTCCCTTCTGCTCACATTCACAACTAGATTTATTCATAAAAATAAACTGTCCATAGTGGGAATCACTTGAAATTCTCCTATTTCATTCAAACATGTGGCTGTTTTTTATTTTTTTTCTCCAGCTTTTCTCCACAGATTTCAGCCAAGTATCTGCCCTTCCAGGACAAATATAGTGATGCCCCTGATATTACAGATTATGGTGTTATGTGTCAACTTTTAACTGAAAATGTGATGGACTTGAGTACATTCAACCTTTAGGCCAGTGTGCATTAGCACATATCTTCTACAGGAGAAAATACGTATGAACTAATTGTTGGATTCTGCTGTGAGATCTATTTTGGCCAAACTAGGCTTTCCCAGTTCAACTTATCATATAAGCGATAGCTGTAACTGTAGATATCTTTTCAGCAGGGCCGAGCTCAATTTGTGGCAGCGGCATCTGACACCGGCACTTCCTGTGGCATGCGGTGATTTGTGGCATGCGAAGTGGCATGCGGTGTGGCATGCGGAGTGGCATGCGGTGTGGCATGCGGAGTGGCATGCGGAGTGGCATGCGGTGCGGCATGCGGAGCGGCATGCGGAGTGGCATGCGGAGCTTTGTGGCATGCGGAGTGGCATGCGGTGTGGCATGCGGAGTGGCATGCGGAGTGGCATGCGGAGTGGCATGCGGTGCGGCATGCGGAGTGGCATGCGGAGCGGCATGCGGTGTGGCATGCGGTGTGGCATGCGGTGGCATGCGGTGGCATGCGGTGTGGCATGCGGTGTGGCATGCGGAGTGGCATGCGGAGTGGCATGCGGTGTGGCATGCGGTGGCAATGCGGTGTGGCATGCTGTGTGGCATGCGGTGTGGCATGCGGTGTGGAACTGCTGTTTCTGTTTTTACGCAAACTGTTTGTTACAGACGTCTGTTACACTATAGCTACTTGTAAATAATCATATTCTTATTGCATTATTTTCAATAAAAGCTGAACCTCCACCAAGTCCTTGCACTTCTTGTGACACCTCCACCAACTACTGGCTCTTTTTGTGGCAGCAGGAGTGGCAATTGCGGTGGTGGCTGCAGGACTTTCACTGGTATGCACTTACCAAGAAGATGTCACGGCTGTTGCTGCATTCCTGTTGCTGTGTGTGGGCAAATAATTTGTTAGCTACCCGTTACTCTTTAACTACTTCCAAATAATCATGTTTTATTCATATTATTTCCAATAAAACCTTGTTTAATAACCGCCAGCTTTGTGGCAGCTGCAGTGGCATACATCCGCCACAAGGTGTCACTAATCCGGCATGCCACCTGCTGCCCTTCTGCGAAAATGCTTAGATTTTCGGGTTGTTTAATACCTACTATATATTTACATTCAATTATTCATGTATTAAATTCACATAATTTACCAAACATTTTCAAGCAATTTAATACAAAAGTTATAAGGTTACTGTATGTGTGGTTTAACTCGTGATTAGAGAAACAAATGTGGTGATATAAATACATCACTAAATACATCATCTTTGTGGCACCTAACGGCCACAGTGTGCCAGTGTGTTTTCAAGTGATGTATTTATATCACCACATTTGCAGTGTTGTATAGGAACGAAGTAAAAATACTTCACTACTGTACTTAAGTATATTTTGGAGTACTTTATATTTTTATCGAGTATAAACATTTTTGATAACTTTTACTTCACTATATTTCTGAACTTAATTGCATACTTTTACTCCAATACATTGTCAATGTTTGGTTTAGTTACTCGTTACACAGCACTGCTGTGGGCCAGCGGGGGCGGGGCCTGGCGCTCCACACAGCCAATCACTAACGCGTCTGGTCTTTGATTGACAAGGTAGACACCCCCCTTTAACTCCACTCTCATTGGTTGTGCTGCCTTAAATCCCCCCTTCCCTCTTCCTGATTGGCTGTTTTCTATTGCGTGTGCGTGCGTCCTTGGAGCGGAGAATTCAGTTTTGATTCATACTGAGATACTGTGGTTACCACAATTAATACTAGGCTACGAAACTAGTCCCAGTTAATATCTCAAAATAGCATTTAATTCTGAAGTATAACACATTTTATTAAAAATTCAGATTCTTAGCCACACAGCCACCTGAAAAAGAAAAGGTGAGGGTTCCCCTTTTACCAATATTTCATTGTTATTATTGCTTTCATTTTTTTGTCGACCATTTGAGGCAGTTCAGGCATAAATAGGAGGTGTAATTTCTATTAGACAATTACTATTAAATGTAGTAATAGCAACCCTTGTGCATCAGTGCCCTAACCCTAGTTTTGTGTCTTTAGGGAAATTATTCCTCACTTTTATCAATATAGCTAGTCTAACTATTGTCATCATGCAGGTTTTACAAACGCACAAGGTGTTATCGAGTGAAAACAATTCAATCTGTTTGTCATACCTGGACCTATATTGTTGCTTGTTTGACGAGCTTTAGCTCAAAACTGTGTCAACTCTAAGAATCTTACATCTGGACTGAAAATGGAAAGCCTGTTGTTCATTAGAGGTGGGCGGATCGATCCTAGGATCGATACTATCGATACCAACGCGGGTATTGATATTGAACAATATTCTTTTAACAGGATCGATCCTTTTTATTATCTCCCGCGCGCGCTGACTGCAGCAGATTCACCAGATCAGTCTCCCCTTCTGTGCCAACACCGGCACTCTGCTGGCTGCTGCTCCCCCTCCCCTCTCGTACATGGCTCAGCGGCACCAGCCAATCAGCACGCAGGCTCAGCCTGTCCCGCCCACTGTGCTCTCTCAACTCAACATACACAAACAACCGCCGCGCGCGGCGCGCGGCTCCTGTTCAGACACGGAGAGAGAGAGAGAGACAGCCAGAGCGCAAAAACTTGAAGAGAGAAATATGTTTAGTAAAAAGCTGGTTAAATTTAGTGGAAACACAACAAACAGAGGAAAGAGTGAAAGCGACAGAGGAAACTTCTCTGATTGCCCCGACAGACCAGACCCACAGACTGACGTCACTGACTGAGGCGTTTCAGTCCTCCGGAGGACATCCAGGTAGATCAGAGCAGCAGTTCATGTTAATTGTCAAAGCAGATATTATCTATCATATGTTACTGGAGCCCACACAGAAAATGTAATTAAGACCCTGAAAGAACCCAGTACATATATCCTATTAAAAAGTGTTATTTAAGATAAGATAAGATAGATAGCTAATCCTTTATTTATCCCACAACGGGGAAAATTATAGGATTAAAGCAACAAGCAGGTGCACACAATACAGACAAAATTACATGAGGATTAAAAGATATAAGAGGTGGATTAGGAAAAAAAAACACTGAACATAACATTATTATTATTATTTAATTGTAATAATAAAATAAAAATCAAATGTTAAAAGTATCGGTATCGGATCGATATCGGCGATACTGCCCCCTGTATTTACTTGGTATCGGATCGATTAAAAATTCCCGGTATCGCCCACCTCTATTGTTCATGCCAGGAATCACAGTCAACACTGGGGGCTGAGCACCCCTACAGGTCAGATCCTAGAATCGCCCCTGATCACCACTAACAGGATAAGAAGCTGGTTCAGTAGTAAAGCAGGTTAAATTAACCTTGTGGTATAGGTAGAGCATCTATTAGTAGAGCTGGGAGTCCTACTTTTCTGAACTAAATGATACCTGCAACCGCAGGTGTATCTATTAGCAAGTTTACCACTTCCTGTAGGTTAGATATCACTTCATCACTTAACCATGTTCTTAGTATACACCCCCTTTGCCTGCACTTGGTCGTGTACAATTTTAAAGTGCATAGCACTGACCTTACTTGAAGAAGGAAAACTGAAAGCTTACAAAAAAGTTGTATTTTCTGCCTAAACTTGGTCTACATTTCTCCTGCACTTGGTTGTTTATATTATTTTAAGGGAATTTGACTTTCAAGGTTTACCAACATCTAAAAAATGTAATTCAAACTGCTTTGCTTTGATTTACTTTTTACTTATACTTTTTATTACATTACTTGAGTACATCTATGTTTACAGTAATTTTCATACTTAAGTAAAAGACATTTCAGATACTTCAAGACTTTTACTCAAGTAACATTTCAGTCAGTGACTTGGACTTTTACCAAAGTCATATTTTGGAGAGGGTACCTATATTTTTATTTGACTCCGAGATTTCAGTACTTTATACAACACTGCACATTTGTTTCTCTAATCACGAGTTAAACCACACATACAGTAACCTTATAACTTTTGTATTAAATTGCTTGAAAATGTTTGTTAAATTATGTGAATTTAATACATGAATAATTGAATGTAAATATATAGTAGGTATTAAATAACCCGAAAATCTAAGCATTTTCGCAGAAGGGCAGCAGGTGGCATGCCGGATTAGTGACACCTTGTGGCGGATGTATGCCACTGCAGCTGCCACAAAGCTGGCGGTTATTAAACAAGGTTTTATTGGAAATAATATGAATAAAACATGATTATTTGGAAGTAGTTAAAGAGTGACGGGTAGCTAACAAATCATTTGCCCACACACAGCAACAGGAATGCAGCAACAGCCGTGACATCTTCTTGGTAAGTGCATACCAGTGAAAGTCCTGCAGCCACCACCGCAATTGCCACTCCTGCTGCCACAAGAAGAGCCAGTAGTTGGTGGAGGTGTCACAAGAAGTGCCAGGACTTGGTGGAGGTTCAGCTTTTATTGGAAATAATGCAATAAAAATATGATTATTTACAAGTAGCTATAGTGTAACAGACGTCTGTAACAAACAGTTTGCGTAAAAACAGAAACAGCAGTTCCACACCGCATGCCACACCGCATCCCACACAGCATGCCACACCGCATTGCCACCGCATGCCACTCAGCATGCCGCTCCGCATGCCGCACCGCATGCCACTCCGCATGCCACTCCGCATGCCACACCGCATGCCACTCCGCATGCCACACCGCATGCCACAAATCACAGCATGCCACAGGAAGTGCCGGTGTCAGATGCCGCTGCCACAAATTGAGCCTGCTGTCTCTCTATCTTTTTGGCCATAATTATTACTTTTTCCAGTAACATAAAACTGTCATGTATTTTTGTTCATTTTTCAGACACTATTCCAGACTTAAAATAGACAATGGTTGCACAAGACAGTTGGGTAATCTAATCTATCTATCAACATAATTTGGTTTTATTTCTGAGTTTTGACTGAGGCTTGAGAAACTGTTGATGTTCAGGTTTTGATTGTTTTCATTCCAGGATTAGATAAGAAACGCAATAATTTAAGCTTTGTACATTCAAAAACATTTTCTACTGCAGTTATTTTTACACAAAGTAAGAAATAACTCTCCTAATTTAATTGGAAGAAGTGTAACAGAACTCATGCAAACAGAAAGATTTTTTTTTAAATGGAAGGTTTATATCAAGATTAAAAACACATTTGTTCAGGATTGCATTTGACTGTTCTAGGTAAACTGTTTTACTGAATAATCATTAGTTCAAGATTGTATTCCAACTGTTTTTAAATTTAGCTTTTAGTTTTAATTTTCCCATGTTTTATTTTGTTAAACTTTTTCTACATTGTATGCCAACTTGCTTTTATTCTGTTTTGATTTTCCTATATTTTAATCTTGTGATGCACTTTGCATTGTCTTTGTACTTAAATGTGCTATACAAATACATGTGCTTTGCCTTGACTTCATTTTCAGCATACACACTGAATGAATGTGGAATTGTTGTACGCACACAAATGCACATTTCTTTTTATGGGGAACAAATTTGTGTAACCACGTGCAACTTTAGAAATTTGACATGTTCAGTGACAGCAAAAATAAAAAGCACAGGGAGCAGAGGAAAAAAAAGGTTGATGACAACTGAATTGCAGGTCTGCTGTTTGGAAGCCTTGCGGTTCCTCAGTCAACCACAGTGACGATAGAGAAAGGAAAGGTAGGTCAAATGAAATGTTTGTCTCAACATTGCTTAGCAGCTAAAAGCACTTAATCTGACTACAGCATCAGCTAGAGTTAATTTGTTTTCAATGCTATCACTGTCCTCAAAGTGTACCCAACTGCAGTTATTGTAGACAACCTTCATAGTTACGGATAGTGACTCAAAACCTTTAAGAAATATAATGCATCCCATTTTAAAATGTGTGACTGGGTCTAGTAATACACATGCAATATAAAATAGCATAAACAAAGCATCTTTTAATGTCACATCGTAATGTATTACTTAAAAAACAAGAAAAAATACACATTTCCTAACAAGCAGGTTGACATCAGCACTAGAATTGAGAAAAAGTCGTTCTACCAAAGACTGTAAAGAACTCATACTAGACAAGAAGAACGTCCGAAGGGGCCCAAACCGGCCTCAAACCACCAAATAGCTGCCTGGTGGGTTGCCTGATATTTGCTGTAAGACAAAACTTTCAGTCATTATGTGTTTTTTTTTTTACTTGACAGGTTGGCTACTGCTGGGGAGGTGAGCCGAGAGTCAAGGTTGTGGGCAATAATTTACAATGGGCAGCTGGAACGCTTATTGGGCTTATGGGACAGATAAATGCGCAGAAAAAATGCTAACCAGCTGTGTAAAACATGAAGCATAAAGTGAAATGTCTCACTAAACGTTTAACACAAAACTCCTTCAAGAAATAATTTTACATATGTGAGAAGCACACTAGGTAACAACAGTGCAGGTAATGACTTATATGATTTATGAGCTGGGCCTGGTGTCAGGTTGGTCATGAAATCATGTGCTGACCAACTTACAGAGGTTCTCCTGGACATCTTTAACCTCTCCCTGCAGCTCTCTCTGGTCCCTGGTTGGCTAAAATCCTCCATCATTGTTTCCACAATAAAAACAACCATCACCTGCCTCAATGATTACTGACCTGCTGCTCTGACCCCTGTCACCATGAAGTGCTTCAAGAGGATCCTCTTAAAGCACATCAAGGCCATTCCAGCTGGCCTGGACAGCCTGCAGTTCATCTACAGGGAGAATCACTCTATAGAAGATGCTGTTTCATTGGTACTTCACATTGCCCTGACTCATGTGCAGCATCCCTACACCTATGTTAGGATGCTCTTGATGGACCTCAGCTCTGCCTTCAACACCATGCTTCTGGACATGCTGGCCCCTAATCTCCACAAACTGGAATTATCTATACTGTTTTGCTCCTGGAGCAATGACTTCCTCATCAACAGACCCCAGGTGATGAGGACAAAACAATTCCTCTACCCCACTGATCCTCAACATTAGGCTCAACAAGGCCCAATGGCTCTTCTTTCTCAGGAAACTGAAGCAGACTAGACTTTTTATTCAGCTGCTCATAAACTTAAAGCTACAGTCAAAAGTATATTGTGTCTCAGCGTGACAGTTTGGTAAGGGAGGCACAGGAGAGAAAGGATTTAGGTCGTGAGGTCAGCACCGGGGATTGTGGGATGCCGTCTACAAGATCGAGACATGGTTTATGTTACAAGAGTTCAGAAAAGAGCCAGATGTATTGCCACAGATCCCTCCTACCCATGCAATGCCCTGTTTTTCCCACTTCCATCAGGTAAACAATTCAGGAACATTAAACAAGATGTGTGACTGCACCACTGTTGCCTGTAATCCATGCTTTTATTTTATTTTTTTAATTAATGCAACTCTCTGTATAATGAAGTATCACAAACATGCCTGTCTTGCCTCCAGGCTGGTGCAGAATTCAGCTGCCTGCCTTTTAGCTGGTACACGAGATAGAGAGCACATAACTCCTGTTCAAGCTTTATCACACTTTTTGCCTATTCAGTTTAGAGTTAATTTTAAGATTATTTTATTTGTTTTTAAATCTTTAAATGGTCTGACCCCAGCCTACATCTCTGAGCTTGGGCAACTGTATTACCCTTCCCGCTCACTCAGGTCAGCAAACCAGCTTCTCCTGGAAGTACCGGGAACGCAGCAGAAGCTCAGAGGGGACAGAGGTTTTTCTGTAGCAGCTCCAAAGCTTTGGAGCTTTCTCAATTTCAATTCAATTTCAATTCAATTTATTTATATAGCGCCAAATCATGAAACATGTCATCTCAAGGCACTTTACAAAATCAAGTTCAATCATATTATACAGATTGGGTCAGATTATACAGATTGGTCAAAAATGTCCTATATAAGGAAACCAGTTGATTGCATCAAAGTCCTGACAAGCAGCATTCACTCCTGGGGAAGCGTAGAGCCACAGGGAGAGTCGTCTGCATTGTACATGGCTTTGCAGCAATCCCTCATACTGAGCAAGCATGAAGCGACAGTGGGAAGAAAAACTCCCCATTAACGGGAAGGAAAACCTCCGGCAGAACCGGGCTCAGTATGAACGGTCATCTGCCTCGACCGACTGGGGGTTACAGAAGACAGAACAGAGACACAACAAGACAGACAAAAAAGCACAGAAGCACACATTGATCTAGTAATCTGTTCTACATTAGATGGCAATAGCGGGTGAGCCGTCTTCTCTGGATGATGTCACAGTTAACAGAACGCCAGACCAGGTGTACCTACTATGAAGAGAAAGAGAGAGAGCAAAAAGTTAAAAGCTGAAATGACGACAGTCATTTCAATGTAATACAATGCAAAACTGGAGAACAGTAGACTGAAGAACAGTAGAAATCAGTAGAGTGAGAAAATTAGCTCACCTTATTAATTTTATTCAAGTTTCATACATCTCTTACATGTTCTGTATTATGTTTTACTCAAGTTGTTTTACATGTTTTTATATTGTATTTTACTGTAATTGCTTGGAACTTCTTTTAGGTGTTTACCATGTATCAATGCGCTATGCATCTGTTCAGCTCTGCTTATAAAAAAAGTTGGCTTGGGTTTTGCATGTTTTTTTTAACTTTCATTTTGGTCTCTACAGCTTCTAGAAACAGAGCAAGTGTAAAAAAAGCAAACAAAAAAACACAGAGCGGTTTTTGCCAATAAGTAGATGTTTTGTTGGTGTCTGAAAAACGAGCTGATTCAAAACCTCCCGATTATTACATCACAATAGGTGGGCACTGCCCTGAACCTAGCAACCCCAGCCAAGCCCAGCCCCTCACCTAGCAACTAGTGTTGTTAGGTGAATCGTTTAAAACAACAACATTGTAAGACCCAAACTCGTCTAGGGGGAAGGGGAAGTAACATTTAGCGCCAACACAAAAGAGAGTATGAAAAAATTTAACAATTTATTGTTAAGTTGGCTATAGGAACAAAAATGATGGAAACAATAAGTACACTACCAAAAAGGACAGGACATGATCTAATAACAAAAGAAATCCAAAGATGACTTAAGGCCACAAGAACTAATGTTCTTTATCTCATTATGGTATAACTGAACAATAAACATCAGCATCTTTCTTCACCCACACCCCAAAAAAAAAAAAAAAAAAAAAAAAAAAAAAAAAAAAAAAAAAAAAAAAAAAAAAAAAAAACCCTCCTGCATGTTTCACAGGGAAGTCCATTCTTAAATAATCCCCCTGATTTAACTCCAACTTTTCGTTCCCCTCTGACTTCTCTAAAGTGAAGTAGGCCTTCTAAGCTCCAGACACTCTTTGACAGCAACCACAGCTACTTCTTTTCAAATCAAGTATCCTAATTAGTGCCTTTAAGTGGATGCAGGTCCGTATGCACCCTGCCATATGTGGTACTGAATATTCATGCAGTCAAGGAGCTCACGGTCCCTGCTCCAGCCCAAATACTGAATTTCTATTACCCTCATTATCTCGACATGATGACAGAGAACAACAAGGCAAAGAACAAGAAGGAGAGAGGAAAGTCATTCTTTGGCAAAAAGTTCACCATAGAGTTGATGACAAGACTAAAGAGAAAGCCAAGAATGCTCGTGTCAAATGTGTGAGAACATAAAAATAGAAAATAAATTTCACCTGCCGCCTCTGCTCAGCATGGATGTTTTGTTGTCTTTTAAAACATGACAACCCAAACAACAAATATGGTACGTTTAAATGTACGTTCGCACCAAATATGAACAACACACATTTTTTTGTGTTGATCACCTGCTGTTGGTCGCTGAACATTTCGCTTCTCTCTCACAAACAATCTACTCTGACAATGCAATAATTTCCCCCCTAGCTTGCTTCACTGTGTCATCGAATAGGAGGAGCATCTATTCACTTGCTGGTTCCTCCTATCTGTTCAACTCACCATGGCGGAGATTTTAGTGAGCGAGTCACGGTGCTGTATATAATGTGGAATGCCAAACAACAGTGTCTGTGCCCCTGGGTCCACCACTTCACCGCCAGCAGGCAATGCGGGTGAAGTGTCTTGCCCAAGGACACAAAGACAGAGACAGTCAGTGCGGGGGATAGAAACCAGTCTGACATCACCGGTGAACTTCCGGGTCCACATCAGCTGTACATGACACTGTGGTTTATGCTTACGGTTAATTCTCAAACTTGTATTTATGCTTTACAATGTCAGACGTTAATGTTGTACGTACTGTAGTTAGCATATGTGGCAGGTTAGTTTAATGCTAACGCAGCGCCTCAGCAAAATCACACCGTTTTAATAATTTTCTGGAGAATAACTTATCAACTGCAGCCATCTCTTCTTCTGCTTCTCATCATACAGTAAATGATAAAATGACAGCTGAAGTTGTTTTTTTTTCCTCTCCAATCTATTAAGACAGCACTGAACACAGTGCATATTACATATTAAATAAAAGACGGATTCGGCCGGCTTGGACCCGGAAGCAGTGGTAGATATTTCACGACTTAACAGCCCCATTGCTACTCTTTTTGGGTTGAATGGTAACTAAATACATCCATCCATCCATCCATCCATTTCCTGTCACGCTTGTCCCTAGTGGGGTCACGAGGTGTGCTGGTGCCTATCTCCAGCATTCAATGGGCGAGAGGCGGGGTACACTCTGGACAGGTCGCCAGTCTGTCGCAGGGCAACACAGAGACAGACAGGAAAAAGAACCAGTAACTAAATACAGATGAATTCTAATTTAATTAGGTGCATTTGAGCATTAATCTCTTTAGCATTTAAAACTTTTTAAAAATGTGAAGTTCTGAATTTAATTTAACTGCTGTTTATTCTACAAAAAGGTTATAATGGTAGCATCAACTAGAGTGGTATCGCCACAAGTCAGTGGCTGTTGCAGCTGTAACAAGGTGAGATGTGTGTGTGAAGACGTGTATGAATGCTGAGGCAAAATAATTGGCCAAGTGCCTCTACAGGAGCTGGAATGTAAGGGGAAGAATGAAGAGCTGAGCAATGAGGCAGAGGACTTGCAACACTGACAGCCCTGTAGCTGATATTCAGGCTTCAACTCCTCCAGCTGCCTTTCGGTTGAACGAGTTCCAAGTGCCGCCAAGGTCAGGGGAGCTCTTGTCATTCAACACCACTGCGTGTCTATGGAAGGTCAACGATTATGATATGTGTGTGTGCGCGCATGTGATGGTGAAAGGGAGAAAAGAAAGCTGGGCATAGAGAGATGCATGAAAGATATACTACAAGGCAAGGTGTGCATATTTGTGAATGAGTTACTATAGTGACTGCAACAGTGCAGCAACACTTGGGTTTGTTCTGTGTTCCTCCTAGTATGTGTTTTTTTAACTTTGTGTCTGTGTGCAGTGATGTTTAGGTATCAGGATCTCTCTTTTAACCTGACAGAGAATCTGCCTCAACATATTGATGTTGTCAGTTTCAATCAAACTCAAAATGGGTCCTCTAAATAACAAAAATATTGTGACATATATGCAAACATTAATTTTGACATATCTTCAAATAAAGAAAAATAATCTCTACGCATACATTAATGGATTTACTATGACAATTAAAATGTCAAAAGCTGAAGGATCTTAAGAGATTTTGGGTCGCAAACAAGCAGTTGAGTCCAGTGTGAAATAAATAATGAGAATGTGAAAAAAAATATCTCATGCCTTTAAGTATGGTCAAGGATTTGTAATGCTGTTGGCTTGTTTCTCTTTGAAAGGTCTCAGGGACCTTGAAAGAGGGCTATGCACCATTAAATCTTGGAAATACCAGAGCATTTAAAGTAAAACTCTGGTGAGCTCCACCAGTACCCTGAACATAAGTCACTAGCCAGTCTTTCGGCAGGACAGAGATCCAAACATGTAAGCATGTCAACACAGAAATGGTTCACCTGACACCAAATCTGTAATTAGTCAGACACAGGACCTGATGATTCCGTTGTACACAGAATGTGATTTAAAATATATATTTAATTGGTTAGCTGGTGGGAAACAGGAAACAACTGGAAGCTCTCACAGGATACCGCTCTGAGCAGAAGAGATATTGGCTGATAAAGAATCAACAATCAATGCTGTACTCAGAAGATAAGCCACTAACCTTCTCAGCATCCGGGATGGGTGTTGGCTCTGACCAGCTGTGTCTGCGGCTTTCCTCAAACCCAAAGCTGACAGGTAGGCATGGACCTGTCACCACGGGTTAGAAGGTTTCTCTCAATCATTAACTAAGCAGAGGTGATCGGGGAAGAGACAAAAAAGGAATCTGTAGTTCAAGCAGTGGTCATACAGAGACGCAGACGAGGGCAAACAAATTCAGCGAGATAACTTAATGGTATGGTGGACAATTTTTCTGGAAATGTAGGTACGAAACCCCCCAGGCCCTTTTTGAACAACTGTGCACATGTACAAGAGCATCTTACCTGCTCTTCCGCTCCTCAAGGGAATCTCCCAAATACACTCTGGGCTTTTTCCTTTCTTCTGAAGCCTTCCTCCTCTTCTTATAATCTTGTAAGACAGTTTGCTTCTTGCAACCCTCAGCCATTTTCAAAGTATTCGGTGAGAGCAGTGAAGCTACAATGAACGGCTAACCACGCAGCACTAGAAGTGCGCATGTGCACCCAGCAAGCGGAAACTAACAAGGAGTGCGCACGCACATTGGTGTTACGTGAGCACGCCACAATGATGGGCATGTGGGACAACCAATAGATAATGTGATCCCTCCTTACCTTTAACACGAGATCCAGGAGACAGGCATTTGGTCGAGGTCCAGATGAAAGAAGTCAATGAGGAGTGCGACAGGGAGAAGACGAGACAGAGAAATCCAAAGACGAGAACAAAGTTGAAATCCTGGCAAGGCAGGCAATGAAGAATGCTGGACATCTACTCACCGAAGGCTTTGAATAATCTGGCAGCATAGGTCTGTGGAAAACCAGAATATGAAAGCAGGTAAAAAGCTGTAGGATGTTTACAGATGAATGACATTAAGTTAATTAACATGGAGCAGGGGAACGACAGACAGCTTGCCAGAATCATAACAAAATCAACCTTTCTTCATTACTGTCTCAGTCCCCACACCTACATTTTACAGAAAAACTGTCGGGTGAGCTAAAGAGAAGTTAGCTTTAAAAATGACTTTTTGCTGATTCTCCAAACTTTATTTCAACATGAAACAAACAAATAATCTTACTGTGACATTTTAAATGAATGCCTATACTCTTATTAAATGATGGTATTTGTTACTTAGTTTACTGTGAGGTTACGCTGCAGTGAAATAATATTTTTAATAAAGACAATGATTATCAGTATACACACGGAGAACACTTTTTGGACCTTTTTGTTCCCGCAAACAATTTCTACTGACAGTAATGCCATAAAACAAAGATTGCTCTTTCTTGACAGGTTACTATTACAATGAAGCAGAGTGAGCTGTAATCATATGTGACGTTTTGCTATCCACCTGTCATGACAATCAAAATCTTGTTAAATGAGTGCACACAAATCTTTGGGTAACACTGACAAGCTAATAAATACATGCCACTATGAACCCAAAGGCAACACCCATTTTAATGTTATTTTTACAGGGGAAAAAAGCCTCTGATCCCAGTGATGCGTAACTAAAGAAAAAAAAAAACCCCAAGTTGAAACAAAACAACAAAAATTGGATGCAGATTTCTGAATCTATAACAATGTGTGGCCAGGCAAAAAGCCAGTAAACAAGACTGGCCATGTAAACCAGCAACAAAAGCATGACATGTAGTTATTAACATAAACCACAAAGACTGGTGTATCAATAATGTATACAGTGCAAAAGCAGATGAGTCCAACTTTTATCACAGTTTTTTCCCCCCTGCCCTTTCAATTCAGACTTTCATGGCACTTGTGGTGCAATGAGATTTTAACCCAGAGTTACACAGACTCAGCAATTCATCTGGACTCCATAACTTGCTGTCAGTTCATACATAAAAGCAGTACATGAAAGATTTTGTTCTGTGTGGTGCCTGGCGCTCATGTCACCCATAAGTTAAGGAGTTTTATTCACCCATTCAACGTTCTTACGCCCGTAAAGACTTCTTTCTAATGAGCAATTCTGTAATGAAGGAGGCATGTGATGTACAAATTCATCAGATTTCCTTGCATGCAACCATGAACCAGTATATGATGGAAAAAAAAAAAAAAAAAAAAAAAAAAAAACATGAGCACAACCTGTAAAACGATGGAAGTTTACCACATCATTACTCAGGGACGTGGTACTTATTTTACCAGGTTCTTTTACAGAGAGTTGACAGATTTAAAAAAATAAATGATCAGCCTTATATCTCTTCTGGCGTTCTTTTTTATTATATAAATTAATAAAAAAAAATAAAAAATAATAATAATAAATATTAGATATATATATATATATATATATAGATATATATATATATATATAGATATATATATATATATATATATATATATATATATATATATATATATAATATATCTATATATATATATATATATATATATATATATATATATATTATA
This sequence comes from Fundulus heteroclitus, assembly GCF_011125445.2. Classification (NCBI taxonomy): domain Eukaryota; kingdom Metazoa; phylum Chordata; class Actinopteri; order Cyprinodontiformes; family Fundulidae; genus Fundulus; species Fundulus heteroclitus. The sequence goes on from NC_046364.1 coordinate 7,103,822, forward strand.
TATATCAATACGACCCAAATAAAAGTAAAAAGGACAGTGCAGTAAAAGCTACTCCTAAAAGTACATTTTGCTCAAAAAGCTACTCAAGTAAATGTAAATTAGTAAATGTAACTAGTAACTACCCACCTCTGGTTACAGAACCCAGCCAGTTATAAACAACTCCCTTTCCTCCGTCCTTTTACACTCTCTCTGCCAGAAAGCGGCCTGGTGTCTACAGTGTGAGTGTGAGGAGACAGTGGTTTGGCTTTGAGAAATACTTCTGATGTCCATCATCCTGCTTTTTTCTCTGCTGTCATTAGACTGAACAGTTTGTGGTTAGATTATTAGGGGCAATCATCTTGCTTCACTGGTCTTTGATTCTTTTGTTGTTCATTTCTTATTCTTAAAATCCTTTCAATACCAACTTTCCTCCACTAAGAATGATACACCAACCATTCTGTTCTGTAACCACAGGAACCTTTTTAACTCCATAGTTATTGTTTGCTACTACTAATTATTAATTATTATTATTATTATTATTATTATTATTATTATTATTATTATTATTATTATTATTATTATTATTATTATTATTATTATTATTATTATTATTAAATGCAGCTGGTACATTCCAATTAAATTTGTCCCCTGCATTTAACCTATCCCTTTAGGGAGCAGTGGATTGACATTGTGTGGTACCCAGGGAGTATTCTCGGGCTAAGGGTCTTGTCCATGAACCAAGAGTGGCAGTCTGTGGAATTCTGGGAGCTTGCAGTCTCTCCAGGATGCAAGCCCCCTGCCCTAACCCCTAGACCACCACTCCCTGCACCGTAAAGGTGCTTTCTGTAGATTCGTGGTGACTTTTTTATTCAACTTCAAGAGCTAATCATGCAACTAGTGTCATGAGTCAGAAAAAGAGGACCCTGAATTCAGCCAGACAAGCAAAGGTTGAAATAAAAAGGTGATTTATTAACAAAGCAAAAAAAAAAAACAAAAGAGGGCACCAAGCCAAAAAGCAAAGAGGCAGTGTCCAAAAAACTTAAACAGTCCACAGCCAACAACCTAAAATAAACTGGCCAGAAGTCAGGCTGGTCTATTAACAAAAAGAGCAGAACAGGTCAAATAATCCAGGTAAAACTAACAGAATCAGGTTGGGTACAGGCAGACAGGCAAAACAGGATCAGACTTACCCCAGGCAGGAAAAAACACAAACACAATGATCGGGCAGAGTGCAAGGAACAGAGGCAGGTATAAGTAGGGGAGTGAGCAGGTGAATGGAATCAAACTAATTAGACTAGGAGGAGCTGATCAGGGAAGTGGCTGGAGGTGGAACTGAACTACTGACATGTGAAAACAGGTTAAACTAAAAAACAGCTCAAGAACCAATCTAGAACACACAATAAATGACAAGGCCCAACCTAAGATGGAACCAAGACTAAAACAGGACACAAGCTAAAGTAGAAAAGAACCCAAAAACAGAAACTAAACTAAGGCAGAAACTCAAACTATGACAACTAGCTTTGACTGCCAACTAACCCTTCCTTGACATTTCCTTTCCAGAATGGCCTAGTTTTCATTTTGACCATGTCTTTTTCTCTCTCATTGTCTTTGTGTTCCTGGTCTGACAGAAACACCTCCTGCTTTGGTGGTTTTACAATCTGATGGAGTAATGAGAGGAAATTGAAATTTATCTGTTTGAGAGGCAGACATGGAGGAGAGAAGTCAATCCTCTCTGACCCTGTGCAGGAAGATGGAGCTTAATGTAACTATTTCTGGGGGCTCCAGCGAGCCACTAATGAATACATGGATCGTTTTGTGGTGAATCCCTTCTACATCCATGTGGAGAAATATAAAGCCTTAATTAGGATTTCTGTTGAGGTGAACGAATATTCCCGCGCCTAAACTAATTTACCTCTAAATCTATGGGGGCTTTGTTTAGCAGTGCAAGAGACATAACAACAGCTTCCTAACAAAAAGTTACTGAAGCATGTAATTTGTTGTCTCAACAGTAGCACAGAAAGACCAGCACACTTGTTCAGTCTGGTATTAATGTTTTTTTTTGTAAACTACAGATATGGCCAGAATTCTTCCATATGAATGACTATAAACATCTCTGTAAACTTTTTCTATAATGTAATTTATAAAATAGCATTTAATGCAGGACACCATAAAATTACTTTGGTATAACCTCCATGACTGCTATCTACTGGATATCTGATAACTAACAACGTACCCAGTTGCTATTTTTTTTTTAAAGTTGAACACAGATTTAATATTAACCTAATGTTTTTTGACTGGCATCTTTTTTCTCTAAAGGTCCTCTTTTTGGTCTTTTCTGCCACTGAAAAGCAACAACGTTTTTTATCTACTGCTGTTTAAGGCTGTATTCACACCAGCCACATTTGGGCCACTTTAAATGGACCAGAGTTCGTTTCCCCCTTGGTTCGGACCTTTGGTGCAGGTGTAGATACACTTGAGAGAACCCTGGTCTGGACCAAAGAACTGAACCGAGAACCACTTATTGAGTCTGTCTCGGTTCACTTCCAACATAAATCTGGTGCAGTTCACTTCTGGTGTTAACACGAAACGACCTTGATTCGAACCAATTCCAGAAAACATGTTTCTTTAGTCTTAACAAGCCACCGTAGCAGTAACGTAGTACTCAAATCATACCCGCTGGCATCTGTTGCTACTGCTAGCATGCTGTGGAACGTTTTCAGGTTTAGGACACATTCTCTGCAGGATGCATTAAAAGCAGTTTGGAAATCTCATGGCTTGTTATGTGTAATAACAAGCCATAACATATCACCTTAGCCTTAGGCTCCCTTCACCCTCCATGCAATGTGTAGTGATAAAAACACTGTTTTTAATAAACACAAAATGTCTGTGGTGACATGATGGTGGTTTATTGCAATTGATGGTGTATATTCAGGTATTTGTCGCTCCATTAAGGCACTGGCTAGCAGCAGTTTCCAGTAATACACAACATGTAGTCCCAAATGTTTGTGGAATCAATAAAAACATATATCTGTATGTGAATGTGACTCCTGGTTGTCATGATCCTGGTGTTAGACAGTGCACCTGCTTGCAATCAAAATAATCTGACTGCTGAGAATATAGGGAGCTGCAAGATGACTACTCTTTGCTTGATGATCAACTTTATTAGTAGATTCCCCTCCAAACCAGATGGTGGCAGCATAAACTGATGATAAAAAATAAAGTGATTAATTATCTGTGGTGCTATACTAACATTGAAGATGACAAGCTCAAAATACATGCTTTTTTCAGAACTAGTTTGTGTATTTTTGGTATCAAATATGGTGGGGGGTAAAGTTATTTGACTCATAAAGACACATGACTGAATCTTCTATGTAATGAGTGACAGAGTCTCAATCTACAAAAAGAAACCTAAGATATCATCGAGCAATGGTCTGAGTCTGACCACCCTTGTGAAAAATGCTATGGCTCCTTCATTGATTTATGGCGACTTATCTTCGAGCTCTTTGTGCTCCCAGGTTAGATTTACATTACAAATCCCTGATTCCTCATGCAAACTCCACAGAGACAGATGATTCCCAGAATTTCCTTTTGCTCCATGGTAATCTGATGCAGTACCTTCGGCTTGGACTTCCCTCAGTCGGCCTGCTCTCCAGCCTTCTGTTCAATCCCTCCTAAAACCACAGAACTCGTCAGCTTAAACCTACACAATATTCTCCCCGAACACAACAACCGCTCCATTGTCTCCTCTCCTAAGAAGGATGATGTGGAGAACAGCACTGAAAAACTTTCATCACTGAGAAAAAAAAGAGTGCCACGATTGCTCTTATACTAGAATCAGGTTTTTCAGATTTTCAGTAATCCAGCCATGTTGGGACAGTCATGGAGGTCCTGCAGACTGAAGAGCTGGTCTTTACCGAGTGTGAAGAGGGAGTATCACACCTAGAGCCGTTTCAAGCCTTTTTGAGCTGGAACCTGTCCATGCCAAACAGAAGCAGGTACTCTGATTAACTGTTCAAATATAAGTTTGTTCTAATCCTGTGTAGATTTACATAAACTTCATAAATTATACTTCTATCATGCAAACCACATATTAAATAAAGTTTTTACTCTCCTCTGGATTCTTGCACATTTACTTTTATGCTTACTTGCATTGCAGGGGACATTTTGTTTATAGCCTGTTGTTTTCTTATTGCGCAACAAGATTGTTGATTGAATGAACATGCATTCACTTAGATGTTTGATTCAAACCTTTTGTTATTAGAAATACACATACATTTGCCCCATGCTACTTCTATCAATATTATCAAAAGCTCAAACATACTAGAGGTAAGCAGGTGAAAATCACTTGTAAAATCTCAGACATTATGTTTTTAAATACACAAAATGCAATTGACAACAAAACACTTATAAATGATTTAAGCACAACGCAAACGGTTGATTTGTTTTATGCAGTTACAGTAGTCGACAAAATTAGCCATGATTAATGATGAAAATGTGCTTATTGCTAACACTGCCTGCTCAACACTTCTTGCACCTGTTTCACATTAAAAAGCTACAACAGTTATTTCCCAGCTGAATTTTGTTAAAGGTGCTCCTTCATTATCAGGAGCACAGCTGTGTGTTTTACAAATCATGCCTTAAATTCTTTTTCTTTGAAGTGTTTTTTGTAACCCGTTGCTTTTATCGTGTTATCATTTATGAGGTGGGGGTGGGGGGGCATTAAAATTGGTTTTATTGTCTGTTTTCTATTTTCTTTAGATGAAAAGCTACTTTCTTTAAGAGATGGTGTTAATTTAATGTGAAGACAACATTTTTTTCAATCTAGTGTGGGTATGTGTATATCGCCTTTTTGTACCTGTTATGCTGTGTGCTTCACTCTCAAATGTACCATATATAACATTGTGCATGCAACCAACAAAGGCACTCTAGCTAATTGTCCTCCTGCATGCTACCAGATCAGAATGAAAAGTTTTTTTTGTCCTTGAAGTCACATAACCTTTGTATCTGACATTGTTGTAGGAAAATTTAGAAAAGGCACAGAGGGGGGCTCAAAGCAAGCCAGGTCTTGCAGCAAAATTCCAAGTTGGCCACACTTTTAAAAAATATGTATTTTTGTATTTTTCTGTACTTTACTTTCTGACATGACCTCTTACATTCATTCAATGCATTTTTGTGTGTGTTTTAAACAAGCACGGTGGAACATGTCCATCACTGAATCAGCCCTAAACAACAACAACATTCTACTCAGCACAGCCCTGTGCAACCCCCCCAGCTGTCAAATCATCAACACAACAGGATGAATAAATAAGTAATGGGTGTGTTTGCCCTGTAGGCTGAAATATCTATTTTTTTCCTTGAAAAAGCCTTGAGGCATCACAAAGTCAAACCTGCTAGCCCAGGACTTCCCCTAATCAGCTGCTGTCCATCACTAGTGCCTCCGCTCCGCTGCTGCTGCTGAGTCTGTCTTTTCATAGACCAGGTAAGTGCAGATGCTGCTTACCCAAAATCACCAGGGCTGGCACTGCTGCTGCCTTACTTCCTTTAAATATACACAAATTAGCCACGTTAGAATGGCATGCTCCAGGGTATCTTTTAATTGGCGGCGAGTGAATGACGTTTTCTGCTTTTCGTCATCTGCCAGTCATATAGAAATAAACAAAGACACCTTGGCTTAAACAGGAATAATTAGGGCATGTTATTCCCAACCAATATCCTGCACATTGTATATTGAATTAATTTTATTCATCTGCTGCACAAAAAAAAAATTAAAAAAAAATCAATGATCAGGGTTTCTCCTGAAACTACCTAAAAGTAGAAACATTACATTTATTAATGTATTTTTTAAGTAACTTTAGACATCTGCTGCTCATTCATACAATTTCCACTGCTGCTAGTGATTAACTTGATTGTATAAGCTGTGGGATACTGTCTGACAAGATGTTATCTTGCAAAAATCCACAAAGAAAAGTGGTTTTCCATGAGACTGTGAATTGGTTGGCAGGGTATATTGTATAGAGTGGAGTTAGGTAGACTAGGGGTCTGCAACCTTCAAAATCCAAACAGCCATTTTGGCCATCAGTCCAGCTAAATAAAATTAATTTAGGCCACTTACAAGACAAACTCCATAGCTTCAGTGCCATTTTCACCCTTAAGGAGAACATAATACCCAGGGATACAAAGCTGGAACACAGATCAGAAGCCTGAAGCTTCTCTCTGCCTTCAAATGTATGAGGGGGACAGAAGCAAAGAGGGGAGCCAAGACTGTCTCATCTGCTCCAAAGTTTGCCTCATGGAGTTAAAATGTATAGCTTTATGAGGAAGTTTTTGTCTCAGCCATGGCAAGAAAGAAGAGAAGGACATTAAAGTGCAAAACCGCTAACTTTTGATCGCAGTGAAATAATTTTTATAGGTTGGATATTGGACATCCATGCTGCGCTGAGTGTTCTTTAGGTTAGATCCACGGAGGAGCTGCCTGCTCCACACCGCTGCCACTGCAACAGTGCGTATCCTCTGCCTTCTCCTTCCACCCGCACAAACACAATGGTCCTATCAGGGGCCATGAACAACATTTTGAACAAAACACTCTTCAGACACAACACTCAATAGCTCACAGTGTATGTAAAATGAGAGAAAGCCTTGCTAAATGTATTAATCTGATTTACATTATTAAATATAGCGTGCCTGTCTGTGTTTAGAAAGCTGAAATGTCATTTTTATTTTGTTTCTTTCAGCTGTGATTTATGGTTTGTAAATATATAAAATTTAGGGCTGGGCAAGTTAACGCGTTAATTTCGCGTTAATTCATTACACTATTAACGGCGATATTTATTTTATCGCGCATTAACGCATGTTGCTCACATGCTTTCAGTCAGTGTCAGTCAGCAGGCGCGCTGACTGCAGCGCGCTGTCACAGCAGCACTCTCCCGCTTCCCCTCCCCTCTCGTACATGGCTCAGCGGCGCCAGCCAATCAGCACGCAGGCTCAGCCTGGCCCGCCCGCTCAGCTCTCACACAAACTTCAGCGCCATCTGACAAACTTAACAAAGAAACAGCTGAGAGAGACCGCAGCGAAAAAACATGAACAGAGGAAGTAGCACCGTTTGGCTTTATTTTAATACCGAAAATGAAATCAAGCTGTATGTTTTGTAAAAAGCCGGTTCATTTCAGTGGAAACACAACAAATTTATCTAAGCACGTGAAAAAACATGAAAACGTCGAGCCCCAGAAACGGAGAGAGGAGACGAAACTTCTGTCATTGCCCCCGACAGACGTCACTGACTGAGGCGTTTCAGTCCTCCAGGGAACATCCAGGTAGATCAGTGGATGGATGGATGGATGGATGGATGTTACTGGAGCCCACACATAACATGTAATTAAGACCTTGAAAGAACCCAGTACATATATTAAAAAGTGTTATTTAAGATAAGATAACATTAGCTAATCCTTTTTTTATCCCACGACGGGGAAATTTAAGATTAAAGCAACAGGCAGGTGCACACAACACAGACAAAATTACATAAGGATTGAAATATATAAGAGGTGGATTAGTGAAAAAACACTGAACATAACATTATTATTATTATTATTATTATTTAATTGTAATAATAAAATAAAAACCACAAAACCCAAAAGGTCAACAGTTTCATGATACATCAAGCTTAGGGACTGGCTAATATACAGCAGGTCAAAAAAGGCCATATTTTGGCTGCAGTGCTGCTGTTCTCTTATGAAGAAAAGATCAACCAGTGCACTAAATGCAATAGATGGGTTGAAAATATCCAGTATAAAATAAGTGCTACAAATGTTACAACACTTTTGTTCATATGGCAGCAGAACATTAAAATAAAAGTGCTCTTTACACTACTTTTGAATTCATTCTTGGAGTTTGTAAATACAATGCGATTAATCGCGATTAATCGCGATTAATCAGGGCGATTAATCGCGATTAAATATTTTAATCGATGCCCAGCCCTAATAAAATTATATTCTGGTTTGAGCCACTCCATGCATGATGGTCTTTAATATTAATGTCATTGCTCTTCAGTTTAACGATTCCCTGGCCTTCCTTAGCGAAGCCAATGGAAAAGGGGGAATAAGCCACAAATGTTACATGACCTTTCAAAAAAGACAGCTTATAATTTCTAATAAATGTCTACTCCAGGAAATTGCGTGTCCTTATTAAATAACCACAATTGTATTTCTTTTGTTGGCTTCTAAAGATTAAACATAGATAATTTGCTAAAACACGATGGATATATTTTCTAAAAAAAACTATATAACTAGTACTTTTATTGTCATGCTGTTGTGGAAATTCAATGCAGTTATTCCATGGAAAAAAAAACAACTAAAACTTGCATTTGTTATCATATCTATATTTAAAAACATTAGTTGGTTCTTTATCATTTTTAGCCAAAGTTATTAAAAGCCATTGCGGAAGGTCCACAGAGCAACTTGCGGATCTGGAACCGTAAGTTGCAGTAAAACTCTACTCCAGTTTTAGGGATTGTGTCTTTAAGGAACAACTTCCCTCCTTACATGCAAACACACACACACACACACACACACACACACACACACACACACACACACACACACACACACACACACACAGTGTAGTAAGATTAAAGCCGTGCCATGTCTCTTTCAGCCATTGGGGCCACTAGACCTGTAACTTTCAGGTTTAGTGCCACTGAAGGCCACATGCAACACTGCACTGATGGAAAATTTAACAGTCTCTCTCTATGTTTTGGAATTGATAGCAGACCATTTTGGATCAGCAGACTGAGAAGTCATCAAGTTACTTTTAAAGACCAAGACACATTCACCCCGCTAAATTATACTCAAAGTCTCCCATTGAAACGGAGAGGGAGAGGAGGAGGCAGAGCCAGGGGGAGAGGGAGAGGTAGGGGGAGCTCCAGGAGCTATTGAAGAGATGGAGCAGACAACAGGCTCAATCATCTGACTTCAACAGATGAGAAGAGCTGACATGCAGCTTTGTGCACTATATTTACAGTATTTTGTAATAATAGTAATGGCCATAAAAAACTTTAACTCGAGGATGAGAAAAGTAGAAACATGTAAGGTTAGCTGGCATATTTAAGGAGAGCTAAGACTGCCGTAAAGCAACGTTCTAGGTCACATGACCCACTCAGAGCCGTCTCTGACCCTCTCACATAGACAACTTAAAAAAAAAAAAAACTCCATACACGCCATGTGCTGTATGTTGACCTGAAAAACAATTGAATATATCTCAAACTAAGCTAATTCTGGGGTCAAAACGCACACAGTGCTGCTTTGAAGTGATACCGGAGAATGTTTTCAAATCCTTTTATTGAGAATATAAACCAAAAAATAGATACAAAGATAAAGTTAAGTGATTAACCAGTTGAAAGCTTCCTCTGTATTGTATGTTTTTTTTTTTTTTTTGTCATTCCCATTTACACGTCTGAGCATATCCTATCATTTTACAGAGTTAAAGTGTAATCACCTGTCATGCCTTGATGAGCTAATTAATAAGCGGTTAGTTGATTGTAGAAGAAGCAAAGTTGATGTGTAGCTGAATTGGTGAGTGTGCACGTTCAAGTCTATTAACCATTAAGGGCTCATGCTGGGCTGACCTCATACAATGTGTAAGAGGACAAAGATGTCTTTTATTCCTGGGAGGAAAAGCCACATTAATGGAGGTGGAGGATTCTCATTCTCTTTCTGTCCATCAGTGCCATTGCTCCACTCTCATTACTCATCTGTGTCTCTCGTTTGTTTCCCATGCTCTTCATAAGAAACAATAAACTGACCCCTTCCTCTCACCCTGAGGTGCTTCCTATGGGGAGACATAAGGGCCCCCTGAAAGACAGAATGCAAGTGTGTGTGATGCTTTGTGTGAGAGTGTGTTTGTGAGAGGGGTAGAGTAATTACGTGTGCAATATTGTGCGTGTATGTGCATGTGCAATGGCCTGCATGTGGATTCACTTGTCTGTGTTTGTGATTTCATGTGTAAATGTGATCACAAGTGTGAGTGTGTGTGATCTGTTTCCAATTAGCCCACTTGTGTCCATGGTTGCCTGGAGGCATGACTAATGTCTTAGTGGCCCCAGCTGATGTTGCTGAATGGGCGTCCATCTGCTGCGACATCACAATGCAGCGCTGAACAGTTGGAGACAGAGGACCGAAGACATGGGACATAGAGTGACGAGCATCACAGAGTGAAGGCGAGTGGAAAAAGCTATTAACTACAAAAGGTGCTTAAGGGGTGGGGGTGAAGGCCAATATCTGGAGTGCACACAAAGCTGCGTACAAGCTATCAAGCGAACTGGAATATTTGCATAGTTGACGTTTCAGCAATTTCTTTTTGATTTAAATGCACAATATATACGAGTGACCTGGGAACCTGGAGGTATGTGCCCTATGGATGGTTCTGGAACGAACAGAGGATGGGACAAAAGATCGACCAGGAGGACTCTCCACCTGGAGAGCATGTTGAATCTGGCTGCCCATGCGGCAGGAGAGGGCACTGATGGTGCAGTGGTTAGGGATGACCTGTTCAGGTTCTTTGTTGGATTCATCTGCTGAAAACTGTCTAGACAGTGCATCAGATTGGATATTATGAGATCCTGGCCTGTTTATGATAGTAAAGTTAAACCTGGAGAACCAATGGAATTGGTGTGGATTGATGCATCAGGCTGATTGGATATATCCTAAACTCTTATGGTCGGTCCAGATGATTATGAGTAAATTGGAGCCTTCAAGCTAGTGCCTCCACTCTTCAAGGTACAGCTTGATAGCCAGAAGTTCATTATCCCTTATGCTGGTTTCGCTCAGCTGGAGAAAATTGTTTGGAGAAGAATGTACATGGGTACATTCATTATCAATGGCAGATCATTAAGACAGAACAGTTCCAACTCCACATTCTGGCACATCAACATCAGGGATGAGAGTTTTGCTCAAGATGAGCCGTAATGGGAGTGGCAAAAAAATTCTCTTTAAGTTCAGAGAAGGAGGTTTCAGCGTCAATCGGCCAAATAAATAGTCTTTTAGTGGACGTGAGCGCTGTGAGGGGTGCTGCAACAAAGCTGAAGTTCAGTATTAATCTTCTGTAGAAATAAGTGAACTGCAGGAAGCACTGGAGCTTCCTGCCGTTCACTGGTGGTAGTGGTTGGCCAATCTTGTACTGGACGGATCTTCTCAGGGTCAGTCCTGACATGTCCTTTCTCAACAATGTAACCCAGAAAAGTTATGGAATTCACATCTCACAGTAAACACCCCAGCCTGAAGACATTATCAGGTGTCTATGTTACCAATTTGCATAAATTGTGGTATCCTGTGCTGGTGAGGAGGTGTGAAGGTGAGGTTGGTTTTGGTGCAGTAAGCCAGTCCCTGGAGACAGGAGAAGAGTTGGTAGCATATAAATGATTAGTGCACCACAATTTGATGGCTGAGCTGGAGGGAGGGCTAGCGTGAGGAACTTGTAAGTCTTTTTGTCCTGAAGCCATCTGTTTAAGGTGCTGTGTGAAGGATTCAGTGGCTTGAGTGGTATAATTCTGTTGTTTCACCAAAGACTTTAAAAAGCTCCAGTGATTAAGCTGTGTATCCTGTTAAGAGAGGACTGAGAGAAACTGTGCTGCAGAGTCCGTACGGCTGAATCTTTCTGTCATGATTTTTAACTCTGGACTCTGGAGCAAGCAACAATTGACACGCAGTATGAAGCGAAGTGAGATGTTTAATATAAAGAAGGCCACTAGGGGGAAGAACAGGTTCTTAAGGGTGCCATAACATCAGCGTATGAACCTTTTGTGTAATTGATATTGCTACATATGTAAATTGTTTAAAGAATTTAATACAAAAAAGACAGCTTATTGATTTGTCAGGCCAACTGTCCCTCCTCAGTAAAAGGACTGGGTGTGGTAATGATATGCAGCTCTACCTAGTTGACATCACTGTGATTGACTACAACCACATTTGGAAAACCAATGTATGGTGTTTGGAGATGATGATCCGTTTTTCTCTTTCCACGGCGGCTCGGACGTGCAACGGAGCCGAGGAGGGTGGACAGACAGGTGAATTGTATGATTGGGGGAGGGGAGGCCCAGAAGGTGGACAACATTCACAGGATGGTTGAGGATGGTCCACAGAACAAAGGTAAGAGAATCCTGGTAAGTGTTTTGTCAGACAACAGGGATCGCGGGGAAACAGCTACAGGAAGTCTTCACCCAGAAGTAAGTGGAGCATTATGGGGTGTGATTTTGAGGAAGTCAGGAGAAGGTAAGTCACGAGTTGAATAAACAAGGAAACACTAAGAGAAGAGCCTGATTACCGTTCAGCTAAGCAAACGATTTGGGGTCTGACTCGTGGTTCCAGCCTCCTTTTGAAGCACCTTCTGAAGCTGTACTTGTAGGCTTTAAAAAGAACAATAAACCAGTTTCTAGACAATTCAAGACCAGATTTCTTTGCAATTTCAGCCCATGCTTTGTCTTTTCTGGTGTTGTCTTTATAAAAGGGATGTGTGGGTTATAAAATGGTGTGATTTTCCACCTCCAAGATTAATGTCTTGTCATCCATGGTGTCAAGGGAGAGTCTGGAGTCTGTTGGCTTTGTCGATGTTTCTGAGTAAAATGCTATCCAAACTCTGCACATGTAGTCTTTTACTTGTAAACCTGACCGGATCCACTTTGCTTTTTATTGACTGACTTCCTGCCCTAATGATCCGCTCTGCTCCAGATTGACATGGAGTCGCTGCGGCAAGTGGAAAAAAATAGAACAGCCGCGTATTTTAGAGAAACGGCGAGTGCTGGCGTACCTGGGACTCTTCAGAAATGCACTGCAGTACACCAGGTGGAACCACTCTGACTGATAAGAGTTGCTGCGATCAGCTGCGAAGGTGCAACGCAGCCACACCATGGCGCTTCCACGTTCAGTGGAACCAAGGGGTTACAAGCAGCAGCTATGGAGGTGCGCCTGCCAGTCACACCCTAGAAGTAAGAGAGAGAGAGAGCAACACAAAGATGGATATGACAATATAACCACATCACAGTCTAGTTAGCAGAAAGCTTGTTGTAAAAACAGGCAAAGCTGCTTCTTAGCAATGGTGTCTCCCAACAAAAGTATAAAGCTATCAAATCGGTCTTACATGTAGAAGACTCCGGAAAAAAGAATATTGCAGCTGAATAAACAGTTTTACAGGTGATTAAGAACTCTGTGGTTAAAGGTTTAGTTGCAGAACCACGTTAAAGTCTTCTGCGTTCAAGTGCACCACATAATTTTGCTGCCTCCAGTGCAGAGCTTGCTTAATACCAGCAGCCAGTGGATGCGAGTGTATCTGTGTGCACAACCAACCCTTGGTTAATTGTGACATTTGGAGCATCAAAGCGTCAACAACTTCTTTCAACCATCCAGATACAGATCAGTTTATTTTCCAGCCTGATGGAGCAGCATGTCACAAAGTACAAGGGATAACAAATCATTGAAATTTTGAATTCATTAGCAGGAGCCTTCCCAATCTTAATCTCTTGGAGAATCTTTGTTCTGTTCTGAAAAAGTGGATGAATAAGTTCTGTGTTATTTATATTTTACTGTATAAACTTTTTTAACACGTTACTATTGTGAACGGAAGAACTCTGTCATCATCTTTCACGCTTCAGTCACTGAATGCACTATTAAAGATGATGACCGAAAAATCTGGGTCTGCAGATTTCAGTTAAGTACACTAGAATACAATAGATTAACAGTTAGGAAAATGGACCCATGCAGATTCACACACAGGTACAAAACCTTTAAGTAAATCTGCTCAAAGGTATTGTAAAGTCTCCTAGGTTCACTAAAGAGACTGTACAGTAAGGGCAAACCTACAACATAAGAGTAAAATACTGTACAGTTACAAAAATAGCATATTTAGAATAAATAAATGTGCAACTGATTAACTAGAGACCTTTCTGATGTACGCAAAAGCACAAAAGGTTGATGGGCAGCTGTCTTAATCAGAATAAATATTTTGAAATGCTTATTTGGGAGAATGGCTCAACTATAGTCTTTTAAACAGGTACAATCTTTAATGTTCAGTTTTTAATGTCACTGAAAATGCTGAGTTGATTTATATTTTTACTAGGTTAAAAAAACTCGATAAGTGTTGGTAACCAGCCTTTAGTTTAACTTCCTCATGGGCATAGACAGAATATAAACTGCCTCAATATTGCAGGGCATTAACCTAAAACTAATGATGATCATGATGGAACCATAGACAGAAGTTAATGGACATATTTATGGCAATTTCACCCTTATCCTGCTTGATTGCAATATTAAATGACAAATCATTTTGTTAATTCAACTCTATAATTAGTATAAGATAATTTAACAAAAATGGCACTCCAAGAGAAACCTTAAACAGATATGTCCTTCAATGTGTTGAAATACAGTTTGATCGTGGCTGAAATAAGCTTCCTGCACAGGCTTTTTTGGCCTCACTACGTGTCTGTTAGCACATTTGAAAATACTTGCAATGCAAAAGATTTTTTTTTTGTGCAACACACCACATTCTCACTCTTGTGAAAGTGAAAGTCTTCCCACATTTTTGCATGTTTTTCCTTATTTGTATGATTTAGTTAACTGTTGATACTATTGTAAATTACACTGATTGATGGTGGGAGTTGTACAATAGGAAAAATATGAATCTTTTCTTCCAGGAAAATAAGAGGAAGTTGTGAAACAGGGAAGTGAGTTTAGCAGAGGAATTTCAATAAGCATCAGTCTGACTATTATGATATGTTGGAAAGTGAGACTTTGAACAGCAGGTCCCAAAGTCTGGCCCTGAGAATAACTGACAAAATAGATTTTTTTTGCACAATTTAAGTGTTTGTTTGGCTTATCTGAGGTAGAAGAAAGGAAGAAAAAAGAAAAAACTTAAGAGAAAAACAAAACAAAGAAGGACAAGATAAAGACCAACTTTTAAAAATTCTGGTTCTCAAAAGTCCACACTCTTCCTTTCAAATGTGAGTTACACGTTTAACCTTTTTCACAAATTTGCAATTTAAGCTGTACATTTTTTAATTAAAAATGAATTTATTACATGCAAAATCATAATAAAAAGCTGCAATAACCTTGTTTAAAAAATGTGCACATCCTTAAATTGATACCTCGCATGATCAACTTTTGATGTTTGCACCTGTTATCTCTTATAATGAGCCTGGATGACCTGAAATAAAGCACAGCTGTCCTTGAGCCACTTATGAATGTATTGCTTTGTTTTGAAGATATCCCTGAACCTGCACACTTGTGTTTTTTTTTCCTATAAGTAAATTCATGGTTAAAACATTTGTACAGTCTGTATTGAAATGCTGAAAATGTGTATTGTACACATTACTGACATGACGATATGATACACAACATTTTATTGCTTTCCAATTCATAAATACCATAAAATATTTGAAAAATGGCTTTATTAAGGTCTTTTTTTGAATCACAAAAACCTGCCATTTTAACAGGGGAAGGTTTCATCTAAGAGTACTTTAACAGGAGAGTAGACAAGGTCAACAAAGCAGTAAATCAAAGTTAAAATATGTTAGTGTAATATAAATACAGTTCACATAAAAACATCACTTTAACCTTATTGTCAAAGGAAACATTGTATTCAAGTGCATTGTTAAAGAATTCACTTTGCTTATGCAACATCCTATGGATTATTAAAACCATGCACGATTATGAATGAATGTTCCAGCTGTAAAGCAGATTGATGTTGTGGAAAAGCACTTGTGAACGCATCATGGATGTTACTAAACACTATTGTGAATGGATGGATGCCTTAAAGAAGAGTTATAGATTCTCTGGAGGACAGGAATGAGTCTCCAGTGGGAAGCTTTCCCAGTCATTTTACTGTGTGCACATCCTGCTGCTTGTCACTTGAGAATCTTAAAAAACAACTGAGAAATATGTTGCCGGGGCTTTGGCGTATTCTGAATTGTCAGCAATGTTCTGTGAAACCCATTTACTTCATTGTAGTTTATGTTGTGCAAGTGTGTCTTCTTGTCTCTTACCCTGGCTAATATTTAATGAAAATGCATTCAGTGCAGTTATTCATTTTGACATGAACCAAATCGAGTGAAAACCTACGTATGTGAGAAAACACAAATAAATGTCTGCACTTGTTGCCCAACATCAGTATTTTATGAATACGATGCAAAGGAACTAAGGCCCATTTTACATAGTTCTACACAAGCCCGATCTGTTGGGTGCAGGCCAATTATGGTAACCTCTGATTAAAATATCCTCTCTGTTACTAATCTGATGTGTAAGACTGAAAAAATCAAATCAACATTGTCACCATAATGAGATGAAAGCCCACTTTCATGTTTTCTTTGGATAAAGTAAAAAATAAAATGGCCTCATTTTAAGCCTTATGAAATATTATGTTGTAAATAAATGACCATGAAATTTTCTTTTGCTGTGCAGTTCTCTACTGTCTTGGCGTTGTTGTCTGGCTCTTCCGTTTGCATCTGCATGAGTCCTATTTCCACCTGTGCATCGACGGCTACGTTCACACTTCGAGTCTTAATGCTCAGTTATGATTTGAATCAGATTTTTATTTTTGAGGTAATTTATATCTGACTCCAGAGTGAACTGTTTGTGGCTCCAAACTGTACCATAAGCGCAAAAGAACAATAACACTAACCTCAAGCCCAACATGATTTGGTCAAGGAAAGATGGAACATGCGAGTTATACTTTTAAGCATCCAATGGAAGGCATTTAATGTGTTAGTGTGTGCAGAGGGAGAAGCGCACAAATGAAAAGAGACTGAAACGCTGACATTTTCGAAAGCTTTCGCTGCACAGTGTTTGGATGTGGGTCGCAGCAAGGAATGGTGGGGCTGAGATTTTAATAATTTCACAGAGGCCAAATTCAGTCAGAACTTTAGGAAATCGAGGGGACCTTTTAATTATACATGTCAGCACCTTTCCTCTCAACTCCAAAGGCAGGGCACTCGCTGCAATGCGTTATATCACATTGCAACGGGGGCATATTACGACATTCTGCCCCTGCTGAATGGATTATAACGAGTGAAAAGTCCTTTGGGTGCAGAAATATACGCAAATTTTGCAAGGCTGAGCACTCCGTCCCTATTCAGACGATTCCTATGCAAGTTGTCCAGTTTGACTTTACTAGAGGTTTCACTGAATATATAAATGAGATCTAAAATCTCGCTGTTCCTCCACTGAGCAGCGCTGTCGCAGCTGCCGTCTGTCTCGCTACTGCTAGCTGCTCTCAGCTCCAGCTGCTGCAGGCGTTAATTTGTGACATATGTCAATGAAAAACGGCGTTGCATCAAATCCGCCTTGTTCACACTGGAGTCACATTCAAAAAGATCAGATATAAATTGCATTCAGGACCACATATGGAAGTTGCTTGAATCCGACTTGAAAAAAATGTGATATGGCCCTGATCTGAGCGATAACACTTGTTTTAAAAAGTCTGACCTGGTCACTTGACCCCTCCCAAGAAATTTGATATGGGCCATATTTGCCTGTAGTGGGATTGGGTCCTAAACTGCCAGGGTTGTGACTTTGACACGTTCATGAATTAATCTGATTGGCAAAATCATAACGCAAAAATGCTGATTGGCCAAGGGCAAAGATAGCTGCACCCCAACTTACACTCATATGTTATACATGTGAAAATGGCTGCACAAGATGCACAATAGCACAGCTGTACATCTTTGACCCTGAGTCAGACCCAGAAGTAGGGCCTCCTTCACAACCAGCAATGATTAACCCAGTCAAAAGAAGATTCATTAATTCACCCATACAATATCACGGGACATTTCTCAGTCCCTGGTGACCAGCTTGCACTCTTCTCTCTTTATTCTTGTTTTTTTTTTTTTAAGGTGGCCAATACACACACGGGCACATGAAAAACGTTTGTCCTTTTCAGCAACCATTGTGCAGCACATAAACCGCTAGAATCAGCAAAACAAAAAATTAAGTAGGTGGAAGAAGCTTGTGTTGCTAGGTGAGGGACTAGGCTTTGCTGGGGTTGATAGTAGAGGGGCAGTGTCCACGCCAATTGTGACATAATAATCAGGAGGTTTTTGAAACAGCGTGTTTCACAGGCATCAACTAAATATTCCAATATAGCCAAAAAACAGCTGGGTGTTTTTTTTTCTTCTTTTTTGTGCTTGGACAGTTTCTAGAAACAGTAGAGATCCAAATTGAAGTACAAAAATGTAACTTTGCATAATAGATCACCTTTAAAATTAGGTATACACACAAATAACCCAAAATTAAAAATCCAAAGTCAATCTTGTGAGAGAACCTTTGTTGTAATTACTTTTAATTTTGTAATTTACGTTTACATAAAACGCACAATAACAATGAATATCTTTG
Organism: Fundulus heteroclitus; assembly: GCF_011125445.2. Taxonomy (NCBI): domain Eukaryota; kingdom Metazoa; phylum Chordata; class Actinopteri; order Cyprinodontiformes; family Fundulidae; genus Fundulus; species Fundulus heteroclitus. The sequence continues at coordinate 7,122,163 of NC_046364.1, forward strand.
GACCAAATCAGTTGGTCCAGCTGCCGATGTTAGCAGTAAGCAGATTTGTTGTTGAAAAACCCAGAAGCACTCAACAATATTTTTTACAAATGTTACGAACAATCACAATTGACAACATATTGTTTTCAAATTAAAGGCAATAGCAATGTTTATATCTAAATCGGATGTTAAATTAAAATATTCAAGCACCCAATTACTGTGACAGACTGGAGACCTGTTCAGGGTGAACCCCGCCTCTCGTCCAGTGAACGCTGGAGATAGGCACCAGCAACCCCCGTGACCCCACGAGGGATTAAGCGGGTTAGAAAATGGATGGATGGATGTAAGCACCCAATTAAACCATTTTCTAGTGAGGACAACTCCTGCATTTAAAAGTTCTCTACCTTGTTCTATCTGTTCAAGACATAAAGAAATTGCCTGTTTTTTTTTTAGTTTAACCATACAAGACACTAGTCATGAGTAATTTCTTTTTTTGTGTCCCATCTGGCAATGTGGCAATAAGAGTTGTTGTCTTAATGAGTAATCATGAGTAATGTCACTCAGTGGGTTATTTTTTGAAGTGATCAGACTCCTCCCAAAATAAAAAGAACAGTAAGAGCATGGAGAGTATTTCTTTTACACAATTTTCCAACTTTACAGCAGAGTACATGTAGTGTATACAGAAAAAAGATGTGTGTTGATGATGTGTATATATGTGTGCACAGTTTCTCAGACAGTTCCCCAAACACAGATGTGGCTCTGGTAAATATAGAACAGTGTTTGAATTCACTGTGTTGTCCAAGCTTTAACATTTACTGAAAAGCGTACAATTTTTTTTTTTTTTTTAAATGTGTCCTGTTTGGCTGTGTTCCATTAAGAATTACTGTTTTTAAGCCAAAGAGAGCCCAACACATATACTTTCACAAGTGGAGCATTACTGCTTTTGTCATTGTACCCCATCTGTCTGACAGATTCCAGTTTGTTCATGTTAATAATAAATCTTCAAACTCTAGGGTCACTTGTGGAGTACCACAGGGTTCAGTCATTGGGCCAATTATCTTTACTATATATATATATATATATATTAGGGCTGTGCATAAAAATCGATATAAATATTAATATCGATATTTTTAAAAACGATTTAATATCGATATTCTGGCTTTCAATATCGATATACCTCCCAACCTCTAGGGGGCGTTATTACAGCGCAACCATTACAGTTCACAGCGAAGGAGAGCAAGTGAGACGAATTTGTGGAACGGCCGACAGGATTTTAGAAGCTCCTTTGTCCCTAAAATCAGACGTTTGGGCACATTTTTGGTTTCTGTGACACGTTAAATGCATTGAAGCAAATGCACTTTATTTTCCTGTTAATATGTCTGTGATCAATAAATAGAACATAAACATAACATTTGGCTGATTAATATATATATATATATATATATATATATATATATATATATATATATATATATATATATATATATATATATATATATATATATAGTTAGAGTGGCTTAGGTCACCCTGAGCTATCTCTGCAGTTATGCTGCTATAGGCTTAGGCTGCTGGAGGACATATCAGGGTCTATTTCTTTCACTCTCCTGAGTTCTCCTACTGTTCTCCAATCTGCATTGCTTGCTGTCATTTCAGCTTTTAACTTTTTGTTCTGTCATTTTTTTTCTTCATAGTAGGAACACCTGGTCTGGCGTTCTGTTAGCTGTGACATCATCCAGGGAAGACAGATCACCCGCTATTACCACCTAATGTAGAACAGATTACTGGATCAATGTGTGCTTCTGTGCTTGTTTGTCTCTCTTGTTGTGTCTCTGCTCTGTCTTCTCTAACCCCCAGTCGGTTGAGGCAGATGACCGTTCATACTGAGCCTGGTTCTGATGGAGGTTTTTCCTTCCCATTAAGAGGAGTTTTGCTTTCCACTATCGCTTCATGCTTGCTCAGTATGAGGGATTTCTGCAAAGCAATGGACAATGCAGACGACTGTCCACTGTGGCTCTACACTCTTTCCTGAGGAGTGAATGCTGCTTGTCAAGACTTGATGCAATCTACTGGGTTTCCTTAGATAGGAAATTTTTTTGACCAATCTGTATAATCTGATTGAATTTGACCTCAGAGAGTGCCTTGAGATGACATGTTTCATGAATTGCCGCTATATAAATAAAATTGAATTGAAAAATAGCTAACCCTTCTACTTTCACTTGTTGTACTTTATTATATGGACTTCTATTTAAATTTAATTTGCGTTTGTTTGCTTATGTTCTGTAAATGTTTTATAGACCAAGAATTTAAGAATTCAATAAAACCAAATTTTTCCAAGATATAAGAAGTTAATCTATATTTTCTTACATTTCTTGTGGAAAGTCTTTTGTGGAAATTCAAAGGATTATTCCATTGTATGTCACATACCTAAAAATATACTTTGATCGAGCAGATGTATTTATATGCACTGCCTTGCATCTGGGTACTTGTGTCATAGCTTGTGGTTTGAGGACTTTCCGACTGCAGTCCTCTGAGGCACAGCTGCCTCTATAAATACTGTACAGGGCTTTACATAAATGTGGTCGTCATTAATGTGGAAAGCTTTCCTCCCTTCCTCCTCTCCAGCACCAACTCACATTTAGTGTAACTCACAAATAGCCTCGTCTCAAGTTACAGCTCATCAGCCAGCGCAGACGTTCACAAGCTGATTCTGTTATTTAAGGATGCTCAATTATAGAAAAAAAAATGTTCCAGTATTCCAAATGATGAATGCAGACACGTAAGGCAGTGTTTGGTGGTTACATATCTAAAAATCTGCTGGTTTTCCCGTTAGAGAAATGTGTTGTCCAGGTAATATAAATACATATATAAAAACTTTCCCTGGGGTGTGTCCAAATTAGCTATTTTACAGTGCTTACAGCAGAGGTGGTTCAATATTTATAGCAATTGGTAAAATAAATTGTCTATGTGAGGACACCCAGTCAAATACAGACATGAAAACCTCCCACAAAAAACAAAAACACAGAAGTGCTGGTCCAGGAGTACGCAAATTTTAAATCATGAGCGTTAGATGTTAATACTTTGGGATTAACAAAGTATTTGAATATTTGAATTTGGATTTAAATTAAAGAAAATGTTGAGAGTTAATAGCAGCTGTAGTTCTTTTAGTGGCTTTATCTAGTAAGAAATAAAATATATTTTTTTGCATTACTCCACTTATTTCTAATTTTGGCATTATGGCATTGGTGAAAGAAGCATATTCTACAATCTGTTCATTATGAGACTTTAATGACATTCCTGTCAAGAACAAAACCGGATGTTCCTTATATTGTCATTGGAGCACAATGTAACGTCAGTCAGTGATTCAGTCGTTTTTTTTTTTTTTAACTGTTTCTTGCTGCAAATTTAATTCCATTGAATTTTTCATTGGCCTTCCATTTTTTCTGGTACTCCTCACCATCTACCAGCTGTCACTGGTTTAGCTCCATGCCTCTAGACTGATTAGCTGTATAAGCTAATGAAGATAGTATAATATAATAATATAATAATATAATTATAAACCTTTATGGTGGTCAAGCAGCAGTACTTGACCAGAGCTTTCCATAAATTCAATGCGGGTAAATAAGGAGTACCGAAAAAACGGAAGGTCAATGAAGGAGCCTTCAATTTAGCCCCGCTCCCAACGGCAAAACAGTTCTAGCTTGTAGTGACATTGTAGCTGAAGGAGCTCTGCAGTGACACTGAAAACATCTTTCAGTGTCACTGTGTTGTTGTTTTTTTCATCTCATTGAAAAAAAACCCAGCACAAAATGAGAATATCATCATAAGTTTTTACTTTCTAACAATGTTTGACTTTCATTCCAAAAAAAGTAAAAAAACAAAACAACTGGACTTTTGTCCAGTTATTTTGTTTTTGTTTTTAACTTCTTTTGGAATGATCCTGACCTGGATGACTGAGAATCTTCACCAGCATCAATTGTAAATCAACTGTTTTTTCCTTCAACAATTTTTAACTTCAACACTTTTTTATCTGAATATGCCTTATTATCTATTAATAATTGCAGAGTAATTTTCTTTCTCTTCTGCGGTACACGATAACTTTAAATTTAGCTTTTTTTCATATCAAATAATCTTGTGTGCAAGTCTGGTGTCTAGACCTTCCTGTTTTTGCCACTGTTACACCCAAATTTCCCCACTATGGGACAGTAAAGGTATTTCTATTCTATTAAACATGGGTAAGAATGATTTGAAGTCAGGATTTATTATGCCTAATATTAAATTAGCTTTTTGATGAATGTGTAATGGTTTTTGTTTTCTACATGTGAACTAAAAAAAAAAAGAAATAAGAGTTTGACTTAGCCCTTAAGTTAAACTCTATAAGTATGTTTTTATATGAATAGAATAATTATTTTTACTCAAAAAATCCACAATGTAATATGTAAGTGAAACTTATAAACTTAAATTTGTTTGCGACCATTTTCACTAAAAAGGCAGCTGGCACTGTATTGATGTTAAGTCAACCAAAAAGGGCTGAGCTTTTAACATTTTGATTTTAAAACTTTTTAGCTGCAGGCATATCCTTGTTATTCTAAAACGAATAGCATAATTTGCTAATTAACATTTCCCCCCCCCTTATTTCTATTACTCATTAAATGAGCTGAAGTAATTATGTGAAAATCTGCAGAATGTGTCATCTGATTACTTGATTGTCAGAATAATCAATAGAATAATCGGTTACTAAAATAATGGTTTATGACAGCCCTATTGGCATCCTTTTTAGGGTGCATTCAGCTATTTGTTCACTCCTTGTGCCAAAAGGCTGCATCATCATTTACAAGCCTGATCAGAATACATTGGTAAAAACTGCCATAAACCTATGTACAATCATCTCATCCCTAAATTAATAAATCAAAGAAGTGATCCAGGCTGTTGATCAATGGATTGTAACTCACATAGGCATATACACATATCAGCTTACGGTTAGCTTAGACTCATCATGCATGTTATTTAAAACTTTCGCTGCATAAATATCCAAAAGTATTTAAAGACACTAAAAACAGCAGGTGGCAGAAAGAAAAAGAGAAGAGGAGATGAAAGGAAAAAAAGAATGGGGGAACATCAAAAGAAGGAGTGAACATGATGGAGCAAGCCTAGGGGAGAGGCAATTAAACACCCCCCGTCCCACATGCACACACTGAAAGTGTGTCAGTCATGTCAGTGAGGAGGGCAAATCCCTGGTGGAGATTAATTACCCAGTGCCATTCACAGGGAGAATTTGGGGATTTTTCTCCTTTTTCCCTTTTAGTACATTGCACCTCTGCCCCAGGGTTGCTCAACGCTACATGGGTAGAGCTTCCAAAAAAATCTGCCAGTTCATTTTCTGCTGACTGTGGGGCAAACACTTGCTAAATCTAAGTTAAATGTAATAAGAATAGAACATGATAACTTCGCATTGACCATCGTTGGTTTTGAACTTCAGCTCACGCAAAATGCAAGTATTGGCACAAACCGAGATCTTTTTGCAGTTTCTAATTTTCATTTAGGTTAAATGTTAAATGTATTAGATTTAGACATACATTTATCCACAGATAGATCTGTAAACAACCTGAAGCTAAGTGCCTTACCCAAGGGCACATTGACATGCGACTGGGGTGTAAACTAAAACAGAGCCGGCTCCACCCAATGCGGTACCCTAGGTGAGAATTTATATTATGCCCTCACCCCCTGTCAGCAATTTACATAAGCTTAAAAAATAAATCTAATTATTGATTAAGGATGTGCTGCCCCTAGTGGAGGAGTTCAAGTATCTTGGGGTCTTGTTCACGAATGAGGGGAGGATGGAGCGGGAGATCGACAGGTGGATTGGTGCAGCGTCTGCTGTGAAGCGGGCGCTGTACCGATCCGTTGTGGTGAAGAGAGAACTGAGCCAAAAGGCAATTTACCAGTCGATCTACGTTCCTACCCTCATCTATGGTCACGAGCTTTGGGTCGTGACCGAAAGAACGAGATCCCGGATACAAGCGGCTGAAATGAGTTTTCTCCATAGTGTGTCTGAAGCTGCTACCCCCGCGACCCGACCCCAGATAAGCGGAAGAAGACGGACGGACGGACGGAAGGATTAATTTGTTAGCTTTATTTTTAGTCATAATGAGTGGGCCGGATAACGTAAACATTAATGTCCCATCAATGTATGAAACTCTTATGGAGATAATCTTTGTTAAAACCATACAAACACACTTGACAATGACATGGTACCTAATGCTAGCAATGAGCTATTTCGTTAGCCTTTTGTTCAAAGCAACCATGTATGCAAATGATTTACAAAACATTTCCAAACGAACCATTTAACTTCTCCCTCAGCTCTCTGCCCAAACCTGTCTTTTGCCTCGTGTGAGTTCTGTCCACTTTGGCCATTCAAGGAAGGAGCACTGGAAAACAGGAAAGTTGTTGGTTGGTTCTTGGCAGGCTAGCGTTTAGCTCTGCCACAGCATGTGGAGGGATCGGAGGCCTGGTCTCTGCCCAATCTCTGACCTGGATGCAGTCCGATTTAAGCAGCATTCGACAGCGGGTCCTTCTGCTGGCTTTTCAGCTCCGTCTGGGTTTCGCTTCCCTGTGAAGGCTGACAAGAATAAACAAAGCTGATTTTGGTGTGGCAGGACTTCTTTCTCCTGCGACGGACGCTGAGGTTAAGACAGCAGACTTAACTCTGATTTGCCTGGACATGTCCCCCGGGCGACGAGAAGTTTCTCCCAGGTGCTGGCTTGTCTGTCGGTCAGACCTGGTCAGGGCCCATGGTCCGAAATAGCTTTTTCCTGGTCTGCTCAAGGGAGAGGTGGTCTGAGCAGCTTGGAGTCTGAAGAGAGGTGTCTGAAGAGGAGGTGGCCAGAAGCACTCTGACCTTTTATCTGTGGGGTGTTTACAGAAGCACCCTGCTGAGAGAGAGGGGCAGTCCTTGCTGACTCTCTCTCCTTTGTGGCTGTGAGGGTTTCATGTTTGCAGCAGGGTGGAATTCCTTTTGTTACCTTCTCCATACTACTGTTCAGAATTAAATCTGACATCAATCATTCATAATGGCAGTAATATGGCACACCATACCTTGTGCTGCATCCTTGGGGTCCTCTGAGGTGGACGGGACAGAAAATGTGCTTAAGGCTCCTGAAGTTGTGATATCTGTAGATGGCCCATATTTTGCAAAGGTTGGACTTAAATATCTCAAAAGTACGTCTAAAGAGAGAAAAGATGTGTTGCAGTAACGTAAAAATGATAATTTCTGGAAAAAAATTAATAACCTGACATGTTGTTTACCACTTATTTGGGATTATCATTTGTATTAATATTGTTTGGGTATTGTTTTAAAATTGAATCCATGTTAGCTTTTTTTAAGAGTTAGAGTAATACCTACTTTTAATACAAGTATGTTGAAGGTGATTTTTAAAATCTATTTATTTATTTATTTTTGGCAGCTCCTCGAGGACACGATACCCTTAACCATTGCCTACTGGACCAGCTGGCTCTGAGCTGAAATTAAACACTTCTTTTTGACTTGAAAAATTACTACTGCTGCACTGGAACTACGAGTTTTTCCTGCAACCAATGTGCTGCCGGCTCAAACCACTGCTCGGCCATCTCAGTTGTTGTGTCCTTGGGCAACACACCCACTTTGACTGCTAGCGACTGTGGCTACAATGTAGCTTACCACCATTAATGTGTAAATGTAAACCTCTTTGGGGTGGTCAGAACTTGATAAGGTGCTGTACACATATTGACCATTTCTTAAATCATGGTAGATGGTCATTCACAATGAGCCTGGTTCTGGTTCTGCTGGCGGTATTGTCCTGTTAAAGGGGAGTTTTCCTTTCCACTGTTGCAAAATGCTCAGTATTAGGTGATTGCTGCTGTTCATCTTTATACATCCAATGGTACTCAAATCCGATAGCTCCTCAGATTCTATTACTTCCTCTAAGCAGCTCACCAAAATAAAACACTGTCTAAGGATCACTCAAATTCAATGTTAGACTTTAACACTTTAATCTAAATACAGCAGAGAATGATTACAAGTTTCAGTGCTGAGGTTCCTACTACAAAACAACATGGGTGACGTCCCATGGCAGAAAAGACCCAAACCACGGCCTCATGTCCTTTTTCTAAACTTAGACACACCCCTAAAGTTTTGAAAACGTTATCCAGTACAGAGACTTGCAGCCACAGTTCATCGACCCTACTTAAAGAGGGATGGTAAGATCGATGGGTTAACGCCGGGATCTCATTGAATGCAGTGCAGTTACGGTTGCGCCGCTGCAATGGACCCAGATAATTAAAAATCAATGTATCAACCTATATCAGTTGAATGCAGTGGTTGGTCTAGTTACCGCGGTAACTGGATGGCACTGCGAAAAATTCCACCAGAAGGGAATTTGACCGACGACACAGTGGTTACCGTTTAAAACTCCTGAATTTCATGAGCTAAACAGGAAACGTCGGGCACGAGACAGGTTAACGTTCCGGTGAATTTCAGAATAAAATCACCACACCAACTTAGGTAGCTTGACTAGTGTAAACAAAACAATGACAGAATCATGACAAAACACAGGGGCTTTTGGAGGATTAAATAGGATATGTAAGCATACGGATGAGTTTTGCTTTAAACTATGGTTGTTTTTTAATCATTTATGATGGATAGCAACAGAAAAGACCACATGAACAGTGCCGTTTGCTCTGTCAGAGTCACCACTGGCATTAGGAGCAGTGTGAGTTGGGGTTTGCGGAAAACCGGAACTGGCCCAGGACCGCAACCCGCACCAAATTTAATGTGAACCCGAGGTTATTCTTAAACTGCAGGGTATTAGTTGTGTCTTAATTATGTTTGCTGTGTCAATGTCTCTGTATACATGACTTTTACAAAAAGACCTTCATTCTATTAGAGGGCAAGAGAAAGCATTTACAAAGTTGGACGGAGCTTTGCCAATTCCAATTTGACTCAATAAATCACAAACTTTTAATCGTTTCAACCTAACAGTACAAAAGAACACAACATTTCCCGGTCAATTTTAGTCAGTACAGTTTAACCATTGTCTTGTGCTTGTAGTTAGTCTCATGAACAGATTCAAATGATAACTCAATATTTTGAGATATATTAATAGTATTCTCCAAATATATTTGAACAATCAACTTAACTGGGTTGTTATGAGACACAGGAACAGAAATTTAGGTGAGCCTTGGTGGTTAAACAAAAATAAATAACACTGTTGTGTCATAACTCTTTGTCTTCTAAACAGTATTTTAATAGATCTGTTTGTTCTTGGCTAAACAAATGCTCCACGCTCATATAACAGCATTTTGATAGCTAAATATACGGCATATGCCCTCCATTAAGTTATATGGCATCTTCTTACATTTATAATTTACATCCATATTCAACACATTTTACACGAAACATTGCAAGGTGAAAAGCCTAATCTTACAATAGGAATGTGGCTGGAAACATTGTTATATTTTGCTGAGGTAAATTTAGAAATTGGCCAAATAAAAAAAGTGCTCCAATCATTGAAGTTGAAGTCTTGAATTTTGAAAGCTTCTAAAAAGAGGCTCCATACACAGACATAGTGAGCTTCTGTGACCCCTTCAACCCCAGGTCACACAACACGAGAGCCCCTGTATATCTCTCCTCCTCCTCCTCCTCCTCCTCCTCCTTCCTTGTTACCTTATTGTTTGAAGTCTATGCCCCCTTCTCATACAGTAAGGAATCATTTGCAGGTGGTATTAAAACTGTCAGCTCATATCGCTGCACAATAAAGATGGCCCAAGGCCAAACATGTGTGGGTCTTTTTGTGTGTATATGATTGGAGCTCATATGTAAGGTAGCAGTGAGGATATGAGTTAGATACACTTCAGCACAATGGTGCTTTGTGACCGTGTCAGACAGGAATGTGTATGATGAGACGGATAAACCATGCCAGAAGCAGTTCTGAGTCAGGGGTGAAGTTTGCTTTCAAAGGTCTGTTTTTCTCTCCCCCCACCCCCCTTCTTTTTTTTTTCTGGATTTTCTCTACCTTTCGTCCTCCACTTCTTTATTTTCAAGTTAACTTTTCTCATTGGCTGTCTCTCCTTTTTTTTTATCCTTTTATGTGCCCTCCGCCATTGAGAAGGAATGTGACCTGTGGAGAATTGTAGAGCAACATCGGAGTATGATGTTACAGCTTTGACAGATATCCCCACAAGGGCACGCAAAGGTGGAGCGAGCTATTATGTTTAGAGCCCTGTGGAAGCTATTTTCAAAGCTAGGTATGAGAGTTATTGGGGTTAAAACATCTAAACATAAAAAAAAAAAAAAAAAATCAGGTTTTCTTTCTTTGATGAGAATTATTTTGGACTTTAACACACTTATGTAGGATGTGAGAAAAAGTATTTGAACAAGTTTGCTTTGAGCGTTTTGTTTTTCAATATTTTCTCCTAGTACCTATGTGTAGGGGCTTTTTTGTATGACATAATCACTCAACAAGTGAGTTCAAGGATACAAGAGAATTGAGAACTTACAGTCTACTGTAACTTTGTTTATGAGTCTATCATGTCTAACATATACTTATCCAATTCTGTTGCACTAAAAAGATCCTTTCTAAGGACGCATGGGTGTATTGAAAATATGAAAAAAAAAACATTTATCAGGGAAAACTTTTTCACATACAAGACAACTTTATCCATTTGTAAGGGTATAAAAACAGTAATACCGCAGACCTTTTTTCCATCAATGTCACTCTCTAGACTTGATTTCAGCACTGGGTTTGCATTGCTCCAGGATTATCACAAGCCCTTTTGACGTGGCAGACTAAATTATTTAACCAACTTTCTAAAATAACTTTGGCAAGAAAAATAAATAAAACTTGATTGGATCGTAGGAGAGTCTTAAAGGAGTGAAGGCACACCGGCTTGACAGATCAAAACAAAAATCTGTGTCAAACCATGAAGGACATGTGCAGCTGTAAATACACTTCTGACTTTATGGTCACCATTTTGTGTTTATGTACTGGTGACTGTATAATTCCATTTAAACTCAGTATTTTTACAGCTGGGTTTCACCACACGTCACTTCTTGTAAAGCAACAAATGATGTCAGCACGTCCCAACCTGGAAGTCTTGCAATAAAAAAATTGCTAAAGAGATTACCAGTCATCCTCACTATAGCAGCTCTTGCTATTTATTAAATATTTGGATTTTTGAAGTGGGGTTCTATGGAATTGTCATCAGTCATCGTCTTACCTGTGATATATACCTGTGTACATGAATTAATTTGACCTACCAGGGAGAGGGCTGGAGGAGAGAGTTATGCTAATGACTAGATAGAGTTGGACAGGATTCAAAGGCAGATTTCTACATTCACAGAACAACTCCGGTCTAACATAAAATCCTGCAAACAGTATGTTGTATATTTTTAAACAACATTGCTTGGTGATCCATGTGAAAGACATACTGCTAAGCACAACCGGCCAGATCAACCATCTAAAGGAATGCTAGTGTATTAAAAGACATATGTTTTTCTTGTGCAGGTAACTCAGGAAGATGGCCTTTGTTGTCCTTTAGCCACCTTTTATGTACATAATTGGGTTGCATGTTCAAAGTCATCGTCCATTAGGAAGATCCATTTGTGTCCAAGCTTCAACTTCCTGGCTGATTGTCTTGAGATGTTGTCTCAATATTTCCACAATATATTGTTCACTAGTTTGCTCAGTGCACCAATGCCGCCTGCAGCATAATACCATGGATTAAGGTCTCTGTCCCTGTGTGCATTTACAAACTATAATCTAAATTTTATGGTCATGTAAGAGCTGTGGCGTCCCTGCATTTGGGACCAGTGGGCCTGGCCCCAGAAAACTGACAAACTCAGTAGGCTAAATCCTCCTGATATTGGGGCCGGCCCTCTAACATTTGTTTAAATAATGGACATTTGAAATCGCAGTGCGGATGCCCAACACGCACTGAGTAGACAGCTGTGGGGCACAACTCCTGTGGCCGCAAGCTCAGATTGTCCAATCAAAATGCTGGAAATCCACACGTTACGTTTACATTCTGCCAGAAAGTGTGTGACAATTTAGTGTTGGTTGTCTTTGCTCAGAATCAAAATCAGAATCAGAAATACTTTAATAATCCCAGAGGGAAATTGTTGTTTCGGTACAATCGCCATAACATCACATGACAAACATTTCAGGGGGAGACGATTTATTGAGGCCTTGCTGCTAAGGAATCGCCTTACACGGTGCCCACATGGCGCTGCAATTACTCTGTGAAAAGATAGAGGCCACAAAAAAGGAAGGTGGGAGGGAAAAAAACATAACTCATACTTTATCCTATAACAGGATACAGTTCGAGATATCAAAAACCTCTTGCACAAAAAGCACAAATAAGACAAGACACATATAGCAGAGGGTAAATATTTGAGACTCGTCGTGTGTAAGTTCATCAGTTTATATGAGCATCAGTTATGTGTGTCTGTTTGGGTGAAAGTGTTTATATTTCCGTGAACACTCTCCAGAGGCCATTGTCCTTGATGTTATCAGCCGGCCAACAGTTCAGAAAGCAACCGCAGGTGTCAGTGGGGGAGGGGGTAGCAGGGTAGAGTTCTGAGCACTCTCCGCCATAACAATCCAGGAGTGATTAGATAGGGAGGGCATAATCCAAATATGTTATTTGTTATGAGACAAGCTGCACTGACTTTCCTGTCAGCTTTAAGTCTTTTGCTGGCTCCAAATGGTGAAATCCAATTTTCCAAATTGTTGGGCTTTTCCGCGCTTCACTTCCAGATTTTGCTAGCTTATTAAAATGATCGATCTGAATCTTTTCTGTTCAATTAATGAACAGTATGAGTGAACCTTCGTTTGTAGTTTTATGTAAAGAAATAAAATTACATTTGGTTTATATAAAATTGTATTTCTAATGTGGTGGTGTACTAGGGCTGAACGATAATTCAATAACAATATATATCGATCGATAGACGTGTGGCGCGATAGGAAAAAACAGGTAGATAAAAGTTCGATAGAGTTTTCCTTCCTTCCTTTCAGCCTATCATATTAGTTGATGCTACAGTCACTACTTCCTCTCGACCAGTCGTAATCGTGGACCCAGGCACGCCGTCACAAAGCGCCGCCCTCTCACACAGAGCATGTGAATATGTCGCAGAAAGGAGCAGCGGAGGAAACGGTCCCAAAACGGGGTTTTACTAGTTCGCCAGTCTGACAGATTTAAATCACAGTGATTTGTAAAACTTGCAAGGAACCGGTAAAAACAAAGTCTGGTAACGCAACCAACTTGTTTCATCACGTAAGCCGTTTACACCCGCAGCAGCGCGAGGCTGCACAGCTCGCGCTGCTGCGGGTGTAAACGGCTTACGTGGGATATGCTGCTGTTGTCTGCAGCTAAAAAACCTGGCTTCAAACAATTACTCGCCTCTCTTGATCTGCGATATAAAGTTGCAGGACGTAAGTTTTTCTCTAACAGCGCTCCCTAAATTGTGCAATGAGTGCTGGGAATCAGTGCAAAATGAGCTGCAATCTGTGTCCTTACACGCCACAGCCTCTTAAGTTATTTTTTATTCTGTTATGGTTAAAAAAGTTGGTTAAATAAAGATTTAATTGTAATTCTGTGTTTGTGTTCTTTATTAAAATTGAATCATTTAGCAATATCATAAAATGTCCAGGCAGAGCTGCACATAAAATATGGTTTTACATATTTTCAATAATTATCGATATCGATCAATATGCATTTTTTTTTATCAATAAGCTTTTTTTCTATATCGTCCAGCCCTATGGTGTACGCTAATTTACTGTTTCCTTTAAAATAGATCAAAGTCAGGTTGTATTAATCACAGAAAAGTTAGTTGCTGATAATAGTTGTTGAGTTTTTGTGCCCCACCTAACTTATCATGCCAGAGACACCGCTGTGTAAGAGTAATGTCTTATTCTCTGTGGGCTTTTAGCTCATGTTGAAATACGACTCACTTCACTATAGATAGCTTTTTTTTGTCAGGTTTTGCTACCAGCTTTCGTGGTCTATTGTATTTGGTATATGGTTGATATGTCCATTTCACACCCAAACACATTTATCCCCGCATACAGAGCTCATCTCCTTCTTTTCAGCAGTCACAGCTGGACATACCCATGGTGCTCAAACTTGCATGTTATTGTTTGAACAGGATGAACCAGATTTGCAGAGCTACTTGATCCATTAGATGATTGTTTATCAAAGTTATTTGCTTTATAATTTAAATATATCGACAGGTTTTCCACTAATTAACTGAAATGATTAACTTGATCAAAAGCTTACAAAGCAATGAATCATCACGTGGCCTTTAACTAGTTTTTTAAATTCATAGTGTTAGGAATCTTAAAGGGAATATATTGTGCAAAAATACATTTTTAGCCCTTCAATACATTTTGTTGCGTATTTAGAGTTCCAAGGAGTGCAGAAGTGTTTAATTTAGTCTTTCCAGGTGCTGCGTTTTTATATTCATGATGTTTTTTTACCTTTCTCATGAGTATGTCTTGTTTACTGCAAAATGTACAAATATTGCTTTCTTAAAAGGTTCTGATAACGTTCATGGTAAACGCTATTCGAAACACATTTTTGAAAAACGTCCTATTTTGAAATCACAAGATATTTTTTTATGTTAAGGGGCTGAATGATAAACAGTCAATACTGATTCCAAACTCATCTTGCCACGTTTAAAATAGATACATTTTGCGTTTGAAAATTAAATAGTTCTGGAGTTGCAAGTATGTATGAATCAGGTTTGTATGAATCAGTTTTCAAAACTTTGTTTGGAAACTTTGTTTTGAAGACTGTACCGCCATCATGTGGTAGTTGAAAAAAACGCACTCCTGTAGAACATTAAACTGTAACTTTTATGCCAGATTTTACCCTGATTCCCAGTAAATAATCCGTTTGCGCGCCATGGGAAGAAAGGACAGACCTGTGTGTGAGGGGAACATGAACAGCTCTTTGGCAAGCCCTTTTAACATTGAATCAGCAGGTTTAAATATCCATAATTGTCATTATACATATGTATAATATGTCATTTTGAATGACGATGTAGTCATCGACAATACAATTTTGACTATTCATAATTCAGTTGTGGATATCTATGATGCCATTTTGACTAAGACTCAATTCGAGATATCTAGAAAGGACAATGTTGATATCTTCAATTGAGGATCATTAAAAAATATCTTGAACTTGAATTACGACTAGTCAAATTAAATTGTAGACATCTCATGCCTAAATTACAGAAATCCACAATTCAGCTGCATAAATCCGCAATTGAATTACAGATACACGAACCTACACTGGAATTATCTAGGACAAAACTAATGCACATGAATGGCAAAAATTATTTGGATTATACTAGGCAAAACTAAATTAGAGATATGCATTTTTAGAGTTTTGACAAGCTACAATCAATTACAGATATTCTGAATAAGAATTTTGACTAGGCAAAATTATGTTGCAGATATCAGTAATGGTCAGTGTAGTGATTAAATGTTAAATCAGCTTGCCATAAGCTGGAGCTCGCTCATGAAAGAAGCCCTCATCAATGGAACATAATTCATCATTGGCAAAGTGCACATTTCTCTGCAGTAGAATTATATGTTTTTATAACGGCATACAGAGAATATAAAGACATAATTAACAAAAAGAAACGCAGCTGTTTCTACTGAAAAAGCGATAGTTAGCGGCAGAGCATTGCTGAGTGGGTCAATGCATGAGTTATTTGACAGAATTAAAGATGTATTCTCACACTGTCAGGTTTGCTTTAGATGCTCCACCTCTTGTCCAAACTTGAAAGGCCTAGTCACAACCAAAAGGACGCTGGGACAACTCAACCCAGTTCCAGTTTCTTTATTTGTCTTTTCTTTTGATTCAGACAAAGCTTACTATCATGTGAGTAGGTTGATCACCTACAAAGATAAAATGCACAAGTTAACAGAATTGACAATGAATTCCCTTGAATGTTTTGCATTTTCAGCCAGCTTTTAAAACTTAACTGTAAATGAAATCAATAAACTGCATATTGAAAACAAAGCACACCACCATGTCCATAATCTCAAACATCTGAGACATACTGTCAAACAAACATATCCTCTCCCTTGGTTTTACTGCACAAAATATGAATCATGTACTGTCCATTTGAATCCACAAATATACTAATTAACTCCTACCAGTGGTGTCTTTTGTCAAAGCTTGGAGCTGGAGTTCTTTGTTTGCTGTGCAATCCTTCTATGAAGCCCAGGTGAACAGGGTTATTTCTAGATTAGGTGTTTGTTGTGAGGGAATATCAAGGAGTGCTTGATATTATGTCAAAAGCACTCCAGGCGGGTGGTCATTGGAAACTGTCAAATTTGCAACTTCCTGGTTTAACTTGACACCCACTGCACTCAATTATAAGGTATTGCTATGTTTAACATTAACCAACTAAAGCAACTGATACGTCTTTCCATCTTTTGCCACCGTTTGGCTCCATCACATCTATCTTAAAAAATATTTTCTAAAAAAAAGGAATAAAAACAAAATATATATATATATATATATATATATATATATATATATATATATATATATATATATATATATATATATATATAAAAGTGAAGAAATGTCATGTGGCAATCAAACAGACAAGATGTGGCAATCTTCTCTGTTTTTTTCAGTTGCGGATGGTCCACTGACTCCTATTGCGCCTTCTGAGCCAGAACTCCTGCATACAGTGCTGTTCTTAATCAGTGGCGTTGTGGTGTTGTATGAAACGGATAGTATAGTTGACCGAGCTTTAATCCACAGCAGTGGCATGTGCATACTGTACACCTCCCTCCTTTTCTCTTCCTCTCATCTCTTGTCATACACTGTCCTCTGTTGGAGAAGGAGTGTAATGTCTTAGTATTCTCACTGGTTAAGTATGGTTTGCACAATTGTTTTTTTATATAGAGCATTCTACTTAATAGGACAGCAGTAATGTAAACAGTATGAATATTTAATTTCTTCCAACTCACATCTTTTTAGTTACATAGCAGTAGTAGAACACTTTTTTTCTTCTCTTTTCTAGTAGCAGAGCCCTATTATGAACAATAATTTATGTTATCTTACTAAACACCTCTCTCTCTCTCTCTCTAGCTTCCCATCCACTTCTCTCGCTTGTATGCTTAACCACTATTACGACTCAGACTAACTTAAAGGTGCCATATTAAAATAGACTGCCAAGAATGTGTTTTTCAGACTACCCCGAACTCCATGCAAGCAAAGTAACACCTTATGATTCAACATAACCAACCAACTTAAAGTGTCTTCCCCAACATTAACACACTTATTTAACTTTGTACTTCTGGACGGGTCTCATCACATTCCATAATCTTTGGTCCACTCGGGTGAACGTCTTGCTCCCTGCCCAGTCTCTTTAGATAAAATGTCAGGTGTGCTGGTGTCTCCTAATACCTCACCAACCACCTCTGATCGCTCTCCTCTTCTTGGGCATAGAGATAGTCTGTGTGTGCATTTCGCTAATTTGGAAGGCAAATGTAATGCTCCTGCATTGAAGCAACGAGAAAATTGTGTCTTAAACAAATCAGCTAAATCATAATTATGAAACAGTTTTTTATATTTATAAGATAACAAAGTCACTTTTTATTCATGATCCAATTTTTTAATATTATTTATTTACCCTCAATAAAATTACATTACTAGATCTATACAAACTGATGAGCCGCTGAAGCTAATTATTTTCCCTCTATAGGGATGATAATGTTTATAATTTCTACATATTAATAATTGTATGATTGATAAATAAGTTTATGTGCTAATTTCCTTCACTGTTTAGGTGGTGGATCATCCAAACGGGTTTCTATTCCCTGCCATCTTCCCTGCTTAAGACACTCTTAGGCTCGCTAAAAGTCCTCCTCACTACTCCTAACAATTTTTTTTCCCCACCTCTTAAGACCTAAGGTACTTTGGGAATAACTTTTACCTTATGTGGGGCGACTGTGGCTTGATGGGTTGAGTAGTCGTCTGGCAATCAGAAGGTTGTGGGTTTGATTCCTGTTTCCCCTTGCCACGTGTCAATATGCCCCTGGGCAAGACACTTAACCCCAAATTGCATACTGAGCTGCATCTTGGTATATAAATGTGTGCGTGTTAGTGAGAGCAACGGGGTGAATGTCGCTATAGTGTACAGTGCTTTGGGTGGTCAGCATGACTGGAAAAGCGCTATATAAGTTCAGTCCATTTACTATTTATGTGGCTCAGAGCGTATATGTTTGCCATGGTAAACTTTTCAGACAATCACTGATCTAGGAGTACTTTCTATGTAAGAGAAAAATTAAAAGGGTACCAAACAGAGGCTGTAAGAAACACGTCTAAGCAGGTATGCTCTGAGCCAGTTTTTAAGTGTAAAGGATGAAAGAGACCACAGTTTGTTATAGCAAAAGATCAGCCAATAGCTATACGTTAGAGAGAAACACAAAATATATGGCCAACTGTGTCATTTATAGGAGAACATACTGTAAAGTTGTTGGCAGCGATAGCTCAAGACAAAAAGGATGTCAGACCCTTGCTTTAGGTATTATTATAGTACCTTGTGGCCCAACTTCTGGCATTTTTCAGATTAGCTGTTTTATAATAAGAGATAAATTGTTGTTTACATATTTTCACTTTCTTTACAACTAAAAACAAATAATACTGTGTCTTCAAAGACGTAATTATGACAGGTTCAGACCAGATCCAGGTTAGGCCAGAAAAAGAGAATGCTAAGATCGACCATATCCTGATGCACCAGATGGTGGCAGTATATGAATTATACATCATTCATCTTGACATGACCATCCCAGATGGCACTGAATAACAAAGATGTGGTCCATGCCGATTGCTAGGGGAGGCCACCAAGAGGCCAGCTAGGGTGACTGAATAACCTGCCAGACATGACAAAAAAACAAAAAAGACAACAAAGAATGAAAGCCCCCCCCCACACACACACACACACATACATACATACATACACACATGTATATGTATAAATATACATATATATATATATATATATATATATATATATATATATATATATATACATACACACACACATACACATAGGTATATGGCTCCCTTCGATCCACTAAATAAGGAAAATTACAAAAGAATATCCACAAAACAGAAAAATAAATAACATAAAAAGAAAAATCTGTGCCTTTTGCAGTCTGATCGAAACATATTGGCACGTCTCGTAAGGATGTCTAAAAGCTTGAAATAAATAATTATTTTGTTGCTGTAGCGACCACTCCACCACTCACCACTCCAGTCAATGTGCATTACTTAAACATTTAAACAGATGTTTGCCTGGCATAGAGAAGCAGTTCTGTGTTACCTGATATTTGTGTTCAATAGAAACAGGAAGTCATAGGCCCTGTCACAATACTCTAACTTCCACCCTTGGGCCCCTCAAATGCGTGTTCCCGCTGAGGATGTGAGGGCTTAGTGTGACCTGTTTCTCCAGAGTGATATTTCACCCCACCCCCTACGCGCCCTCGATCCACACTTTGGTGAAGTTCACATTCATGCAGGCTTCGCTGAATTGTATTACCCACAATTCACCACTGCTTGTGACGCTTTGAGCCACAACGGGGAAAATGTTTGATCTAAAAAGATCTAAAATCATACTGATACCTAAATAAAATAAATTACTACTCACAAATTTATGTTTCTTAGAACAAATATGGTAGTTATTTTTACTTATAAAACTGAAATATCCTTAAACTGTCGTAGCAGATTTAATTTTATTCTTTCTGTTTTGTAGATTTCTTTGATATTTTTGCGCTCTAAAATGTCTGAAAGCATCATGTAATGTTCTGCATGTCTATTTATTGACTTTGTTTTATCTAAAAGTGTGTTTCTGAACAATTGAGCAACCAGTTTTGCTTTGTGTGTAATGTTGAATTTTTTTACCCCAGAGCAGCTGTTGATGATAACATAATAAACATATGAAAAATATCAAATGTCTGTTATTTTGTTGTTTATTTTGTGTAACAAAACCCCCAACAAAAACAATGTCACATCAAGGTGCTATGATTAATGAAAGGCACACAACATATATTTTTTAGTTATTATATATTTATTTTGGGTATATATTGAACAATATTATTTTCCATTCATTTCACATTTGTGTCAATACCAACTCTGGCCAATCCTCTCAAATTTCTGTCCCTGCAATTTATTCCCGTCAAAATGATTGCTTGTTGTGATTTTAATAATTATTAGCAGTAAAGATTGCAAAAACAGTGATGGTCCCGTCATTTTTGGTGTCACAGTTATGACACCAAAAATGCAAATCCATGACGTAACCCGTAGTGCCCCAGTCCTCCTGTTTTGGACGCTTGTAACCTGTGCACTAGAACCGTTATGTACACTTCCACCAGGATCACACTTCATAGAAGTGCATAGGGTTTAGTGTGAGTATTGGGACAGGGCAAATATCTACAAATTAAAAGTGCCTCAACGCCATGGTGCACGAGTAAAAAAGACTATTTACACCTATTAAATGGTAGGAGTAAGGCGAGGCTAGTTTACACATTTTAGAAACTTGACAACTCAAAGTGCTGTACATGAATGGAGCATAAAAACATACAGAGGTAAGGATGTTTCAGTTAACACCCAAAAGCAACTCTAATAGGTTTTAACCTTGATTTAAAGGAACTCAGGGTTTCAGCACTTTTACAGTCTTATGTAAGTTTGTTTAGGGTGAATGGAGCATAAGAACTGAATGCTGCTTCTCCATGTCTGGTTCTAGTTCTGGTGCTGGGAATGAAGATTAGACTTGAACTATGAAGACCTGAGTGGTCTGGAGTATAGATGCACTGATAACAAGTCTGTGATGTATTTTGGTGCTGACCCATTCTGTAATTTACAGACTAACGGGAGACTTTTAAAGTCTACTTTCTGAGGTACAGGGAGCCAGTGTAAGGACTTTAGCAACAAAAAGGGTTATAATGTAAGTTTACAATGAGTCGCACCTAATGGGCAAGTTTTTAAACAAGATTTTTGAGCTTGCTGTGATAGTTAGACATTTGAAACTATGTTTCACATTTCACAATTTTGTTTTTCACATTAGCGAAAAACAAAATTCAGGAAAAAACTTTTGGATTTTCTTTCCATGCTACCGAGTACGAAGCTTCTCATAATCTTTGGGGGCCCATATCAGGCGCCTGAGCTGTATGTCTCTTGCATCACCGATATTCTCGTCCCAGCAGTACTCAGGGGAAAGCAACTTTGTGGGTTTATTAAGCCAAAAGTACTTGTTTAGGTGACTTTCATCATGCCATAAAGCCTCCACATTATTCAGTTTGTCTTCCATGATGTTCACATAGCAGTAATCTGCCAAGGCCTTTACCTTTTCACACGTGCCTCCAAAAATTGCAGCGTGGTAGTAGTAATCTCCTTCAGTCATGCAAGCTTTGGATTTTGGATTTCTGTCATATGTGAACCTGTGCTTTGGAAGTTTGTAATAGTGAGCATGGAGTAGGGCCACCGACTCCCCAAGAGCCTCAGAGCCAAATCTTGCTTTAAATATCTGATCCACATCAAAGCAGAAGACATAGTGGAAGTCGTACTTCAGGACTGCGTCGATTATTTCCGATATCGTCTTCATTCGCATCATGGAGATGTCCTGCCACCTGCTGTACTTCTCCACTTTGACAACTTTGATGTGTCTCTGAGGAGCTAGGGTAATGTTCTGCACCTTCTCTGGTAAATCAGTAAACACAAAATATGTCACAGGTAATCCCAACATAAAATGTTTCTCTGCTGAGGTCAGGAACGTGTTGAGATAGGCCTCCAGATACCTTAAACAGAGAGAGAAAAAAAATGAACATTTAAGTGCACCTGTCTTAAATATCATAATATATTTAAAAAAAAAAAAAAAAAATCACAATGCTGCCTTATAAATGCCTAAATGGTCTTGCCCCTGTGTATCTCTGATTTACTACAGCCTAATATTCCTTTGCCTGTCCTTACATCAGCCATGCATTATTCGTGTTTGAGACCGGGGGAATTATTTGAAGCAAATCAGCAAAACAAGGGACGTACATACCTTCCAACTGCGAACACAGTGAGAGCAACAGTTGTTTTTGCTTCCCTGTGCTTATTGTCATAAAGATCTTCATCAAACATTGACTGCCACACAATAGAAGCATTCCAGGATGTATGAGTCTGAACTTGCGGCCTGGCCCTGAAATACAAGAGGAAACAAAAGCAACTCAGCAAAGCAACTCATCAGAAGGATTGAAGGATTTCAGTCTTGAGAAGTAAAGAACACAAATATCAAAAATGTGTTCTGCTTAGCTTAATTGCTGGTTTTGACTAATGATATTCATGCTTATCATCATTACTATTTGAATATTTCTTGGCAGCTTGTCATGCTGGACTTAAGAAAATGATCAATTCCAATTTAACTTAATTGTCTATAAAGTGCAGATCTAAATTTATCTTTTGTCTAGTTTCTCACTGTTTATCAATATATTTTCTTTATTACTAATTTATTTTTGCATTTCACCTTTGGTTATTATTCTTTTTCTAGTTACCTAAAGAGTTTGAGTTTCGAATTGACTCTATCAGTCACATATTTAGTTACATAAACTCTCCCATACATAAAGAGAGAGATGTGTTTTTGTTTGATTTGTATGAAGGCTATTTGTTGTCCGAAAGTCCATGCTCCATACATCCCTTCTCAGGTTGACAGCTGCTATCTTAAGTATGTGTTTGTAATTTAAAAATGTGCGGTTTTAAAAGGTAATTATTAACATTTACTAAGGGCGAAACAAACCCATTCTAGAACAGCTCTGAATGTCCAAACACGTCTGGTAATTTTGGTAATTGATTAAGAATTATTAATTCCAATTATTAATTTTTAAAGGTTGGTAGCCCAAAAAATCACAAACCTCTAGTGTATTGTAAATCTCTATTTTTGTGTATAACTTTGGTTTGGAGTTACAAATTATTGTGATATTTTTAAAATTCTTAGTAAATATTGATAATAAAATAATCATTTTTGCACAATACTGTACTACTGCTTATTCCTGCAGAGGATCTCTGATTGCTTCAGGTCACATTACAAATAAAACTTTTAAATGCACACCATGTCTGGCTAGAATATCAGCCTCCTTGCCTGTCATACATTCTTGTTCAAGGAGTTAATTCAAACGAATTGAAGCCTGTATTTAGTGTGTGCACGACTGTAGGAATCACATCTGAGCTTAAAAACTTCAGAAAGCTTTTTAAATTTTCAGAGAAAACTCATCCATAGCTGGTTCCCACATGGCATCTCTGTGCAAACATATTTCTCAGTCACAATGTTACAGTTTTAAACACATTGCATTAACATGCTGTAACAGATTTAGGAGGACAGCAAATTTAGATAATAATCATAAAAATGCAGAAAACAAGAGGAAAATGTATGTTTTGCTCTAACGCAGTGGTTCTCAAACCTTTTTAGCCACGCACCCCCTTCTGTGTCTCAATCTTCCTCCAGTCTTCAAAAAAAAAAAAAATAAATGCAACAAGCTTTTTTTATAGCCATATTAAAGGCGGCATGTTCAATCATGCTCAAATGACCAGAACGCACACACAAAAAAAAAAAAAAGAAACTGCAAGTTGTGTGTAACTTGCGATAAAGTTACACACAACATCCACAATGGGATCCTGAGGACTTTCAGGTGAATCGGTGGCTCAGCCTGGAGCCAGAGAAAGAAAGAGACTCAGATCGGTCAAACCTCCACAGACAACCTGAAACGTCCAGGTGGATTCACGGGCTAAACTCTGATGATATACCTGTGTGTGTTCTCACTTTATTTATTTCATTTACCAGCTTCTGAATCTGACTCACAATTTATGCCGCAAAATAGAAACATGAAGTTTAATTTGATTTGTGTCCCATGACGAGAGAGAAAACTTTGGATTGAGCGAACAGAGCGCCGGTCTCGATAAAGATTTTATTGATCATATAAAGTTATTTCCTGATTGTTTCACAACGGTTACATTCAGCAGGTGAACACGCCCACAGTAACACACCTTAGCTCCCCTCACCCACCGCCACTGGTTGCCGGTTACTCTGTTCCGGTCTGAATACGAGCTAAAACTGCATCTTTCAAATAAACTGCACCTGTATCTGTCTGAATCACAATGAAAAGTATTACACCTCTGTGCATAAGCATAGTCAGGAAACAGCGTCTACCACCAATTTTCCCACCTAACCACCACTACCACCCACCACTAAACCCACCCTAACCCATAAGGCTGCAAATGGCCACAAACTGCATTTTGGAGCCAACTAATCTGGGTAGAACCGAAAGTAACAGGCTGAATAGGTTCTACATATCATTATAAATTTGTGTGATTGTTATGGCTATGCATTAAGTTAGAAAAAACACAGATTTGATGCATTATGTGCCTTCTGTGCCCCTTGTCCCCAGATGCAAGGTAGGTCCTTTATCACCCCTATAAAAGGTGAAGCCTTGCAGAGCTGTGCAATATGAAATTGAAACGTGTATTCCATTGGTTAAGAAGCCTAATAAACTTTCTAAAGTTTATTAGGCTTCTTAACCAATCCTCTTGATCAGGATGAGTTAGTAAACCACAGACCTATATCTAATCTTCTTTTCTTATCTAAAATTCTTGAGAAAGTAGTTGCTAATCAACTTTGTGAACATTTACAAAGTAATGACCTACTTGAGGAATTTCAGTCAGGCTTCAGAGCTCATCATAGCACTGAAACAGCTCTGGTGAAGGTCACTAATGATATTTTCATGGCCTCAGATAATGGACTTGTGTCTATACTTGTCCTGTTAGATCTCAGTGCTGCATTTGATACAGTTGATCACAATATTCTCCTACAAAGACTTGAACATACTGTAGGGATTAAGGGGAAAGCATTAGGCTGGTTTAAATCTTATCTGTCAGACAGATTCCAATTTGTTCATGTTAATAATAAATCTTCCTCAAACTCTAGGGTCACCTGTGGAGTACCACAGGGTTCAGTCCTTGGACCAATTCTCTTTACTATATATATGCTTCCGATAGGCAAAATTATCAGACAGCATGGGATTAATTTCCACTGTTATGCTCATGATACTCAGCTATATTTATCCATAAATCCTGATGAATCCAATCAATTACTTCGACTGCAGTCATGTCTTGATGACATCAAAAGCTGGATGACTTTAAATTTCCTGCATCTAAATTCTGACAAGACCGAAGTTGTAATCTTTGGGCCAGAGTCCTCAAAAAATAAACTTCTTAACCAATCACTTAATCTGGGTGGCATTAACCTGGCCTCTGGTAATAAAGTAAAAAATCTTGGTGTTATTTTTGACCAAGACATGTCATTTAAATCCCATATTAAACAGGTTTCCAGAGTTTCCTTTTTTCACCTCCAGAATATCGCCAAAATTAGAAACATTCTGTCCAGGAGCGATGCTGAAAAACTGGTCCATGCATTTGTTACTTCAAGGCTGGACTATTGTAATTATTTACTATCAGGAAGTCCACAAAATGCAGTTCAAAGCCTTCCGCTGATCCAAAATGCTGCAGCAAGAGTTCTGATGAAAATCAACAAGAGAGATCATATTTCTCCAATTTTAGCTTCCCTTCATTGGCTTTCTGTTAAATCAAGAATAGAATTTAAAATTATTCTTCTAACGTATAAAGCCCTTAATAATCAAACTCCATCATATATCAGAGCTCTGATTACCCTGTATGTTCCTAACAGAGCACTTCGCTCTCAGACTGCAGGTCTGCTGGTGGTTCCTAGAGTCTCTAAAAGTAGAATGGGAGGCAGATCCTTTAGCTATCAGGCTCCTCTCCTGTGGAACCAACTCCCAGTTTTGGTCCGTGAGGCAGACACCCTGTCTACTTTTAAGACTAGTCTTAAAACTTTTCTTTTTGACAAAAATTATAACTAGTGGCTCATGTTACTCTCAGCTACCTTTATAGTTTTACTGCTATAGGCTTAGGCTACTGGAGTATATCAGGATCTAATTTTCTCACTCTATTGAGTTCTACTGTTCTTCAATTATGCATTATGTGTTGTCATTTCTGCTTTAACTTTCTGTTCTCTCTCTTTTTTCTTCATAGTAGGTACACCTGGTCTGGCGTTCTGTTAACTGTGACATCATCCAGAGAAGACGGCTCACCCGCTACTACCATCTAATGTAGAACAGATTACTGGATCAATGTGTGCTTCTGTGCTTTTTTGTCTCTCTTGTTGTGTCTCTGTTCTGTCTTCTGTAACCCCAGTCGGTCGAGGCAGATGACCGTTCATACTGAGCCCGGTTCTGCCGGAGGTTTTTCCTTCCCGCTAATGGGTGGTTTTTCTTCCCACTGTCGCTTCATGCTTGCTCAGTATGAGGGATTGCAGCAAAGCCATGTACAATGCAGATGACTTTTCCTGTGGCTCTACGGTTCCCCAGGAGTGAATGCTGCTTGTCGGGACTTTGATGCAATCAACTGGTTTCCTTATATAGGAAATTTTTGACCAATCTGTATAATCTGACCCAATCTGTATAATATGATTGAACTTGACTTTGTAAAGTGCCTTGAGATGTCATGTTTCATGATTTGGCGCTATATAAATAAAATTGAATTGAATTGAATTGAATTAAATATGTTTTTATGGTGTATTTGCAATCAAACACCTGCCCAATAGAATGTGTCAAGTTCAGACATTCTTTAAAACAGGTATGCCTTCCTTCATTTAATGCCTTTTGGTGAGAGTTACGTAGTGAAAAAATAAGGAGAATCTGTCTTACTAAAGTGTTCACATGATGCATATATTAATAATCCTCATATAAAACTGAATTGACTACTTTATTACAGTTAAACCCAAAGTTTGTCATACCTCCGGCATATTTAGGTGTAAGGCTATTTTCAAAATTAAAATCTAGAAGTCAATAACAATTACGCAATCAAATTTAAATGAGTGGATTTGACCTGTCTGTAGAGTTGATAGGTTATGCTTTCTCAGTTCCGTTTCTTTGTTAGTCCATCATTTTCTCTGCTTCGTCTTCATTCTTTTTTTCCCTGCACACTTTAAGGTGTGTCAGTTCTTAGTACACTAAAGTCTGAGGAGTATTTTGACAAATCTACTCAGATTTACTACCATTTTTTTCCCCAAAACCACTTGTTCACTGTGTCAGAGGGAGGGTATTCCACAGCATTGCAAACCACTAACAGAAATTGAGATATTCTTATCAAGTTGTGTTCAAACAGACATTTGCTTTATTTGTATTGAGGGGTTGGGATTGTTTTACAGGCATCCATAAAAAAAAAAAACGGTTTGCCTGCTTCCTTGTTTCTATTGTTGTAAATACACCAAAGCCCTAGTCCGCTGATTGTTATGAAAAAAATAAGAAATAAGGAATTGAATGAATAACCGTTCATCATCTTTCACGTCACCCGATACAGAAGTAGCATGTTTAATCCCAGTGTGCCACAAGTCCATGTTAATCAGGCAAACATGCTGTGAACAAACTAGAGTCATAAAAAGTCGGACCTCTTATCCTCAGATTAAAAATCAAGCAAGAAGGGACAAAGGGGTGGGTTGATGCTGTGGGTAATGGCTATTTTATCCAGTTGTTTTGTTCATAATTGCTTTATTCAGTCCTATTAAAATAATTGATTAAGGACGGTAATCATTCTCAAGTTATTTCTGTTAAACCTATATTCATACAAGCTTTAATTAGGAGCTCTATGCTGTTTGTTAACATTTTCACAAATTGATCACTTAAAATAAGAAATAAAAACGATTTTGTCTCTAAGTTCTAACTGTAATAATACACAACTTCTGAAACATTGAAAAAAAAAGCGGAATATCAAATATATAGTACAATCACACAGTAAAAATAGAGAAACAATGTAATTTCAGAAAAGCATTCAGTAAACAGAGTTCTTACCCAAAGTTAAGTGAGGCATCCAGCTTAGCCACCCACACTGTTGATTCTTTGCTGGAAACTTGCATGTTTTTGATGAAGGCAATGGATGTTAAATGCCTCATACTGAAGAAATTAAATTAATGAGACAGGAAAATAATTACAAAGATTCTCATGAAACTAAACAGTAAAAAACAACCATTCTCAGACAGTTTGGTTTTAAAAATTCTAAACTATGGGGTTTTACGTACCTTGAATATGAGGAATAGAAACATGAGAGCATCACAATACAAGCACAGACTCCAGCAATTCTTATTTTATTATTGGACATACTGTAAAAAAAAACATATAAAAAAAGAGTATAATTTAGATGAACCCATATTGGATAATACAGTTGTTAATGCCTTTATGACAGGGGAGTCTGAAGTGTGTCCCGATGGCCTTCTACTACCACCGGGACACACTAATGATGTTGTAAGGTCAGGGACTACACAAAATCATTCAGATTTCTACAAATCATTCAGAACTTGATAAATCTGGCCCGCCAGAACCTATTTTTAGAGCCAAATATTCCCTGACACATTCAACTTTTTGCGGTCCTCTAGTAAATAGGGCCAAACATCTAGAGACTTTTACTGAAAAACAACCCGGGGCTTACCCATATATTACTAAACCAAAATTATAGCAAGTACCTAAGAAGAAAGAGGAACCAATGTCATATTCTAGTTGATGAACACATACAAAAGTATTTTCAGAGCAAGGAAATAGAAAATACATGATCCCCCTCCCAAAAAAAATTTAATAAAAATAAAAAGGAAGCTCTGTATTTCTCTCCAAAAAAGTAAATTTGCAACAGCATTTCTGCGTTTCAGATCTACAATGACTTACAGATCAATTTTCAAAAACAAATAGTCAACTTTGTTTTGTTAAAATTGTGCGTGTTTAGTTTATTGTTGAGCAAATGAAAAAATTATAATTTATTTTTTTTACATTTGAAATGACAAATAATAGATTATTTTGTGGCGCCCTACTTTCAAGTTGACCATTTGGGCCCTCATTTTCAAATGTTTGGATACCACTACATTAGACATGATAGTATACTGTGCATGCAAATGTCTAACTATAATTTTAGGACAAACTAACTAACTGAACAGAATGTTGGACCAGTGGAAATCATTCTAGTTCTTGTTATTTGGTCTGATTTTTAGGGCTTTAAACTTCTGACACATTTTGTCAGTAATCACTGGAGATAATCATGGTGGGGGACTACAACAGTCTCGTCCATTGTGCCTACTGCTGGCACCAGCAAACATACACAGCAGTACAAGGTGCAGAGGAGCTGTGTCTATAAAGCACAAAACAGATCTCTACTGATAAGTGGCTTCTTAAAATAAAAGACTGGACAAGCATTTTATTTGCTTCAACGTCTCCATAGAATGAAATTGGAACCAGACCACATTTTGTACCTCTCATTACTCTATAATGCCATGTAATTGTTTTTCTTGCTTTTGTAAAAAACTTGCTCTGAAAGACAATATTTTCCTTTGAGATTTCTCTGATGTTTACTTGTACAATAATTGCACTGAAGTAAACCATTTTTCTTAAAAGACAAACAGAAACGACAGTGTTTGTAACACAATCAATACAATGTAAAACCAGTTTACTTTTCTCTGAACACAAGTCACTGACATGACATGTCATTGAGTCGGAGTTGGGTCCAGGTTATCCGTTTGTTGATTTAAATTCAAACCAACATAAGCTAATTTAGAATGTAGAACTAAAACCAAATGTTATGTTCTTATAGTTTTGTTCAGATTGTTTGTAAATAAATCCACAATTATGATCTTTGACTTTACTCTTGCCAAAAAAATAAAATAAATAAATAAAAATAATAAAAATAATAATAATAATAATAATAATAATAATAATAATAATAATAATAATAATAATAATAATAATAATAATTGTCATACAAGAAACCAACTCACGTCTCGCAGGAAGATCCCTCCTTAAATCCCCACAGTGTATGTAAGCCTCTGAGGAAGCTGGGCTGTTTTTTGCTTTTCTGTGGAAGTAAGGCAAATAACTAATTTCCTAATGATATTCCTGTCCCCTCTCTGTGTGCACCCAGACTCTTTCAGTTTGGCAACCAAGGATTCCTTTGCTGCTCACCATCCTGATTTTGTTTATTTATTGATTTCCTTTTACGCCCCACCCAACTCCCTCCCACTGCGAACCGTATTCTTGCTTCAACAGCTATGCTTCTGTTTTAATGTCCTCTTCACTGGGTGAACAAATTGTGTTCTATTGCCAAGAGAGAAAAGTGAAAGTTTATATTTCAAATATTTGAAATCAACAATTTTATTAATTTAAGCATGGAATGGTTTACTCACTCACTAAGCATCATGGAATGCAATTATGTTTAAAAATAAATAAAAATACCTGAAGACAGCAAAGTTTGGAAAGTGAAAATACAGTGTACAGTTAAAGCACAGCTTTATTTAAACTTTCACTATGTCCTGACAGTAAAATATGAGACAAATAAGCTGTGAAAAAAAAAATCTCCTCTGGCTCCTCCTTGTGGTCTGCCATTTACAAACATGGCAGTAAGGCAGTAAGAATGTTCAACAGTAAGTTGAACATTCCTTGAATGTTGAGAATGAGTTTTTTTTTATGACTTTATGAAATAGCTTAATTTTTTTTGCAAGCGTAAATACCATAGAACATTTTTTTAGTATTGGAGAGTTTGTTTTACTTTGTGGATCGTTTGCTGTGATTGCAGCCTTCCCCTTGTCCATAAATAATTTCTCCCAAGAGTAAAAAATAAATCTTGATCTTGATCGAGCTAGTCAAAAATATAAACTATTTTAAAAGAAGATTTTTTTTTAATTTTGCAATAATGACTTGCAAAAAAGGCTACTAAGAATCCAAGGAAAAAATAATTAATGCTGCATCCCCACACTACATAATACTACAAAAGAGAGTTGTATTTATACATACAATAATATACCTTTACTCATCATCTAACAGAGTAATATCTGTCGTTTTAAAATTAGTAATCTATTTATTTACAAGGCTTATTAGCTGAAAAGGTTTATGAACAAGATAGCTTCAAACACATTTTGGGAGAGTTTAAGGGATTTTAATTGAGGAGGTCGGTTTGTTGATGTGAAGCAGGGGATGTGGGTTTCCTTCGGTGTATATGAGGTAAGATCACTATCAAGTTTGAGGTAAGATCACTATCACAATAAACTTGTGCATAAAAGCACAGTTGTGTGCATATTAGTCAGAAGTTGTGCATAACAAACATTTGTAAACTAATAATAATTGAAATCTCATTCAAAACATACAACATACAGTTTAAATAGTTACAACTTCAATAACTAATAAATACAAATTTCAAGTTTACATTTGTGCTTTATTCTTCATGAACACAAACAGCAACGGCTGTTTGAGAATATGGATTTTTTTCTTTGAGAATACGAATTCACAACAGTTGTCTGACGTCATGGTTTTGAAGGCTGATTAAGATGACGGACCAGGAAGCTTCGGAGCAAAGCCAGGTAATCTTCAACATTTGTAACTTAAATCTTTATTTCTGTAGTTGATATTCAGACATCTAACTTTATTGACCTTTCCGTTAGGTACAGTTAGCGGATATCCTAAACACGGCACACAGTCTTGTGTCATTGTTAAACCGAAGGTTAGGCTCTTCAGGGACTGTGAGACCAGTTAGACAAGAAAGTAAAAGACAGTCTGTTGATGGACAGTCGAGGCAAACGGAGACAGGTCCACTGTCAGGACAGCTAAGATGTCCTCAGCGCAGTGGTTCAGTTCATCAAGAAATGGCTCGGTAGGTTTCATCTTAGTCAGCCTGTGTAACAAGCCTGCAGTCTGTGTTGATCTTCTGCATTTCTGGCAATTTACATTTGATATTTAATAAAATAAGCTGTATCATCATCATCATTTTTTCAGATCCTTTCCTGGACTTTTTCGCCGAGAGACAAAAGGGAAAAGACGTTTTACACCGTATACCCGACCAAAAAAAAGTTTTCTGGTGAACTTTTTTCTCCTTGAGAAACAATGTTCCAAAACCCCCAAAGGAGATGAAGAACTCCAGCTTATATTGGCTGGTCTGTGTAAATCAGAGGTGTCAAACTCATTTCTATATGGGGCCACTTTGGCGTCATGAAGTCATGAAAAGGGCCGGTTGCACGTGTATAGACGATACTTTAAGTATAAAAAATGCACAGTAACATAAAAGTAGCACCCTTAGGCCCAGTTTATACAGTTTATCTGCAAAAAATGTTGATATTGGGGTGAGTTACACTTACAGGAGGCACAGGTTTAGCCACTTTATACACTTTAAAAGGATATATGCCTCTACTTTATGACATGATATGCTTTTTTTTTGGCTCTTGAGGGCCGGATAACTTACCTTGACGGGCCGGATTTGGCCCGCGGGCCTTGAGTTTGACACCTGTGGTGTAAACGTTCTCTCTCAGTAACAGAGAGTTTAACACATACAGAGGTAATACTTCTTTAGGTACAGTAGACTAAACTATAATCTATCTATCTATCTATCTATCTATCTATCTATCTATCTATCTATCTATCTATCTATCTATCTATCTATCTATCTATCTATCTATCTATCTATCTATCTATCTATCTTTGGAGCTATTCTTTCCACTCTTTCTGCATCCTGTGATAACTGAATGAGCTGATGTCACGGCTGAATTTCCCCATATTCTTTTAAATTGCAATTCAGTGATCTCTCCTTGGGTTACGGAATAGAGAATGTATAACAAATAATTGTATTTGTTATATGTATGATATTGACTAGTAACTGAACTTTTTTGTACAAGCTGACAGATTTGTTGCTCAATGCATTTTCAAAGCTTGGAAGCATCAATGGTGGCTGATTGCTATACAAGTCTACAGGTATGTCGTAATGAAACATAAACTGCTAAACTCATGTAATACAACCAGTTTAACTCAGTGAATGTGCATACAGTTGAGTAAATGATGTCTGTAAATGTTTAACATTTCTAGGTGGTGGTGGGCAGTGCACATTAGTTGTTATTCCTCCTGATTCTGATGGTTATAGTGGGCACCAACTAAAGGCCGTTAGTGGAAATGGAAAATGTACACTGTACATAACTCCTCTACAGGAACAAATTGAAACTTCTCCATTACCACCAGATGCAAAAGAATTTCAAAACATGCCTAAAACTCCTCGCACCACCTGCAACAAAATGGTACCACTCCAAGCTCTTCCGTTTCACATCAAGAGCTGCAAAGAATAAATGATTTATCTCAACAGCTCCTCTAAAAATGTATGTCAAATACTGGCTATAAATAATAAAGTGTTGGCTTTAATTGACCAAATAATTTATTTCATTTATATTGATATGTTTTATAATTAGGAAAGCTTCACTCAGGACAATGAATCTCCATTTAGGACAGAACATCAGACAGAGATGGTGAGATGCTTTGTTTGCTGGTTGTTTGTTTGAATTATTCATTTAACTTTTTACTATGTACATTCTGTGTAATTTAGACTACTGAGTGTCCAGTGTGCAGAGGTATATTCAGCACTGATGCAATTGAGACCCATGCATTTGAATGTGGAATATGGTACTTCAACAGAAAAAAAAATTAAAAACATTTTCAAGTAGTCAGTGAGTGAACCATATATGTATTCTAATTCCTACAGATCTTCAAACCAAGAATGCAATATCAGCACCTCAGAGGACGGGATTAACTACTTTCAAAGGTAAAAAACAAACAAACTCCCATTCGCCATATTTATAGAGCAAAATGCATTATTTAAAGACAGGAGCTCTAATTAGTTATATTTTAATTAAATTTCTAGCAAAAGAATGCATATTATTTTTACATTATTCTTTCAAGAAGTGTAGGTAATATTTCTTTATCGGTTTTCTCAATCCTAACTCATTTGCTGTCAATGTGCAACTCAAATGTTTGTGTAACTCCTGTTATTGGAGTTTCTTCAATAAGCTGTGCATGGCTGCATGCAGGAAGGATCTCTTGTAGCGGTTTCACTGAAGACACTCTGTTGTTGTATGACAGTCTGATGAAGAAGATGCTCATGGTTTTCCACAATGTTCTTCATTTTAATAAGAATACTTCCTTGTAAAAATCATCTCCAGATGTTCCCCAAAACAGAGCCAGCTTTCTTTTTGAATGAAGCTCAACAAGCTTTCTTCAACCCTGTTACTCTGATGTCAATTGTATTTGATTCTGCCTCTTCAGAAAATGACAGCAGAAACAACACACTACACACCACAAAAGACCTGCAGCATCTTGCTACAGATGCAGAAGGACCTATAATATTTGTAACAGCCATTTTTCCTTTCCTGTGTTTATCGCCACCGGGGGACATATTTCATTTTGAGTTCTGAGTGTCTGATTTGGGATGGGGTTATTTAAGGTCAACCATGATTGTGTTCAGGTGTTGTTAATAGGAAGAGGGAACAGTTTTCTACTGTGCTTGGTTTGGATTGAAGTCAAATGTTTGTGGATCTAAATGGAAACAGTAAGACAATGGACATTGTTCTGATAATAAATGACTTTATCATAAGTCAAACTGAATATCTAACAGGTACATTTACATTAGCTCATTGAGTTATTTTTAATGGAACTTAAACATTATTCCATCACACTTTATATTCATTTTTTCTTGTTGTTGTTCAATACAGAAATGGTTTCTGAAATAGAAAACAAACTGTTGGTGGGCGGTGCAGACAAGAAGGGCAATCATCCTCTGTACTGCCTTAACAGCCTGGATACTAATTACTTTTTAGCATTTTTTGTCTTAAATAATTACATTTAATAAATACACTTATACTAAGTATATTTTTTTCTTGATGTTTAGGACGGCTGGAGAAGTTATGGGAGCGAGTATGGCTCAAGGCGAACCCCTCCCAAACTTCATGCGTGAATGGTGCTACAGATACCTCTGCTCTGGTGATTCAGACAGCATACAGGTGTCAACTAATGATCCACAGATTCAGAACTGTCACACCTTATAACAGAGGTAAGGAAGGTTTTAAAATCCAGCTAAACACTGTGCTATGTTTTTTTCTTAAAAAAAAGTGTAGTAAGTCCTCTGAACAGGTTCTTCTTTGTTGAAACATTTCATCTCTTCTCTAAGAGACCTCTTCAGGCAAAAGAGTTACCAGTAAAGTCAGCCTTATAAGCAGTACTTTTGCAACAAGTTAACGATGGAAATCGAAACTGGTTAGTCACATGCAAAACAGAATATCCGTCCAAGGACTGATCGTTCAAGTCTTATTCATGGCCTGTTGTTCTCAGAGGGCTGAGTCATGCTCACAATAACAGCATTGGGAGGGAGACAATTGGACCCAAAGACCTCCATGGTCCAATTGATCAGTCGTTGGGCAGAGGGCATCTTTTGCATGTGACTACCTGTATCAATTTCCATTGCTAACTTTCTAAAAGTTCTGCTTAACAGGCTGAGTTTACAGGTGACTCTTAGACTGAAGAAGTCTCTTGGAGAAGGAAGATGTGCATACATGAGCCCAACCGCGCAGACACACACATATGAACCAGATGAAATTTTTGTCCAAAGAAAAAAATTTTCTTGTTTGATTTGCTTCTCAATATTAATATCAATCAAGGGGGTAAAAATTAAAAAGATAAAATGGAAAAAAATATAAAAGCACAAAGGTACATACAGTGCGTGCAACCATACATCTGCAGGAACCCCTGTGCACAAATTAAATTATGTTACAGTAATTACAGTTATGTTAAATATTAGCCTATTATTAAGCAAAAGGTTATATACTGTAAACCACGACTGAAAACATTATACTGGAAAAAAACAGTGCAATCAGTTGTCATTTGTAAGTTTCCAAAAATGATTGGAAAAATAAAGCTTGTTTGGCCTTCAGGTAAACAGAGCAAATGATGAGAACATAAATGAGCTTACGGATGACATTGTAGGCTGTGGCTATACTGGAACGGTCTCTGTGGACAAAAAAGACCTCATCATGAGGTAAAGTTTTTCTTTCTTTCAATTATTTGCTAAATATTACTGATTATTCAAATGTGTTATTGGTGTCATGTAACTACTTCTAAATGTGTAGAAATTATTCTAACCACACTGGATTTTGTAATTAAATGCTTTTGTATTGTCTTTTATAAAATATGTTTTGCAGAGCGATTGTGTTGCACTCAACAATGAGACTTGTGCCGATGCTTGACCAACTGAGAAAAGGCCTGCAGCTGTACGGCCTGCTTCAAGTGATGAAAACCCACCCAGATTTGTGTTTGCCTATGTTTGTTTCAGAGGAAGATGGCAGAGTGAGTACACATTTATGTTGTCTCCATTAAAATAGTTTTATAAACATATGGTACAACTTATTTGTATCCTTTGATCACGCTAGGTGGATGCAGCCTTTGTCCTCGAAAGATGCCAACCTGGGTTTAGTGATTTTTATCTGCACAAGCAGATAAAGTTGAGGCTTTGGGTGCCTTTTTGATGTTCAAAAGGCTTTTTGGCAGAATATAGCAATGCCAAAATAACTGAAACCCAATCATTTTATTGTTACTTCGCTCAAATTTGACAGATGTAGACAAAAGTGACAGAAGTCTTTAAAAGTTTTACATTGCCAAATGTGCCTGTTTACCAAACTATTCCATAAATCATGTTATAACTGTCAGAGGGTAAATTGGTCAATCCACAGCTGATTAATGTATACCACAACCATCTGAAACCAGCCGACACAAAATGGCTTAATCTCATTTAGTTTTGCAGATACTTGGTAATAGCTGTATTTTATAATGACCCAGTAATTCGCAGCACATTCAAGTCGTGCAAGACTATCAACATTTTGCAAGAGTATGGAATGCACCTATAACATTAATTTAAAGGTTTAACCAAAACTGTTAAGTTAAAAAAACTAAATCTGACTTAAAAAGCAGCTTTAATATGCATATCTTCAAAAAATGCAAGGCTTTTAACTTTTTGTTCTCTCCTTAACATCTACCTTCTTTACAAGAACAAGATGGCCAGAATGAGGATCCACAGCAGCGGACCATTGGCAAAATCATGCGGTGGATAACAGGACAGGCACACAAGCCAGTGCTGCCCATGAGAAGAAGGACTTCTTCATTTCTGTGAAATTTTACCATGACTGTGACTCAAGTAATACCATATGATTTCCTGTTGTTACATCACATTTCCAGTTGCACATCTTACAACCCTGAATGAATTCAAAGAAAATATGATAGCAGCCATGACTTGCGGACAATCATTTAGCCTCGTCTGAGTGATTTTTGCTTTTTGTTAGTTAAATGTGCTGTTCTGTTGGAACTTACACATTCTGTCAGTTTTATAAGGAAACACTGTCCAGGACTTTATTTACCAGAGATTTTTTAAAAAAAAACATTTGTGTAAGTTATATTCAGCTGTTTGAATTACAATAAATTCAGGTCAAGGAATGAAAGTTTTTAAACTTTCAGTGTTTTTATGAAGGAGACTGAAAGTTTTTTTTCCTAAACAAATAAACACTGAATTATTGATGCATATCTTCTGATTTATGTATTTAAACACAATAATTAAAGTTTTTCATCAAGAACCATAACGACATACAGCTCCATGAACTATACTTTAAAAAGTTATAATCTGTATAGGAATTAGTAAAAAGAATACAACGAAATACGGATGAATAGCTGTGCAGAGAAATTACATTTCATACATGGTAAGTAGCCAAAAATGGTGACATCAATGTAGATTTTTATTAAATTTGCAAAGGTAAGATACAGAAAATAGTCATATTTTCACAACAGGTGTGTTACTTAAATGCTGTCGCTTGTTGCAGTGATCTTCAACATACTGAATCGACACAAAAAATGTCCTGTCCAGTGGCGGCTGTTGGAAAAAAAAAAATATTGGTGGGGCTGACCAATAGATTTCCCTGCCTAACCCAGTACATGCATTCAGATTAAAAGTCGGAAAATTACTACAATTCCACAATAAGCATTTAATTCCCTTCTCAGAATGAGCAGTTTACAGATACATTCAACCATTTACAGCTACCTATATTAGGTCTTATTTTGGAAAGGAACAGTACTATTTGTCACCAAAGTAGGCATATACCATACTGTACTGCCATAATCTTCAGCCAAACAGTTTCAAAATGACACAATGGGTTTCACAACAGAACAGCAACAGAACAGATTTTCAAAATATGAAAAAAAATCAAATGACAAAATTATGACACAATGTTCACAGTACCTCTTCAAAACAAATAGCCCAACATTCAAACTAACTCACATGACAAAATGTGTGTGTCTCTCTCTCTGTCATTGTCGCCGTAATCTCTACGTCACTGCCTGACTGACTACTAGCTACATCGCCAATTTATGTTAAACCGGCTTGCCATACATCTATATCACTGTGTAGCAGGGGCAAAGATTCCAGTAGCCCCAAAGCCATTCATTTTGGCGATGCTGATTGGCCAAATATTTATAAATTTTCCCTAGCAACATTATACGATTGGTTATTTTGCTACACTTGTGGGGCGCTTTGAGTGATAGCCCCACAAAAGAAATTATACGTTCTGTCGGTGGAAATGCACTGTTGAATGAGAGGAGTCAATGGGTAGAGTCAAGTAGTAGAAGTGTTTTAATAATTAATATTACATGTAGCCACATACTATTAAGTAAAAACTGACATTAATAATACTTTTAAAATCTATATATATTTTGACTTTTCCCCTCCACATCTAGGGAGGGCAGCGCTCGAGCGCCCCTATGGGCCAGCCGCCACTGGTCCTGTCCATATGATTGAGAAGGAGCAAGTGGATTGATCATGGTTGTCACAGCTTGCATTTGGAGACAGAGGACAGTCAACTCCTGGGACTTGAACTCCAGAGGGTTCTTCTCTGACACCATCAAATGTTTCCCAGTCAGTTGCAAAGAGCTCTAGGTTCTATAAGAAAAATCAATGACTTCTAACTGCCAAATAATGTTTAGATTTTGTTTCATTAAACAAACTTGCACATCTTCAGTCTTATGAGAAGGTTTCTGCATGTGTCCCATTGTCCAGAGCTGGTTAGGGGTGAGGCCAACTTCAGACTTTAAAGGATGATTGTCCCATCCTTCTGTGAAGGTGTGCAGAGCATCTGCAATGTGTGGCAGGAACACATAATGTGCACAAAACAAATGCAGAGTGTTGGACAACTCCAGAAGTCCGTGCTCCTCCAGATTGTGAAGTACTTCGTAGTAGAGATGAGTTATACTGGTCCACACGTCTTGCCATAGGCGCTCAATTCTTAAATAAATAATTATATTTTAAATAAAGAAAAGCAGAAGGTCAAAGAGCAAAAAAGCAAGTGTTTTCCACTTGACTCCTGACTTTTCTTTCCCCTCTGAATTCTGATAAGTCAGAACCCAGAATTCTTCTTGGCACGTGCTTCCATTAACTAACCATTAAAAATGTTTATGTTAGAATAGGATTGCTAAAAATGTGACTTCTATTGATCACACACCTGCATTTTTTAAGAAATGGGTATTATACATTGGTTGCTTTATTCACTGATACTTAGTCACAGACATATACATAATACCTTTGATTGTGTACACTTTTGCCAGCTATAAAACTCCCTCTTCCCATTCCTTTACACTGAACACGGCTTCAGCTACTGCCACGTTTTCAACTCCTTCATCACCTCTTACCCCGTAACCACAGATATATAATTTACATAAATACAGTATGTCTGAAATTTATTTTACACATATATGTCATACATATATTTGTTTGTCGTTGCCTGCAATATATATATATATATATATATATATATATATATATATATTATTGCAAGCAAAGACAACCAAAGCATCAACAAAAAACTACCTGGAAGGCCAACCATAGTTTACCACAGATTTTAGAAAGAATGTAAGAGCAGTGCTTGCTCTGTTGTTTGTTGCAGACTCCAAGTACACAATCTGTAAAAATTAAAGGCAAACATGTTAATAATGCATATATACTATATTACCAAAAATATCATTATGATGTAACTTTCTGGAGAACCCATCAATTGCTCCAAATATGAAGATGTTATACCTTTAAAAGAGAATTTTAATTCAGTTCAACTCAATTTTATTTACATAGCGCCAAATCATGAAATATGTCATCATGAAATATGTCATTTATATATATATATATATATATATATATATATATATATATATATATATATATATATATATATATATATATATATATATATATATATATATATATATATAGCCTGTGTTACCACTCTGCAGCTTTAGTGTGTCCAGTTTTGCAACATGGTGCAGCGTTAGTTTATAGAAGGCAGATACAAGTAGTGAAATCAGCCAGAATACATTTCCATGCAGCACAGGAGTGAGGCATCTTTTCTGATTCACGTTCACAATAACAGAACTCAACTTTTTTCTGCCACATACAATATGGTGGTGACGTTGACGTGCGAACCTGCGCCCTATGACGCATCTACGTATATGATGTCTGTGGACATAAATGTAACGTATTTCCGCGTTGGTGAATGCCGGAAAAACGTCAGGAAGCAATACCGTTGTGTGTCCCGATACAACCTGTTTGAAAAAAACAAAAGACCTTGATATTGTGCAAAATGTTGTGCATGTAAACAAAGCTTAGCAAGACATGAACTTCAAATGTTAAACTTTTATTTCTCAACCACGAAAAACCAAAGGGTATGAATCAATATCAATATTAAGATAATAAAACAAACAGAAAAACAGACAAAAAAGAGAATACCAAGCAAACAGACATACCAAAATAAATATCAATTATAAAATATTGTTAAGCATAATTATTGTCACCCCAGGTAAAAATCTTTAAATAATGTAAAGTAAAAAAATATATATATGAAAATAATATACCTTATCACTTTTGCCAGCTCTGTGCTATATAGATAAGTTTGACATTTTAGTTTAATCAGAGGTGGCAATAAAGGTGGCATGTACACACACCCAATGCACTATGGGTCCATGTAGTTAATCTTTAATGAATAATAAAAATGGTCGACGTGCAATGCAAGGTAGGGTGTCACTTTTGGAGAGACTAACTCACAAAAACTTGGATGTGTAGACTTGTATCTCTCTAGCTAATATTAGAAAAATCACATTTTTTTTCTTCCCAGTGTCCTGTCTAGCAATGTGGCAATAAGAAATGATGTCTTAATGCCAAATAGAGCTCGACAGATTTTGCTTTCACAAGTGGAGCAAACAGCTTTGCACTAGTTTAGGTGTCACCTCTAAAGCACAGCGATGATGGTATGCGTTTCTTTACTTTAAAAGTATGTTCTGAACGCAATATCTACGGAGACAAGTTGAATCAAGGATTTTGCCTTAGGGGGTGTTACTTTAGTAGCAAAGGGAAGAAGACAAACAAGTTAAGATAACATTTCATATTATACAAAGGATACAGAGTGTTACAGACAATAAGCAAGACTCCACTAAGAAACAATCAAATGTGTCACTTTTACACAAAACCAAAGGCTCTTGAACAATTTTACAATTAAAAAAAAAATATCAGCTTGGAGACATAACTAAGAAGAAAACTTGCTGACACAAATAGACAAACCACACCCCACGTATATATATTTTCTCTCTCTCTCAAGTAAATTTGTTCTGAATCTAAGATGGCCAAATCTATGCTGGCATTTCCTCTCAATCCTTCTATACTAGAAGAGTCCAACAGGTAAAAAAAAAAAAAAAAAAAAAAAAGATAATTTACAGTAACATCTAAGGAAGGATATTATCAGTTTGAAAGATAAAAACTTTTCTCCAACATTTAGAAAATGACGATTAACCATGTGTCCACTGAAGTGGACGTCATGCATCTCCCATTACATTTTTTCAACAGAAGTCATATAATTGCTTTACTGCCTTGTAATTGTTTTGCTTATAATTCAGTGTTTAACATAACACATATAAGCTATTCATTTAAAATTTACATTTTAGTATATTTTGTTTATACTTTGTGTATATTTTGCACAGATTAGCTGTTGTTTGTGTAACTATACCAATTATTTATATTGTAGACTTCAAACACAGAAGAATAAGGCAACCTGCAGAATAGTCCAAGAAATTCCATCCAAAGATTCTAAAAATGCAGAAGTCACGATGCTGCATGCACATGGCAGATCAAATACATTTGCATGCAATGCTGTGTGTCACTTTGACCTGGGTGCTTTGCAAACATTCATACAGCTTAGGTGTGATGACCATCAAAGTGTTAGGAGATGCAGAGACTAAAATGACAGTTCATGTTTTCTTGCAACATAAACAAGATATGTTGAAATATTTTCAAAGCATAAAATGAAAATAGTTTGTATATTTACAACAGAATACAAGATTGTTCTGTTTTTAGAATAAATTCATAATGTTTTGTGTTGAGTGCTCAGGCGCTTGTAATCCACTGTAGTGGACATTTCTGTAACTTCCTGGAAAAATTCAATTTTTGAAAAAAATTCAGATTTGTTTTTTTTTTTCAAGCCCTAAGAAGAGTAAAAACACATAAAAAAATCTTGACTCAGGGATTCATAATTCATGCATCAGAGGGTTAATAACTTTGACTTAAAACAATAAAGAAACTAAATTTAAAAAAGTAGATATAAAAAAAATCCAGCTTTTAGCAGTATTTAGATTTTTTTTCATGAAATAATTGCATTCAACTTCACAACTGAATGACACTAAAAGTCCCAGGAATGTTCTTTTAAATCTATTTTTTCATCATTAGGTTGGAAAAGTTGCCCTTTTTTAAAAATATATATATTTTTGCCCACATATAAACATTCAATACAAAAATAAACCCATCCCCTCATTTTGAAAGGTTTATGTTTTTCTTATTTTGAAACCTAAAAGTTTAAATATATTATTTCTATAAAAATGACAAGTGTCCTGTAGTACATATTTATCAAAAATGATAAATTCCCTTTTTTTCCAAAACTTCATGCGACATTCACCCCTCCATATACATTTTAATATTAGCTGCACTGAGGGGAAAAAATGTCTCATTTGATTGTATAGTTTGTAGACCCCTGTTGTAGGTTTTGTATCTTCCCGTGTATAAAGTGCAGGTGGATACTTCCAGTTTTCCACATTAATATTGCATCTAGATCTAAATTAACTACATAATCCGGAGAATAGTCACTAACTCCTACTAGTCCCTCATATCCACTGAACAATAAAATCCTGAGTTGGGAGGAAATATAATTTTTTTCATCAAGGAGAATTGCGCTGAAATTAAACTTTTCTCTGTAACTATTTTTTTTTCCAGGAGTTTACCCTCAGCTGGCTTGTTTAATAATTAAGATTAGCTGGGAGCATTGCCGATAATGGTACTACTGTTCTAAAAAAATTAAACTAAAAAAAAAGTTGTAATGTAATTTGCTAACTTTAGTAGTAATTTTATTTTATTTTCACAGCTACTATCTCAACTTAATTGGTGGAAAATTCTAATATAGTACAGTAACTTTAATGTCTCTAATATGATGTAACTGATGGCAATATGTCTTCATTTCATATTTGATTTTTAAAATGTTAAAGCAGCTATTTTCCTTGTATTTTTCATTGATACTTTTCATGTATATTTTGAAGCACTTTCGGTTTATGAAAATTGTCGGATAAATAAAGCTTCATTGAGTTAGGTTAAATAATATAAACATATGATTGCTTTAACATGGCCCGTAATAAAAATTAAATCAAACAGCAGTATGTGTGGATACCACTCATCCTCACACAGAAGTGCAAGTTTCCAAAAAAAAGTCTGCAAGCTTGCCCATGAGAATTGAGGTTTTAAGGTTGCCAGTTTCATTAGATGCCCCCCCAAAAAAAAAT
Source organism: Fundulus heteroclitus (assembly GCF_011125445.2). Lineage (NCBI taxonomy): Eukaryota > Metazoa > Chordata > Actinopteri > Cyprinodontiformes > Fundulidae > Fundulus > Fundulus heteroclitus. The sequence goes on from NC_046364.1 coordinate 7,165,980, forward strand.
CAAAATTCAGTAAACATTTTTTTTTTTTACTTGTCTGCAATAATTAAATTTTATTTCTCTGTGCACACTACCGAGTACGAAGCTTCTCATAATCTTTGGGGGCCCATATCAGGCGCCTGAGCTGTATGTCGCTTGCATCACCGATACTCTCGTCCCAGCAGTACTCAGGGGAAAGCAACTTTGTGGGTTTATTAAGCCAAAAGTACTTGTTTAGGTGACTTTCATCATGCCATAAAGCCTCCACATTATTCAGTTTGTCTTCCATGATGTTAACATAGCAGTAATCTGTCAAGGCCTTTACCTTTTCACATGTGCCTCCAAAAATTGCAGCATGATAGTAGTAATCTCCTTCAGTCATGCAAGCTTTGGATTTTGGATTTCTGTCATATGTAAACATGTGCTTTGGAAGTTTGTAATAGTGAGCATGGAGTAGGGCCACCGACTCCCCAAGAGCCTCAGAGCCAAATCTTGCTTTAAATATCTGATCCACATCAAAGCAGAAGACATAGTGGAAGTCGTACTTCAGGACTGCGTCGATTACTTCCGATATCGTCTTCATTCGCATCATGGAGATGTCCTGCCACCTGCTGTACTTCTCCACTTTGACAACTTTGAGGTTTCTCTGAGGAGCTAGGGTAATGTTCTGCACCTTCTCTGGTAAATCAGTAAACACAAAATATGTCACAGGTAATCCCAACATAAAATGTTTCTCTGCTGAGGTCAGGAACGTGTTGAGATAGGCCTCCAGATACCTTAAACAGAGAGAGAACAGGTAAATAGTCAGTATACAGCTTATAGATAGAAAAGCTTTTCTGTTGCATTCACCATAATGGTAAAAACCCTTTATGATGTGCTCACATTGAATGCCGTACAGTTACGGTTGTGGCGCCGCAAGGAACCCAGATACTTAAAAATCCATGTGCCAACTCACATCAGTTGCATTGGTTGTGGGTCCGGTTACCGGTTAATTTCAGAATGAAATCACTGCACCAATTTAACTAGCTTGACTAGTGTAAACAAAACAGCAACACAAAAACACAGGGAAACTGAGGGGCTTTTGGATGGTGAAATAGGATATTTAAGCGCATTGATAATGACTTTTACCCTAATTTTTTTTTAAACGTGGCCATTTTTAAATAATTTATGAGGGATAGCAAAAGAAAAGACCAAATGAACTCCTCGCCCACAAAAACTGTATCTCCAATTGACAGATTTATTTTGCCACACGATTATGAAACAAATTTAATCTTAGATTCAGTATAACGCATTTTGGTCCCAGTGATTTGCAGAAAAAGCAGCACTGATGCCCATAAGCATCACAGTAACAATGCTAATCAGAATAAGAGCAGAAACCTATTAATGTCAGATGTATGCCAAAGAAACAAAAGATCTCACTTTTAGGAGCTTTATATTTAAGACAACTTACCAAAATGTTACCACAGTGTTTAGAATTACAGCGGTGAAGCGATCCTCCACCATGGCCCCTATCCAAAACAGCACTACTCTACTCGTCCTATCTGAACTCCGCTCCACTGTACCGCTTTTGGTTCTCAACAGACCCTGTAACGGCGTGGCTTTAAGCCCCACCTCCGTTTTGTGCCCTGTTGTTATTAAGCAGTGTAGCATTAACTTAAGAAATAGTGAGAAATGGTAGAATAAAAATGTAGATCAGGCTCTGACGTATGTGTGTAAGTGTGTGTATGTGTGAGATCTTCAACGGCTTTGGTTCTTGCTCTCTGGAGCAAGGTACAAGATTGAGAGAAGCCTTCCCTGGCTGCAGCTCTCACTGCCGGTAAACACACACACACAAACACGCCCACCCGATCTGTGTGTGTGTGTTGGCTGTTTCTCTGCTTCTCTCCTCCTGCAAAAGACAGCTCTGCTCTCTGCCGCACAGAGAACACTGGTTAGATCAGTGTTTTCCTTCTCTGTTGTACTGAGTCTGCAAATCAGTTGCCCCCCACTCGCTCCACTGTCTGCTGGCTGGCTGGCCACACCTACGGCCAATCAGCAGTGACTGGCCACACCCTTGGCCAATCACTGAGCAGCAGTTAGCTCAGGTAAGAGCTCTACTCTTCTCGACAACAACAGGCATCATGTCCAGAGATTGTAGGTTTGCGTTGTAGAATACAGCCCAGTGGAGTCCATGGAAAGACCTAAAACTGGGCACATGAGAGGCTTTTTAAATCCCTTCATGTGGTGCTGGTTTGTTAAGTCTAAACATAACTCATCTAAAATAACATTTCTCCTGATTTCCTCCATCTTAATTGATAAATTATAACAAAAAAAAAAACATTCTTTACCTAATCAACTCAAATTCAAGCTGTTGACTTATTATTATTATTACTACTTTTGTCTTGGGTGACTGTTGGGTTATGCACTCATGCTTGATATTCGAGATGTGAGCTCAAACTGCTCTGCAACTTATGAAGAAGGAGAGCCAAAGCCTCTCAGACATGACGAAGTCGGCATCAGCTTTGCACAGTTTGAAAAAACATTTGCATACTTTCTGTTTGCTAGTTTTGCATGCCTGAAAATAAACACACACCATTTTTATTTATAATCTCAACTCCAATGAAGTTGGGACGATGTGGACAACAGAACAGAATACAATAATCTGAAAATTCTTTTCAACCTATATTTAATTAAATACAAATTACAAAGACAAGATACTGAATGTTCGAATTGATAAACCTTGTGTTTATATTAATATTCATATATTGCCCCAAAACCTTTCACCATTAATGTTGCCTTCACAGATGTGCAAATTACTCATGCCATGGGCACAACCCCCCCCCCCCATATCAACACAGATGCACTGATCATCCAGATAGTCCTTTCCTCCTTAGCCCCGAGGAAACGACGTCCATGATGTCCAAAAATAAACTGAAATGTGGACTCGTGAAGACCTGGGGCCAAGAGTAGCCGGTGGCATTTCTGTGGGTGTTGGTAATATGTGGCTTTAAGTTTGCATGGTATTTTGTTAAACTAGCACATGCGGATTTAGTGGTGAACTGTGGAAACTGACAATAGGATTTCAGGAACCCCTTTCCAGCATGTTTTAGATGCGTCTCTGCTCCAGCTCACCTGATTCAAATGATTGCATGGCCTGATCTGCATGCCATCAGGTGCTGCAGAAACCTCTTAATCATCATTCATTTAAGTTATGCTGGGGGACTCATGAGGTATGTGGGAGCAAGAAGACACCTAAAACATGTTGAACAGGTATCCAGGGACCCGGGTTTGGAACCACTGTTTTACACAATGATGCCAGTTTTTAATGCAATGAGGGGACGAATGTCATTAAATGTTGGTTGTTGGCCTCGGTGCTTACATGCAGGGACTTTTCCAGATTCTCAGAATCTTTTGATGATAATATGGACTGTAGATGATGAAATCTTATACAACATGCACGTTTTTTAAGTCAAATTTTATTTGCTTATTTAATTGAGATTAATATTTTAATTACATTATTGTTACTGTATTTGTAAAACCATATTTTTCTTGTCTTGTTTTTAAATCAAAAAATTGTTATAGGCTACGTTCACACTGCAGGCCTTGATGCTCAATTCCAATTTTTTTGTGAAATCGTTTTTTTTGCGTGTCCGTTCACATTTCCAAATATATGCGACTTGTATGTGATCTCCTGTGTGCATGCGCAGTAGAGGACACGATGACGTCATACGTAGCAAGCGTGCTCATTGTTTGCGGAAGTAAACATGGATCGTAATGCTGCAGCATATCTTGCGTTCTTTAGGTTATTCTCCAACCGGAGCCAGCAAATTACCAACACAATCTTTTTAAGAAGATCGAAAAGAAAGAGAGCCAAATTTTAGTGATGCGAGCGGCTTTACTGATACGGACTTCATTCATAATTTTCGAATGACTAAGGCAACCTTTATGTGCGTCTGAACGAATCTCTTTAGCGCTCTCACGTAAAAACATACATCTTCGGGGGGCCATAGCAGCGAGTAAACGCGTTGCCGTGGGGCTGTATTGATTTGCAACAGGTGCTTGTTACCGCACAACATTTAACCTCTTTTTTTTTTAGCCAACCTCTTTGGCATAGCCATTAGCCATTTGAAAAAATCTGATCTGTGTTGTTCAGACTGTCATAAAAAGATCAGATACAAGTCGCATATGGGCAAAAAAAAAGAAAAAAAAAATCTGAATAAGGTCAGGCTGCAGTGTGAACGTAGCCACAGAATTGTTGTAATTTAAAAACAGAAAAAAAAAAAATTACCATATTTTTCGCACAATAAGTCGCTTCGCAATATAAGTCGCTTCAGTCAAAAAATGCGTCATAAAGAGGAAAAAAAAAACATATAAGTCACACCGGACTTAATCTCCCAGAAAACAAACCTGTAAGATAGCGCTAGCTGTTATTCGCTTAACGGACAGCCCAATAACAGGGTTCTGTCTCGGCCTGGGCCCTTCGAGCTGCACCACACAACGCTCCACTGCGTGAATACACACACACACACTATAGACAGCAATGTTTACTCCTTGATTCATGCTGGTCAAGATGAATTACCATTTGATATACAAGTCGCACCTGAATATAGGTCACATGATTGGCCAAACTATGAAAAAAAAAAAAGTATGACTTGTCCGAAAAATATGGTAACTAGCTTTTAAAGAACACTTCTTTAATTAGAAAAATGTTATTAAACTTTTGGCTAAAGTTAAATATTGTTTAAGTTAATCTTAACGGCTGTAGCTTGTCTGTCTGGCAGGTGTTTTTGGGTTGGAATAAAAATGAGTCCATAAATTGACAGGAGTCTTTTTCAGCTGTTTCCTGTGCGACTTGCTTCTACAGTGTCGCTTCACATCGAGCTCCACTCCGTGTAAAAATAAAGAATAAATTTGGCATGTGAGAGTCGCCTTTCTCTGTTCCGCCCAGTTAGAAACCGTTCTCTCCCTTTCCATTTTTGTCTGTTTCAAACAAGCCTCTATTAATTCATAACACCACCGTCAGCAGTCGATATATCTGACCCTGCTTCAAGAAAAAGTGTCTTCATGCTAAATTAGCGTGAGCTAGCATGTTACCCTTCTTCTGCTATTAAATAAAAATGTAATAGCAAATCACTATGAGATCCCTGGCTGGTTTCCCACGTTTATCAGTTCAGTTACTGGAAGCGAGGAAATAAACGCTGACAGATGGCATGGTCACAGGTGGAAATAACTAATTACAAAAGGGACCAGCAGCGACAGATGCGCTTACAGAGGAAGTTGTTGTTAGATGTTCAATCCGCTAAACTTTCTGAGTTGCTGGTTCTCATAAATCCAACTAGAACCTTTGACCACCACTACTTTCATTCATCCCATCTGTGGCAAGTTTAAGATGTTCTTCCAAAATTTAAAATAATGGAACACCGACAAATCTCAGACTGGCAGATGTCCGCTTTGCAAAGACCCCCCCCCCCCCCCCCCACCCTACTCTCTTTCTAATTGGCTAATGTTCCCGTTCTGCCAGATTTCATTGGTTGAAAGCAGCGTCAGTTGAAAACCTTGAATAAAAAGTCTAGACTAAACCAAGTGGATGTATTTTTTTGCTCTCATTGTCCAAGTAGAGGAAATCCATCGCAGCGACGGAGAACTTTAACCAATGGGTTACCTTTCGTGTTTAAGGGGAGTTCAAACTGACGTAAACCAACTTCTCTCTAGATTACATGTCCCATTCATTCAGAGCCGGATCCGCATTTCTCATTAACGCTGGTGAGTTTTTGAGAGGGCAGCCTACACTGATCATTCGTATGCGCCAAGTACTGTATATTGTCCAGATAAGTCATTCAATATACCTCAAATTAAGCTAATAATTGGGTCAAAACTTACACTGTGCTGCTTTAAACAACCTCATTAAGTCATAGATATGTGTTGTTTCTTTGTGGATGGTATTTAAGAAATCCTTGAACTCTAAAACCAAGACAAAAAAAACCATTCTACAAATAAGTCATCTTCCAGTGAGTACTTAAAAAACTGTGGTTTTTCCAATATTAACCAGCTCACAAACTATTCTTATAATTTAACCCCCAAATGGCAAAACAAGGGTTGACTAAGAGCACTTGTGTGCTTTATTCCGTGTATAATTCTTGTTTAGTCCCTTGTTTGTACTTCTGTAATGTAGATAACTCAGTTTTTTGTTGTTTCCTGTAGTCCTAAAGTGCACACCATAATCTGGTCCCTACCAATGTGGATGCGTGTAATGGCTCAAAACACGTTTTGAGCATCAGGTGCATCTGGTTTACGTGGAAAGTCTATGGTGGACGCACCTCTAAGAGCATCGAGAGGTCCTGTGGCACGTCTTGAGCGTAAGGAGCGGTTAGTTTGGAGCTTTCGAGCGTCTAAACATCCAAAGAAGCAGACACTAGAGTTGGAAAATCTGATCTTTTGCAGCTGGACACGGAGCATTAACTAATCAGAGAGGCCCCGCAACGTGACATAGTGGTAGATTTTCCAATGGGGCGGAAGGACCATGAAGAGCTGGGAACTCAACAATGTAGGACAAACTCATTGTTGCTGTTTGTGCCCATCCTATTATCTATGATCAGTCGAACCATCACTACAGAGACAGTAAAGGACCATGCCTGGAGGAGAACTAGCGAGGAAGTTGGGATCTTGGGTAAGTTATCAAAACTTTTACCACCGTAAATATTTCTTCACATTTGAAGAAATAAAAATAAGATGGCTCCTGCCAATGCATGTCAGACCAGTCGGTCCACACTTTGCTGACACTGTGCACAAGCGTCCAAGTTGATGCGTTGAACGCCTTATTGATGCTCAAATCGCGTTCGGTGTGAATACACCATTACTTTCAGATTTAATGGGTTTTGCGCTATATTAGAGTAACATTCTGTATGTTACATCTGGTGTTGAGCTAGTTAATACACCAAGTTCAAGTCACCATCCATGTTTTCTTTTCTTGATGACAGAAGTGGGGACCAAGGTACTCCATAGATGACCAGACGGGGTTTTTTTTGTTTGTTTTTTGTCAGGGGAGGAATTTTAAATGGGTCAGACAACAGTGAAGATGGCAGATGGATTTTAGAGTCTTTGACGGTAACCTAGCCAAACATTGCAGCATCTTTGAACAGGAATGTGACATTTTTATTTTAGCGGCAGACTCTGATGAGGGATAGCAAATGGGCAGTACACACACAATCCTATACCCTGCTCAATTTGGCAGGACCTGAAGTCATTGAGCGTGAATGATAATTTGTTTACACGTCGCAGGTGAGAGAGCCTGTCGAGGGAGAACAAATAGTAAAGTGGGTTGAATGCAAGGAGAACCTCAATTACCTTAATAGGAAGTTCAAAGAGATATATAACCCACAAATTAACATGACTTCCTTGTATAGACCAACACCCATTATGCCTGATAAGAATAAAGATGCCCATTGATAAGGACCAGAGTACGGTGAACACTTTGGGAGAAGTTAAATCAACATAAAACAGGGAGTTGTCTATGCCTAATTTTATAAAATTTTATTTTTGCCTTTCCTATTGCTGAAAAAAAAACTCAAGCAAATTTACACTGTACAACGCCTACAAGCAAGCAAAAAATGACTCTTTAAAAAAAAGATGTATTTATTAGTGCTGTCAAACGATTAAAAATTTTAATCGCGATTAATCGCATAATGTCGATAGTTAACTCGAGATTAATCGCAATTAATCGCATATTTTATCCTTTTATTTCTGAAAGTGTAATAGCCTGTTTGGGCATTTTAATGTGCAATTTTGCAATAAATGACACTAATAAAATACATGCTTGTACAAAAAATATTTTTATTTTGTTATTTTTCAAGCACTTGGAATGAAAACATCCTGGTGCCAAATGTTCAACTCTGGACTGTAATGGCTAAATGACTAATCATGACGCCCTGATGTTTACACCATGTGTAAACAAATATCTGTTTTCATGCCGATATATATTTTTTGCCTCTTAAACAAAGCTAGACATGGTATTATGCATTAACATATAAATTAATAAAAAGGGTACAGGTTAAAAAGCAAAGTGGTTCGGGATAGAGAGAGAGCGGAGAGAGAGAGGAAGCGAGAGAGAGAGCGAGAGAGAGAGCGCGAGAGAGAAGAGAGGAGAGAGGAGAGCTGAGAGCGAGGAGAGAGAGGAGAGCGGGTAGCGTAGCGCGAGAGCGAGAGAGCGCGCGATCTGCGTCTACTAGCATCTCTCTATCGCTCTCTCTTAGATCTCTACTATCTCTCTCTCTGCTACTCTTCTCTTCTATCTCGCTCTCCTCTCTCTCTCTCTCTCTCTTCTACTCTTCTCTCTAAGACTGTTTAGCAACTGTTTAGTAACTCCAGGTCCTTCGTTTTGCAACGTGATTCAGCCTTAGTTTGTCAAATACAGAGAAAACAAATTAATAAGCATTAAAGTACGGTTTATGGGTTGGATTTCTGCAATATTATCAACGTGTAAAAACTCATCTTCAGAACCAATGTCTGCTCAAAATGGTAATCTGCACCAAGTAATCTACTTTCAGCAGTTATCACTGGTAATTGCACCATAAACTGCAGAAAATACGTGCAGAGTTGCTCTGTCTGCCTTTACTACCGTCGGCTCCTATGGCGGAGGGATATTTCAGCTGGATACAAAGTGTGGGCAGTGAAGGCAGGTCCCTATTTCGTCACTTATTTTAGAGCCCAAATAAGCGATTTCACTTTCAGAAACGTGCCCAAAAAAAAACGCAACCCGTGACTCATGAAATTTAGAAGCGCTTTTAGAAAAAAGAAGCCCAAAGTCGCATGTGTCCGAGGGTAAAAGAAACCCTTCGGGGCGGGTGTGTTTTGCTACAGTTTTCTAGCACTCTTGAAACTACGGAAAGCGCCAAGGGTAAAAGAAACACAGTCCGGAGAGCGCAGCGGGGGAAAAAACATTAGGGAACGGTGTGTGTGTTTTGACGCGACGCGCGTTAACAGCGACAAAAAAATTGTCGGCGTTAAAATGGGTTTGCGTTAACGCCGTTAATAACGCGTTTAACTGACAGCACTAGTATTTATGCATATGTTTGTGTTGAATACTGGAGAATAAACTTTAAATAACAGTTTTTTTTTTCAAAATGCTTGTAAATCATGGAGAAACAAACCTTCCAACAGCAAACACAGTGAGGGCCACAGCTGTATCGGCTTCCTTGTGCTTTCTGTCATAAAGACTACCATCAAACATCAACTCCCACATAATAGGTGCGTTCCATGAAGTCCGAGTCTGAACTGCTGGCCTGGCCCTGAAATAAGAAAACACAAGAACTTTGAGAAAATGGTTTTAGAATTTAAATGTGTTGTAAATACTGAAAAATGTTTATCATTATATAAAAAAAAAGATCCAAAATGACAAATATTACTGTTGACATTAAGTGGTAATATTGAAATATTAAAGTTTTTAATCTGTAGAGTTGATGCAATATTTTTATTTTTCCCATAATGAATACAATAAATTCACAAGTCTTTTTCCATATCAAAGTTACATGATATTATAATAATAATAATAATAATAATAATAATAATAATAATAATAATAATAATAATAATAATAATAATAATATTTGAGTTTACAAATAAATACTAGAAAATCTGTATATGGTTCCAAACCTCCTCCAAGCTGCCAAAGTGAGCCTAATCTAATTTAGTTTTTGCTCTGATATACACATTCTGTAAGAATAACTGGAAACAGAGGGGTGTGTTTCTTCAGTATGTGCCTTAACCTTAATTGGCCATGGATATTCTATTGGTGAGATGAAAATGTATTTCAGGCCCACAAAAAAGGATGGAGACTGGTAGACACTGCCTTGACAGGAAATCCCTTTAACTGTAAAATATGAGACAGCCTTTTTTTCACGATTACTTTAATGTTTTCATTTGTTTTTTTTCTACAGCTTAAGCAGGAACTTTAGTATACACTGTTTCCAGTAAAAAGTCTTGGTTATAAATAAGATTTTGGTCCAAAAGGGAAAAATTACAGGGGTTAAATTCTTCCCAAATGCAACTACAATTGAGGCTTTTTTTTGACATTCTATTTGAAAAGAACATTTTAGAACACTCAAGGACTCTATACAAGAGATATTAAAAACAAAGAACAACAAGTCAACAAAGCACCAGCGCTTTAAAACACATGAAACAAAAGGATTAATGCAGTTTAACATTTTTTTTCTGTTGGCTTGTAAACTGGGGAAGGGAGTGACCCACAGATTCCACATCCTTCGTGACCGCTCCGTTCACGTACGACCAACGGATCATCTATGTAATTTTAATTAATGATAATAGTTCCACGTTCTCCGTGACTATTCCAAACGTCAACGTCAGAGTACTCGCTGTCCGTTGTTCACCGTCAAAATACAGAACAACTCCAATTTTCTGCTTCGTTCCAGTCTGTCTGGCCCCGCCGGGTCAAGCTCCCCAATCGCAACCATAGAAAACAGGAAAAACAACCTCTCTGGTTTGTCAAATTTAAATAGTGTAAATAGAAATTACGCGAATGTTTCAACACCTATCCAGGAGTCTTTGTCAATTCTGGTGACTCGCACTTAAAGCTGGTGGGTCGAAACATTTTCAGAAAAAACGAGTGAATTTCCAGTTGCCTCCAACTTAAGCCTTAGTCCCTTTTCTATTATGAGCCCCAGAATTTAAAGCCCCAGCCTGTGGTTTACCCTGGTAAACCACAGGCTGGGGCTTTTGAGTTTTTGTGTCTCCATTTGCTTGGGGCCATTTATGTAAAACAACAAACAAAATTACTTTTGTATACAGTATAGGTCTAAGGGTATACACACTGAGGGGAGAGAGCGATCCCATGCAAGACAGGATATATATATATATATATATATATATATATATATATATATATATATATATATATATATATATATATATAAAGAAAATATGACAAAATTAAGCCTTTTATTAATGTGGAACAGAAAACATTCTCATAAAACAAAAAAGGGCAAGTTGAGTAAAAATCAGTCAAAGCATTACAAAGTACTTCTAATACATGAATGTAAACTAGGCTGAATCGTTTTACAAAAATGAAATGATTCTATACAGCAATAAAGATGCAGAGAGATTAATTGCTCATTAGTAGACCCAAAGTTACGCCTTTACCCACCACATATAGCATTCACAGTGTGGGTGGAAAGGCTGGCTCTCTGGTTGGGGAGTCTGAGCAGAATGGATTAGAGAATGGATCACCTACTTAATTTCACTGAACCTGCATCAGGGCTGACTAAAAAGTCTATTTCTGATCTAGTGAACCTCGTGCATGTAATGACAAAACAGAAGCCTTTCTCAGAGAGAGCAAAAGGAACTGCGGGTTGATGCAGAGGGCAGGAAACTCCCCAACAAAGTAGATTCTTTGTTTAAGGGTGTCTCAAACTCACATCTCTCTCAGCTTTGTGCACACAACGGAAACACACTTGCAGGGCTTATTTGCATCTGTTTGTACATTTTGAGACTGCAAGTGTGTCAAGGGAGGAGTTTTATCCCCACGTGTATTCAATTCCAGGTCAATTGTGATGTAAAGAGTGCTGTCAACACCTGCCACCCGATGTCAAACTGACATGAGATATTTCTTTATTTCCATGCAGAATTGATCAAAATCATAAGGAAGGAGGTATTCATACCCCAAGGCTGAAGAGACTGAAAAGATGCCCAACACAGTGATTCATTAATTATCTCTGATATCTTGCAGAATCACAGGCATGCAGAATTATACCTGTGGAATTTTGAGTATACCTTGATTAAAGATTTAAATAAAAAGTGATTATTTGGTGAATTAATCAAAAGTGCTGTGATGCATAAGAAAAGATGACAATGGGATTGAAAAAGGTGTTTTTCAAGTATCAAGTTTCCTTATTGTCACCATGTCTTACTATAGTGAAGGTTTTTTGAGTCAGACACTGGCTCAGGATGCATACAGATTTTATATAAATACGCAAACACAGCATAACAAATTTTGATTGTCATTGTTGAAAGTAAACACATGGCAGTACATCAACAGATGGACCGTAAAATTTGAGGAAGTGTATCATTACAGTTAGCAAGGGGGAGGGACCTGTAAGCTGCCCTTTTTTAAATTTTCAGTATAAGTGTACAGTTTGCTCAAAACTCTCTTCTGCAGCTTTAAAGAGTTTGTTGACTAAAGTAATTTAAGTTTTTACTTTTGGTTCACACGCGCATGTTCAGGGTAGGTAAACAATAAAAATTGTATTGTTAAACTCTGATCTTAAGCAGAGCTACCTTTCTCTCAAAGAGGTGGGAAAAAAAAGGCTGAACTTTTTTGCTAACGTTGACATCTTTTGCAAAAGATGTCAACTTCCTTCCAAAAGACTTCCTGCCAAAGTCCTTGTTAGTGGCCTTAAACGGTTTGTGAATTAGAGCTGCAGCTAACAATGATTATTTATTTTTTTTCTTTTATAGTTGCAGTGTTTTCCATAGGTTGAGAATTTACTTGTGGTGGTGGACAACGCGGAGTCACTTTGCACGGAGCAGTTTTCTAACACTCTTATCCCTTGTGGGGTTGCGAGGGGAAATCTCACATATCAGGTTATAATTAATTGCACTGAATATCTTACATATTCAGTGCAAAAACCTGAGCTGGGCTCACACATACTCAGGTGCAGTCCGGCGCCATAGGCAGGCATTGGGGCGGCCATGCCTGCCCTCGTCTGGAAGCTGTTTTTTTTTTTTTTTTTTTTTTTTAAACTCTAATTTTGTGTTATTCTTATCTCGATATATTAAATCAACCAATCAAACCGACATGCTAGCCAACTTCGACTGCAGTCACAGTTGCTGCTGAGGCATGGATGTTTGGACTTATTTCCAAACAAATACAAGAAGTGACAACTGAGGAAATGAGAGTGAGCAGGAAGCAGCCATTATTTTTTGGTGGGAAAGTAAGCACTTGTGTAAGCATTCATGCTGGGAGGGTTAGGTACGGCAGCTAGGACCAGGAGGAGCAGAACCGAACAGGTAAACTTAGCCAAATGAGTTACTGAGAAACTGGCAATGAAAATACAGAAATGTACCCTGCTTTGTTCTGATTCTGGTGCTCCTTAGCTGCTGTCGTTACTTCTTCTAGTATGAATGTTTACCTCAGTCATTGTTCAGCCTGGCATCCGCGCGTATGTTAGTCAGAGTGTCTGTTTATGCTTACGCTTGACTTGACTTAATTGAATGGACACAGCACCACACGGTGTTGCCAGATCTGGCAACCCAGCCAAACACAACATAGAACCCATCCAACTAAAACAATAAATTCAAATTATTCAGCCCCTATCTCAGCTGGTCTTGAACTCATCATAAAAGCATAGAAGCATACAAAATATAGAGCACGCCATTAGCACACAACTGCACTGAAGTAGAGAATAGAAATGTGACACTTACAGGCTGCCCAGAAAAATGTGCAATCAAGCAGACCCCCCCCCCCCCTACACACACACACACACACACACAGAAGCACACAATCAATCTCCCATCCACGGTGTCATAGCATCCTCAAGATGTTTTACCAAGAGTTAATATAAAGTTTCTCTCACCACACAATGACAACTGTTTTGATATAATTTCCCTATTAATTATTGCTAGAAACTCAGAAAATGTTGTGAAAAGCAGCCCAAATTTTAACAGCCCACCCAAACCTATTTTTCCAGCCTGTGTTCAAAAGAAGCCCAGCGTGAACAGCGTGTCCTGGGTCTCCCTCTGGGCCTCCTCCCAGTGGGACGTGCCTGGAACACCTCACCAGGGAGGTGTCCAGGAGGCATCCTGACCAGATGCCTGAGCCACCTCAACTTGCTCCTCTCGATGTGGAGGAGCAGCGGCTCTACTCTGAGTCCTCCCCAGATGACTGACTCACCCTATCTCTAAGGGAGAGTCCAGACACACTACGGTAGTGATGGGTCGATGAGGCGTCATGAAGCGTTTCGACACATTGCCAAACTGTATTGATACTGTGCCGATACTGTGTCACTGAATACTGACACCTGCTGGACCTTAAAAATCCCTACAGGCAACCTGGTTGACAGAGTTAACTGACACTGATTTGATGACCAAGTATTCACAATACAATTTAAATCATTGTATGTTGCATTGTATCATTTTATATTTTCATTTGAATGAAACATATATTTGATTTTTTTTTTTTAGATATACGGTCAATAAATAATGTGAACGAGGATGCTTGTGGACTGGCTTTTTTAGTTATTTATTTTACAAATTTTTTGCTGCCATGTCCTTTCAATGCTCATGCTCACGTTCAATGGTTGATCGGGCGCTGTGTTTAGTTACCTGACTGATATCATCTGTTCTATAATCGGACATGCTGAGAATGACAAAGGGAGGAAGAACTACTCAGAGTAGCAGCTTTCTACAAAGGGTAGATCAGCCGTGTTTTTCTGAAACGACGCTCAGAACAAAGACGCACAGCGCAACCCGCCCAACCATAAAGGCGTCTGCCCAACCCATTCATCAGTGGTGCGCTCCGATCAGCACCTGGCGCTCACAGAGCGAGACTGTGGTACACCATCACACCAGAGTTGCAAAATGGTTAAAAATTAACCATAATTAACCGTTATTTTGTTTACAGTTCAGCTTGGATTTTATTTACTGCGCAGCATAGCTTTGCTGTGCGCGCTGATTTGCGCGAATGCACACGCGTGCAGCATAGAGGGAACAGAAACAGTTTGGCGCGTCAGTCAGTTCGAAACAGTTCCTGTATCGGTCACGTAAGTTCCCCGTGTGAATACGCGCACCGACACAGGTTTTGCTCTATGAGCTCGACACATGCGGTGTTGCTAGACCCATCACTACACTACGGAGAAAACTCATTTCAGCCGCTTGTATCCGGGATCTCGTTCTTTCGGTCACGACCCAAAGCTCGTGACCATAGATGAGGGTAGGAACGTAGATCAACCGGTAAATCGAGAGCTTTACCTTTTGGCTCAGCTCTCTCTTCACCACAATGGACCGGTACAGCGCCCGCTTCACTGCAGACGCCGCACCAATCCGCCCATCAGTCTCCCGCTCCATCTTCCCCTCATTCGTGAACAAGACCCCCAGAAACTTAAACTCCTCCACTAGGGGCAGTACATCCTCCCCAACCTGGAGAAGGCTCTTTACCTTTTTCCAGCTCAAGACCATGGTCTCGGATTTGGAGGCATTGATCCTCATCCTGGCCATTTCACACTCGGCTGCGAACCGCTCCAGTGGGAGCTGTAAATCACTTCATGATGAAGCCAATAAAACCCATGTCATCCGCGAATAGCAGAGACGCAATCCTAAGGCCACCAAAACGGATCCCCTCAACACCTTGGCTGCACCTAGAAATTCTGTCCATAAAAGTTATGAACAGAATCGTTGACAAAGGGCAACCTTGGCGGAGTCCAACTCTCACTGGAAACGAGTCTGACTTACTGCCGGCAATGCGGACCAGACTCTGACACCGGTCGTACAGAGACCTGACAGCCCTTATTAAAGGGCCCGGTACTCCATACTCCCGGAGTACCCCCTACAGGACCCCCGAGGGACACGGTCGAATGCCTTCTCCAGATCCATAAAACACATGTAGACTGGTTGGGCAAACTCCCATGCCCCCTCCAGGATCCTCCTGAGGGTGTAGAGCTGATCCGGTGTTCCACAGCCAGCATGAAAACCACACTGCTCTTCCTGAATCCGGGATACGACTATCCAACGGAAAAAAATATATGAGAATGCTTATGTCAAAATTGACTTATGACCCCCCCCCCCCCCCCAAGTTACACAACGAGTCTGACAGTGAACAGAACGTGAGTTTCAGGAGATCCGTTGGTGAGCGTGTTTGTTAAAAGAGCACCCAGACGCGACAGGATGTGAGCGTCACAATGTGTCTATCTCAGTCAAATGACTCATGCGTGGGGGGGGGGGGGGGTGTGAGATCAAACCTTATTCATGTAAAGCACTTTGCATTGTCTCTGTACTGAATTGTGCTATACAATCAGGCGAGTTTTAGGGGTTTACGACATTTTAGCAGATGTGTTTTTCTCCAGTTGCTTACAGTAAAATGTGTATTTTTTATTTAAACCTATCCAATGATAGCCATGCAGTAACTTTGAACACCAATCCCTGTTTTTCTTTCAGGTCTTCCTTGAAAATTAAGGAGCTGTTTGCTCATTTCATCTGTCAGAACACCTGAGAAACAGGCGTAGCTGGTTTAAACAACTTTTATTTCATTTTAAACAGCATTTAAGACAAATTATTTCAGTTCAAGTTAAATTTTCTATTTGGGCTATGAATAGACCAGCCTAACATAGGTATATGCTTTGATTTCAACCACTCCATCTTTGCTCTACCAGTATGATTAGGGTCTATTCTTAAGTCTTTTGTCAGATTTTCTTCAAGGATTGTGCTGCATTTAGTTCCATTAAAGAACCCTTTTAACTCTGACCAGTTTCCCTGTGTCTAGTGAATAAAGCATCCCCAAAGAATAAAAGTGGCCAACAAAAAATGCCTAACAATGGATTGAAGGTTGTGTTTGTAACATGATAAAATGTGAAAAAACTCCAGAGGTTTTGAATACCATCTTTCTGTATTTTTTAGTAAATGAAATCTACCCGTGTATCGTTTTGTTTCTTTGTTTTTTTTTTGGAGCCAAGGATTCTGGCATTACTGTTTCAGAGAATGGTTTCTATATCTGGCTTACTGAATAAAACATATAAAGTCTGCTTTTACCATCCTTAAAGCAAACAGTCAGCTATACCATGATAACATGTTAAAATTAATTGCATTTAAATAAAAATAAACAGCTGGGCTGCATTCCTGTGCAGAGTCAATTTCTCTAACAAAACTCACTGATGTCCTCAGAAGGCCCGATGTGATGACAGCATAGCGCAGGGCATTATGCTAAAAAATTGTAACATGATACAAAAGGACAAGATGCCAAAAGCATGGTTGATGGTGAGGTCTTTTGTTCGGATTACTAATGTTTCATACATTTTATTCTATTCAAATTATTTGTTTCTATTCAGTAACCTAATAGGATCCTGTTTTGTTATATTTTATAAATATGTCCAAGTTTAATATGTGTGTTATTTTCTC
Source organism: Fundulus heteroclitus (assembly GCF_011125445.2). NCBI lineage: Eukaryota > Metazoa > Chordata > Actinopteri > Cyprinodontiformes > Fundulidae > Fundulus > Fundulus heteroclitus. The sequence continues at coordinate 7,183,050 of NC_046364.1, forward strand.
AGCATTCACTACAGGTGGCACAGTAAACTGATACATATGATGTGCCTCTTTTAAAATTCAGCATAATGCAAAAAAATAGCCCTTCATGTTATGGAAAGACTCTCTTGATACAAGAGAAAACTAGGGTTATTAAGAAAATGTCCGCTTATGAATTAATCTTTACTTGATCGATAAGATCATTCAACTTTAGATTAGCTCAATCGATAACTTGCATCCCTAGTAAGGTTCTGAATCTTTTGAGCATTGACCATTTTGCTTAAAATTTAAATACTTTGGCACAACTGCAAACCTTCTAAAAGAAGACCATGTACCTGAGATAGTCCCCCAGGAGAGGATCAGCCAAGATAGCGTGTTGCTTCAGCCCTCCCTCCACAGCAGAGCCTGCTGTGTTTCTTCAGTGTTTAACTGCCTTTTAGGAGCTGTTGCCACTCAAGATGCAGGCAGTTTTCCCGTAAAGCAGGTTCTCTGCCATTTCTCCCCATAGCAGCAGAAAAATGATACACGTGACCTTGATTGACAGCAGCACTGTGCGGGTATGTGGGTTTGAGCAAAACATTTGCAAGAGTGACAACCAATCAGATTCCTCCTGGCTCTGATTGTTTCTGCCTGGGGGTGGTGCATTTCTGTTAAGGGCAGTAGGACCTCTGGGGGGAGCCAGATTATTTCTTTATTTATTTATTTATTTACAGATTATGTGTCTGATATTTTACTCTCAGGAAATAGTGATAGTTTTAATATGTAAAAAAAATAATTTACATAAAAGTTACCTACTGCAGCTTTAACTTCTGCTTCAGTCGCAAGTCTTGCAGCAACAACGTTTCCCTCACAATAGCCCCATATTTTATTCCATCCAGCTACCTATCACTTCTGACCGGCGTGGTGTATTAAAATTAAAGGTAGATGGGACGATTTGTCTGAAAATGTAGGTAAGAAATGCTCAAGTCCCTTTTTGAATAATGGCCAAGACCGTCTTTACCGGCTCTTCCACTCCTCAGGGAGATGATGTTAAAAAATGTCCCAAATACATTCTGGTCTTATTTCTGTCTTATGAGGCCTTCTGATTACAAACTTGTAAAACCTTGTAATTCTTGTGAATGTCCATTTCCAAAGTATACTGTGAGAGCAGCGTGGCTACAGTGAATTGCTTTCTTTCCACAGTCGCTTCATCCTTGCTCAGTATGAGGGATCGCTGCAAAGCCATCAACAATGCAGACAAGCCTGTGGCTTTAAGCTTCTTCAGGAGGAGGGAATGCTGCTTGTCGAGACATGATGCAATCAACTGGGTTCCCATAGATAGGAATTTTTTTTTGACCAATGTATATGATCTGATTGAATTTGACTTTGGAAAAAGCCTTGAGATGACATGTTTCATAAATTGGCGCTATATAAATAAGACTGAATTAAACGGAAACTAACTGGATACATCAACACCAGAAGTGCACATGCGCAGCCAGCAAGCGGAAACTAGCAAGGAACGAGTAGACGCAATGCCGTTACATGAACGCCTTGCAATAATTGACATGTGGACAAGTAATGGATTAACCTGACTCCCCAGATGGATTTGCTCCACATATCCATCTGGAAACCTTCCGTTGAAGTAATTTTGGGAAGGGGTGAAAATACTGGTTAGCTGATTGGCCTATGTTGGTGATAGACGGGCCAAATAAACCAATCAGATCAACGAAGCATACAACGTACAAACAGCGACGACGAAAACACAACCACAAGCTCTTGCCGAAACCAGTCGGGAGAAGAGCAAAAACATCTTTTCCTCTGAGAAAAGCCTCCAGAGCAGTGTTTTGCTCTTCTTTCAGTGAAGAAATACTCTGTAATTCCGATAAAACTTGCTCGATAGCCACGCTAACGCTAGTTTCATCGGCTGAAGCCGCCATGTTCTTTAGACTGAACTGTCGCGCCTCTCGTTGCGCGACACCTCAACCCGCCTCAAAGCCAATGCTGATTGGACGTTCGTTTGGGGAACTGCTCCAAATTTTTTTTTGATGGAAAGTAACCAGACTGATCTGCGAGTGAAACCTTGAAAGCTCCCCCCCCCCGGAGCTCAAAGCCTCTATATCTTTAAGGGTGATGTATATGGTCAGGTTTTTGCTACACCATATTATTAGAATAGCTCAGTCAAAGTCCGTAACAAAATCAGATTTTACTTTTAACATGGCAGGGCTTGTTGCTGCACTTGGATGGTTTTCAGCCAATCAGATTAAGTTTAATATATCTAGAAACAAAGCATGGGCAAACATTCATATTTACTGTAGCCATCCTAAACAAAAATTCTAAATATGCATCGTGACAATCACGGTAAAGGTGATTTTATCATTCAGAAAAAAGAAAAAACAGAAAAAAACAGGGCAAGAAAGGCACATTGCAAAATAACTATTTTTAAAAACATCACTTACCCAAAGTTAAGTTTGCCATCCAAATCAATTTTGGATACTGGTGTTGCTTCTCTGGGCACATGGAATTTTTCAGTAAAGGCGATGCCATCTAAACGCCTAGAATTAAAAGAATTGTGATCATGAGAAAGAAAAAATATTTGAAAAGCAAACTTGGGGAATTATTATTTTATCAAACTGACATCTGCGGTGCTAAACATTCCAAAATAAGTATTTTAGCTTTCGGTACACACCTTGAATACAAGGAAATGAAGCCTACTAGTAACACAATACAAGTGATGATTCCAGCAATTCTTCCCCTGTGACTGGACATGCTGAAATAAAGCAAATAAACAGTTAATACACCTTGCTTTGACCTAGGAAATACATTGCCATTGCCAGTAGGCTATGTCTGATGACAAGGAAGTTGGAAAGCTATTCACACCCCATATTAGTATTATTTTATTTTATTTAAACACGCTATTTGACAAACAAATCACAAGTTCTGGTCATGTACAGCTCTTTAAATTGCCTTGCTACTGAAATGTGAAACGTTAATAAATAAACGTGCCTACGAAAAGTAATGTAATATCTACGCCCTGAGTCAATACTTTATATAAATATCACGGCGATTACAGGTGCAGTGTTTCAGAATATGCCTCTACCAGCTTTGCATGTATAGGAACAAAAAACTTCTTTTATCCATTATTTTTGGGGGAAATAACAGCGTCAAAAGCAATCATGCCGTAAAGTAACTGGTTTACTTTAGATAATGAACACAATAATTTTTAACAGACGCCAGCCATCTTGTTCAGATTGCACACGCTTCCTGTTCTTAGCTGAACAGCATCTCTGTCACATTCATCTCAAATAAAACTATTCAGTATTAAAAGTTAAAAAAGTAGGTGACTGATATAATTTCGCAACAACATGCACAAGAAATAAAACATGCGTAAGAAGAAATAAAACTTGAGTTTTCTAGTCGACAGTTCTACTCCTTATTTTTTTTTCCCCAAAAGCTGAAGCAGACTTATTTTTATGCATTAACAAGCAAGAAAATGTGTCTTAATCAGCTTACTCAATTTTAAATGGCTAAATTTCTCTTTGCCAGCTTAAACAAACACCGATTCAGTCAAGAGCTTCGGGTTAGGCTGCGTGAGGGCTCGCCCGGTTACTTTCCATAAAATGGGAGGGGGAGTAAAAGAAAAAAAAAATACGAATGGTTCCACAGACTAAGAACAAAAGCCGTAAAAAACAAACAAACCAAAAAAAAAAAAAAAAAAATCAACAACGAAAAAAAAAAAAAAGAACAGGAATGGATTACTTTTTTTCCAAGTCTGAACAGAGATTGTCTTTAATCTTTATTTCTGTTCATAAAACGTAATTTGCAGAAGAACAATGGCAGACTCACCTGTCAGGTGTGTGCTCTCTGAGAAACTGGCAACAAGTTGACGCACAGTCCTTCCCCGACAGGAGGTAACACGCTTCTAAACTGCTACCCTATATTTCTCCCCTTGTGCGTACAGATCCGCTTTTATCTTCCTAATTCTGAGTTTCGCTGCTTTGAGACGCAAACGCCATTGCGCGCAGCTCCTCCCCACCGCGCATCATTCCGAACGCAACTATTTCCTATTTAATCTTAGCTTCATTACACGCTTACCAAAAACACAATAAAATACATTCATTGGTCTGCATTTTTTATTTTGTTATTTTTTATTTGTTTTTTACTCCTGGTTTCAGAGGAACGAAATCCAATTATTAATTAGATTTTCGATAAATAACAATTTAATGTATTTATTTATTATTTTACTTATGTATTTATTTGCTTAGATTTATTTGTGTATCAGAGAAACCGTTGGATTAAACTTGATCAGTAATAAGGTGTCGTCCTTTTCCACTCCTCCACAATACAATACTTACAATTTATGGACACTAAATTTGATGATAAAAACTGTGACAAACAAACAAGCATGATTTTTAATTTGTGGTTTCCTGAAATGATGAAATAACACCCTATGAGGTTGTTTTAAAAAATCACATTGAGAATCAGGCTTTCTTTCAGACCTAAATTTTGAAGATCTGCCTTACAATATACCTCATCAAACTAATGGCTGTAAAGATTTATTTAAACGTTTACAAGTTGTCTGACTGAACTAGTGCGGCACACAGTCAGCATGGTGCCAGTATCCTGGCATCACAACATTAAAATTATGCAGCAAAGGTGCTAAGCAGACAGCTCAAAGAATGAAAAACCTGCTACATTTTGATGAATAAGTTGAAGACTGTTTAAACCAGTTTTAAACAGGAGGGAATAGTTTAGAATATGTTTTCATTCTAGAATGCTTTTGTTGTCATAGCTGTGCTAAGAGCCTCTTTTAAAAATGTGGTCACGCAGCACAAAACCCACAATGACTCGCCTACTCATGTATTTCCTGTTGGTCGAGGGTCTATTTGCACCTGCAGTAAACAGGTTTGTCTTCTACTTCCTGCTTAACTTATACATTGGCGGCTGTGTGCCAGTTGGGTCTGTAATGTTACTTCTGTTGGGTTCATGTTAAGAGTAGTGTTGCGCCGATGCCATTTTTTTGGCCCCGATACCGATACCCATACCTGGCTGTGCAGTATCAGCCGATACCGATACCGATACCATACCGATACCATTACTTTGAAATTTATGTGTGTGTGTATATATGAAGAACAGCATACTACTTGGATGTAAAATAATTGCTATCATGGCTTTTTCGAGCTGCTACCTTATTAAAGCAGGAAAAAAGACTAATACAAAGTGAATCCAGTAGAACTAGTGAGTGTCGGGAGAGAGAAGGCTGCGTTCAAGTGACATACAAACATCAAAATGGTATCGGTGCCCTATTTGTTGGTACTCGCCGATACCGATACCACCATTTTAGTGCGGTATCAGCACCCCGGCCGGTACTGGTATCAGTATCAGTGCAACACTAGTTAAGAGTACTGCAAGGCCCTGAGACATATGTCATGTGTAGGAAATGTGGATTTGTTTCACTCAGAAACACATGTTTTGTTACGAAAAAAGGATGTCAAGTTACAAGTTTAAAGAAACCCACCTTAAAAAGCACATTCGTTTGCAGTTGAAGTAGGAGAGTCTAGTTGCCTACATAAGTAATTCTTGGATGTTCCACAGAAACACGTCTTCTAAAAGAATTTTTTTTCTTATTAATAATGCAAATTCAGTGTCACTTCCCCCTTAATTTACAATTCTAAACAAACAGACAAAAACAAAATTTGTGACAAAAGCCCTAAGCTTTTTTTTTTTTTTTTTTTTGCTTCCTCACTTGGAGATTTGGACCCTCTATTGACAGGCACTGAAGTTGTGGGAGGTGTTGCTGCAAGCTATGCAAAGTAATTCAAATCAACAACTTTTGTTAACTAGGCTGGCCAGTCAGACTATTCACATTTGCTTTGTTATAAAGCGAACTAAGTCTGGAACTGCTCCCATATACCCCGTTTACACTACCCTTTTTTAACCGAGCTGAGACCAGTCCGAGCTCGGTAACCGAGATAACTATCGAGTGTAAATGGAACGCAAACTGAACTGAACCGAGCTAGGCACAACTGGACCGTCCTAAATGCAGACCAGTTCCAGAGGTGGGTTCGGCTCGGTTTTTCCCTATCTCGGTTATCTGATAACGAAGAGCCCATGAGCAGACCGCGTCATCTCCGTGCGGTCAGCTGACATTTCTGATATTCATAAAAATACTAGCTTCCCTACCGTGACAGATGATTTCCAGTGATGATTCTGCTTAGCAGTGTGATGAACCTCAGCGTCTGTCGTTGTTTCCTGCGTCTGTAAATCCTTATTAGACGTTTGTTTGTCTTATACACTTCCCAAAAGCCGACTCTGTCAAGTAAATTCACCAAAAGTTGCTGTCTTCGCCTGACTCGCCGCAAACGATGCATCACCAAGCATAACTGCCTGAATGTTACGGGCGCCGCCATTTTGATTTGCTTAGTGCCGCCTTCATAGCCAGAGAGCAGTAGTACCACAGATCGTCACTAGGAGGCGAGGAAACCAAGGAACCGAGATAGTATGATGTGTAAACAGTCGTCAGAACCAAGCTCGGTTTGGTTCTGATGACCGATCCAAGCGCGGACCAAGCTCGGCCTGGATCGGTTTAACAAGGGTAGTTTAAATGGGGCTATAGAGCCCTCTTTCCTGATACCGACCAATCAAAGGCGTGGGTGGAATCCATCAGACAAAACAAGATGGCCACCGCCACAAAGAGTTTGCTTGCTAGTGCGCTTTCTTCTGTTTTAAAATCATTCACTCGACCACAGCTCGCCATGTTGAATTATATTGTGAAATGTTGACAATGGAAGTCTGATTGTTATTGGTTTACTTTGCGCCTGTTAACCCCGCCCCAGAGAAAACCCTCTTTGGGAGCAGTCCCAGACTAACTTCAGCCGTATCAAAGAGAGGCAGCAGTTAGTCTGGCTGGACAGGCTATTTGTTAACACTCCCTGACTTGAAGTGATTGAAAAGAAACTTTGGAGGCTTGTTTTCTCCTTAATCTTCTTTGCAGAATGCCGACATTCAAAAGGTCATATATTTTTCAAATTGTATTTGATTTCCACAAGTTTGACTTCGTTTGAAAAGCTTTGAGTCCACTTTTTCTGAATCTGTAAATAAGTCAAAACGGCCCCGGGGATACTTGCTCATGGTTTTGCTGTGGCCGGTCACATATTCTCTGTCAAAAGTAAACAACTGAGTGAACTAAAAGACCCCGACCAAATACTATTGCTTGAGCTTTCAAAGGAATGGCACTTTAACAGTCAAACATATTTTATTTAGATCAGTATGACTTTGTTATCTCATGATAATTTTACCTACGATTTTGAGATATTACAATTGCAGAAATGTTAAATGTTTTCTGGGCGCAAAATGCAGCTCTACTGCAAGATACAAGTGAAGTTAAGGGGAATCTTATGGTAGCCGAGAAGTGCAAACCAACATTACAAAATCTGAAACACTTTTACATTTCTGAAAACAAATTTACATTTCAGAAAACAATTTAACAACGCACAAAACACTTTCAAAAGTTCTGAAACAAATTTACATTTCAGAAAACACATTTAAATTTCACAAAACACACTTACATTTCACAAAACAAATTTACAAATGACAAACTCAACCGGAAAGGGAGGAACTGTCATCTTAAAAGCTAACCCGGAAGTGATAACTGGAGCGGTCATGGTGACCCAAGATGGACGGCAATCGAGTTGCGTTTTGCACGTTTGTGGAAAACATATGGGCAACTTAATGCAGTTTTACTTTTCGTGTGGTTGGTCGTGGGAATTTTTAAATAGCAGGGAACACACGGAAGGACCAGAGGCACAGAAGACTTCTCAACAGCCGGATAATGCCAAACAAAGTAAGTGTGGCATAAGCTTGCTATCTGAAGTATAAGAATGAAAGGGAACAGCGCTGTTGGTTAGCTCACCGAGCTTTGTTTATTTCAGCAGAAAAACCTTGAGCATCATACAAACAGTTCCTGGAGTACAGAAGCTTAAAGTCCAATGAGCATCAGCCATTTAACTATGGTCCGAGAAGACGGCATCGAGCTAAAGAACGAAAACAAGTCCAGGTAAACTGCACTATGATGACAGTGTTATTAATACCCGGCTGTTTTACTCGAGGTGGCTTAGAAATGGATCTGTCTGATAGTGAATTTCTTTTACAGACTGACTTATATTAAAAAAGAAAAATGAAAGTCTCTGAAGCTGATATCTTGACGTAGATTCTGTGACATATCAGCTACGGGCCAAAGCACTGTATAACCATTTGGAGATATAGCCTATAAACTGGTATAGCTCGCTGTGAAGCTCTGGTGGCACAAATTAGACCATGGAGGGTCTAATTTTATTATTTTTATTTGTTTCACAGAAAAAAAATTATTTTGGTGAGGACATGGATCCACCTGAAACAAGTCCAGACAAGAGGAGCTACAGGTAAAACAAACAAAACAAAAAAAATAATGGGGAAGAAATTATTTTTTGTTAAATATTTTAACATGAAAACTGTAATTTACCAACAGTAAGTACATAGATCTGTATGCACCAGGTGTTGAGGAAGAGGATGAGGAGTTTGTTGAAGTCAGTGTGGAGAAATTCCAAGACACAGTGTAAAATGTATCTATAAGTGTGACATTCCAGTTTTTTCTTTGTGCAACATTGCTGGTATTTAAGTATCTGTTGTTTAATTGTGCACCATCTGGGATATTCTTTAACTGAAGCACTTGTTGTCTTTGCAGGATATACATGCACACTACACTACATGACATTGCAGCAAACCTGTCACTTCCTGTTGATCACAACAGTGTAAGGAGGTTCAACATCTCAAAGGCTAATGTTTGGGAGGGAGGTGTCAGAGGGTTTAAGCGTTCAACATATTCTGAAACCTGTGACACGCTGGTCAGATTTGCTGATGATGCTGGTGTTTATGAGGAGGGTATTGACACAGGTGGCCCAAGATGGGAACTTTTAACTCTGCTAATGAAACACCTGAAAGACCGGCTCATTTTAGATGGACGTGAAGGACATTGGTTCTTGGTCTACAATGGAAATGGTATGCATAGGATTAGAAATGTGCTATACTAATGGTTAGTTAATTATCACACAGCATATCATTCTCCTCAATGTCTTAAAGGTGTATAATGTATGTTTTCATGAATTCATTGCAGCTTAAGTTGTGCATGTTGTGCGTTTCCCCGATCTTGCACATTATCTTGCTGGCCAGCCTTCATTCAAACCAACTGTTAATTTAATAGCAGATGAAGAAATAAGGAAAGCTTTGCAAGAGGTGAGGATAGCATCTATAGTGTGATCAGACAGGCTCATCTGTTATTGAAAGGTAAAACATTTTTAATGATGTGATTGTCTTCTTTTACTATGTGATTTTCTTTTAATGGACATGTGCATCTCATCAGATAGTGACCGTGACAACATTTTGGTCGTATTTGTGTCTGAAACTGTGTTTGTGCTCACTTTATAGGTTCAAACATGGTCTTTCATCCCTTCAGGTCTTGATTGTACCACAGCAACACCCTACTTTGCTGACCCCTGTCCTGTGCCACTTAGAAAAGCGACTCACTGGCTTTGAACTAGAGAGATTCTTCAAACCTACACTCAGCCTTTCTGGGAGCAACAGGAGACTAAAAGAAAGTCAAACCCTGACCTATTGGGCAGACTATCTCCTCCATTGTGAAGGTTTGCACAGTTATTTTGAACCTACTTGGATAATCACATTAATCTTGTATACCTGAACATTTATTTCTTTGCAGAAGGCGAGACTGCTTTGTCTGTGGAGAACATTTTGATGTTTACAACTAGACTTCCCCCGTCTGGCTTGGAACCATCGCCACGGATAGAGTGCCTAGATTACTCTCCATTCCCAATGGCAGATACATATTCAGACTTACTCAAACTACCACTGCTGGAGTCATACAGTTTGTTCAAGTTTCAGATAGACTTTGGAATTCAAAGTAGCCCAGGATTTGGTTGCCTATAAATCAAAACTGGTTAACTCTAAGAGTTACGTCCTCTCACATCCCTGAGGACTGAGCTACCGGGGCAAATTCATGAAATGATCCCTCTTCACTTGCAGATTCTGCTTTTGTTTTAGGTACCTGCTACATCATGCGGTATCCAAACAGCCGTGCGGGTCAATGCATATACATTGTATACATTTGTACATACATACATACATACAGCCCACATGTATGTATGTATGTATGTATGTATGTACAAATGTATACAATGTATATGCACGTACATACGCGTAGGTGCGTATGTAAGTAGGCGCATAGATATATGTATATATTTAAGTATATAGATATGTTTATATATATATATATATAGACCACTAAGAATGTAAATGAGACATCATATGCCCATTCCTATTTCCCTTTTTTTTGTATTTTTTTGGTATTCTTTCTGATCCATTGTATATATGAAGACTCACTGTATATAATTGAATGCACCTTCCCTACTCTGCACCTTCTTGTATGAGCCGATGTGACGAGTGAATTTCTCCATTGTGAGATCAATAAAGACTATCTTATCTTATCAACGGAGTCCCTGTCTTACTGCCCTAATTATTACATTTGTAGAGGAGAAATCCTTTCTGTGATAAAAGCCAGCATGAATCAGTTTACTTTTCAAAGACCTCAAGCTTATGTGTACACCGTGTAAACATGACATCATGCCTGCGATTACAGCGCACCAGTAACCCTCATTAAAACTCCACTTAAAAACCACTTAAAAAACTCCAAGGGCACGAAAAACAAAAATGTATTAACATAGTCATATGTGTGCCAAAAACCGGGCAAAACGCAACTCGACTGCCGTCCATCTTGGGTCACCATGAACGCCCCCGTTATCACTTCCGGGTTAGCTTCAAAGTTTACAGTCCCTGCCTTTCCGGTTGAGTTTGTCATTTGTAAATTTGTTTTCTGAAATCTAAATTTGTTTCATAACTTTTGAAAGTGTTTTATGCATTGATAAATTGTTTTCTGAAATGTGAATTTGTTTCAAGATTTTTAAAAGTGTTTCAGATTTCGTGTTGTTGGTTTACACTTCACGGCCACCACTGTTCGGTAGGCTACTGTATAATCTGTCTGTGCAGAAAAACCTCCTACATAATGGCAAGCAGACTGCAGAAGCTCAGAGGGACTGTATTACTGCACATTTAGGTATAAATGTTAGCTCAAAGAAACTGCCTCTTTGAACACTTGTTCACTGAAACATTGATGTACAACTGCTCCCTCAAGAATAATAGTGGAACAGCCTTAAATGTTGAGGTCTGATCTAATGGTGATCTTTAGTCAGATTGAGATCTTTTAGAATTACATTTGTAAGGGTTCATATTTCTGACACTCCTTTTCAGAGCAAGTGTCAGTATGTACAAAATAAAATTAATTGGATTAATAAAAGGTTTTCCAGTATTTTTTCAGTCTCCAGGTGTTCCCCAGAGCTCTGTCTTGGGGCCCCTGCTGTTCATCATTTCTGGTTCCTGGTTCAACTCAAACTCCTTAGATTAAATTACAACAAAACAGAAAGTTTCATCTCAACTAGATTATGGCTTTGATATTTACACAGTTGGCCATTTAGACTCAAACAGAGACAGGCTCAAATCAAACGTCTAATTTAGTCAACAAAAATCTTCAAAAATATCATTAGGTAACTGGGATGAAAATTTTACTTTTAATCTAATTTGACTATTTTTGCTTGATCTCGTGGAACAGATCTGGAAGAAGTGAAAGAAGCATACAGGAGCTGCAGCTGCTCTTTGACCCCGATGTCCTTAAAAAGCAAACCAGCCTTACAGATGGTAAGAAAGCTACATTTTCTTGCTGTGTTTTGTGCTTTTAATCATTCATGATTTTAAATTGGTTTTCTAAATAAGACAAAAGCAGGCACTGGCCAAATGTGCTAGAAAAAAATATTTCTTCTGCATGACGGTTTGCTAAATGTTAAATACTGCATCTGATTCTTCCTACAGATTACGGTGAAAAGCCGCTCTCGCCTTCTCTACCCGGCACTGAAACTTCTTATTGGCCCAACGCAGAGGAAGAATACTACTAAATGAAAAAACGGAGGACAACAATTAAACTTGTTTTGTGACATGTGTCATTTGATTTGTCAATTTTTTTAACTTAATTACTTTATTTTATGGCTTCTCAAATTAGTTATTACTTACATTTAAAAAACTTTATTTATTTACATATTTACTTACATACACTTAAATCTATATGTATGTTTGTATGTTTGCTCCTATCAAAGATTGATCTGGTTAATCAGGTTTGATGTGTTCCCAGTCCTCTCTTTTGTATCCTTGCAGGTTAAACACAACTCCGGCACTCTTCCATCAAACTTTGTCATTAGCTAAGTCAACAAAGTAACACCCTGATGAGTAATCTGTATGGCCGGTATTGTGTTTTCTGTGAAAACTGCCTTTCAGCAGTGAATATTCTCCAGAAACTGTTTTGCATGCTGCTTTTGAAACAGTGATTTTACCTGAAAAACAGAATACCAAAACAACAAAACAAAAAAAACTGTTTAAAAGAAAGACGCTAAGCTTATTATACTCTTAAAAGCTACTTGTACAGATTTTGAAAAATAAGAAAACAATTTCAGTAATCTGAGGTTATGAATTCTCCTTAAGTGATTTCACAACCACATTAATTGTCTTCTGCTTCTCCAAGATCAGGTTGCAGAGGCGACAGGTCCTTCTTAGCTTTTCAAGGCGTTCCAGACTTTAACAAATATATAGTTCTTTCACAAAGTTCTGAGTCTTCCCCGGGGTCTCCATTCCACAAGAGGCCTCCTAATCACATACCCAGACCATCTAAATTTCCTCTTTTCAACGTTGAGGAGCAGTGGCTCTACTTCAGGCTCCTCTCGGATTATGCAGCTCCTCCCCCTATCACCAAGGCTTAATCAGGCCACCGTATTAAGGAAGCTTACTTTAGCTGCTTGTTTGTTCTTTCAGCCATGATCGATATCTAACGACTAGGGATGGGTACCGAATTCTGTACTTTTATAGGTACCGACCAGTTCCCATCGGTACTACTGAGGACCGATTCACTTTAAATCAAATGTACCATGTTTCGGTACCTAAATGCATCACTGTGACACTCAGGGAGTGGAAGAGTGGGCAATTTTCCATGCTGGACATGAGCACAGCATTGCACGCACAAGAGCTCAATGACGTCAGTAGCTGCTAGTGGTCCAACAAAGTAAGCATGGCAGTTAGAAAAAACGGTTGAAAGTATGGCTCCACTTTTCAAAATGCAATGCGGATTCTGCTCGCTGCAATATGTGTGACGTAAAGTGCAAGGCCAGTGGCGGAAATACTTCTAATCTGAGGAAGCACCTGGTCTCTGCTGCCAATTTAGCAAATTTCTCGCTATATTTAGCGACTTTTCAGACCTATCCAGCAACCCTTTTTTTTTTTTTTTTTTTTTTTTAAAAAGCAACTAGCGAAAAATCTAGTGACTTTCTTCTGTGTTATTGGTGACTTCCCATAAAAGACCTTAGCAAAAAGTAGTTTATTCAAGTATATTATGAGTATACTTATTACATACTTAAAATGAGGTGGGGTACTTGAAGTTTACTTTTTATAAACTATATTTAATATACTTAGCAATAGTATAGTGAAGTACATTGTACTTAAAAGTAGAAACAGAAGTCTAAAGCTAAGTAGGAATATATTAATACTAAGACTTAAGGCTTAAAAAAAACCTGCCTGCAGAGCAAAGAACAGAGAGGAGAGTCTCTCTGTCGCCTCATTGCAAATGTATGGATAAAATATAATGTTTTAATATATATTTTTTTGTCTCTCTAAAACTGTTGCACTAAAAAAATTCCCTGAATTTTAATCACATACAGCTTGAATCCTGTATGCAAGGTGTTCACTCTGTGTGCCTTAGATGGTAAAATCTTGTTTTATGTGATGTGGATTCAGGCCATGTCAGAAATTATTTTATAAGGCTCATTTGTAGCTCCAAACAAGTTTATATACTGAGAAATTAATATATTAAATAGAAACATTTAGAGATTTTATAATTAAACTAACATTTATCACTACATAAATTCACAAAAGTGGCAAAAATAGGTACCGTAGAGTACTGCTATCGATTCCCAGGTACCGTATCGGTTCAAATGGTAAAGGTACCCATCCCTATCATGACCATTATTGTTCCAGTACACACAGAAGATCTTAGCCTGAAGAAGACAACAGAGCTGGTACATCTTCAAAATGTACTGTGCCATGAAGTCCCATTCATAAACAAAGCTAAACAGGATGATTGACAAGGTGCAGTTTAACTAGTTTTGCCGCACCCCTCACAAAACAAACGACTTGCACAATGCCATTGCGCACTTTGGCCAGTCGAGTTACAAAAATGTGACTACCAAACAAAGCACGGGGTCATTGTAATTTGTGTAGAGTGCAGGAAGCAGACATGAACATAAGGCTCACAGGTATTGGTTTAAAGGCTTTAAGCCTTAATATATGTGCCGTTCAATGACCGGTGCACTTTGTGTCATGTTCAATTGCTCTTATGGAATTTATAGGCTTGAACAGTTGCTGAAAAAACAAGATGGAGAGACTCCACTGAACTCTATTCACTCTTCACAATTTTCTGACTGAAAAGAAAGATCCAGGCAGATCGACAAAAATTGTATGTTTTTTTTGCACACTTTATTTTGTCTAATCTTGATCTTTACGTAGGTCATCTTATCTTGAAACTGTGGCTCAGGGCAGCTGCCCCGTACAATGTGTCTAAATTAGTGGCACTATCCGCCCTCATATCACTTCACTCATGGTAATGTGGCCAAAACAAGACTTCATGCAGGTTAATTGAGTTTTGCCCCCAACCCCCCCCCCCCCTTTTCTCGTAACTCTGTCTTTTCTCTGTCCTAGTGACCTCCAGCCAAAGGATTGTGTACTTTAAGAACTTAATTAAGCTTTATTTTAGTGTCCCATCTTAAGACAGTGACAATGTCCCTGCAGAGCACAGATGTAACTGCCCGTAAAACAAATGTAAACTACAGAAGCAAACTCCCATGACCCCCACATCAACTCTGTAAGGGTATAGATTCAGTCCATTGTTCCAAAAACAAAATTTCTCTATCAGTCTCCTACTGCCATGCAAGCTGCCTCCTGTTTGTTTTTTTTAGGCTAGCTGGCTGTGTTCCACCTTCTGCTCTGCAAAGTAGTTGAAAGAAGCGGAGCAGAAGGTAGAACACAGCCAGCTAGCCCAATTACCTGTGGGTTGGTCCACCTGCGACTCTACCTACATGTACCTGCCTCTCACAGTCAGTCAGCACCAGATTATCTTCTAGCCTAGATTGTGAGTTCCTAATCCAGTGTTCTTATCTGCACCGACTGTTAATGGTCCTGTGTCTGTTCTGTTGGATTTTTCCTGTCATGCCTGCCCGTGCTGGATCAGCTTTCTGATTCTGGTCACAACCCAGATGGTTTAGCCTGCATGTGTAGCCTCTCATCTCTGCTGTAGGTAACTTTTGGTCTGTTTTGCCTGTCACCTTCCATCGCCATTCTTTTGTTTTATTTACAATAAACTTTCTAAGAGCAACACTGTGTCTGGCTTGAATATGGGTTCTCATGTTCTGACATTACACTTCCCCAGGCCATGCTGTTGCATAGGCAACATAGGTAATTGCCTAGGTTGGCAAACCACGGAAAGAGCACTGAAAGAAATTATTTTTGATAGTACAAGAAAAATTGACAAAATATGAAAATTTGGATGTTTCTAGCACAGAAAACCGCTGCAACATTACATACCATCCTGGACCATTCTATAATGACAGACTCATGTTGTGAAACTCCAAATAATCTGTAAACATTCAATACAATTAATTTCAATTTGTTTTATAGCACCAATTCATGAAACATGTCATCTCAAGGCACTTCACAAAGTCAAATTCAATCAGATTATACAGATTGGTCAAAAATTTCCTATATAAGGGAACCCAGTTAATTGCATCAAAGTCCCGACAAGCAGCATTCACTCTTGGAGAAGCGTAGAGCCACAGGGAGAGTCGTCTGCATTGTCCATGGCTTTGCAGCAATCCCTCATACTGAGCAAGCATGAAGCAACAGTGGAAAGAAAAACTTCTCATTAACGGGAAGGAAAAACCTCCATCAGAACCAGAACCAGGCTCAGTATGAACGGTCATCTGCCTCGACTGACTGGGGGTTAGAGAAGACAGAGCAGAGACACAACAAGAGAGACAAAAAAGCACAGAAGCACACATTGATCCAGTAATCTGTTCTACATTAGATGGTAATAGCAGGTGATCTGTCGTCCCTGGTTGATGTCACAGCTAACAGAACGCCAGACCAGGTCTACCTACTATGAAAAAAAAAGAGAGAGAACAAAAAGTTAAAAGCTGAAACGACGACAAGCAATGCAAAACTGGAGAATAGCAGAACTCAGAGTGAGAAAAATAGGCCCTGATGTCCTCCAGCAGCCTAAGCCTATCACAGCACAACTATAGAGATAGCTCAGGGTAACATGGGCCACTCTAACTATAAGCTTTGTCAAAAAGGAAAGTTTTAAGATTAGTCTTAAAAGTAGACAGGGTGTCTGCCTCACGGACCAAAACCGGGAGTTGGTTCCACAGGAGAGGAGCCTGATAACTAAAGGGTCTGCCTCCCATTCTACTTTTAGAGACTCTAGGAACCACCAGCAGACCTGCAGTCTAAGAGCGAAGTGCTCTGTTAGGAACATACGGGGTAATCAGAGCTCTGATATATGATGGAGCTTGATTATTAAGGGCTTTATACATTAGAAGAAGAATTTAAAATTTTTATTCTTGATTTAACAGGAAGCCAATGAAGGGAAGCTAAAATTGGAGAAATATGATCCCTCTTGTTGATTTTCATCAGAACTCTTGCCGCAGCATTTTGGATCAGCTGAAGGCTTTGAACTGTATTTTGTGGACTTCCTGATAGTAAAGAATTACAATAGTCCAGCCTTGAAGTAACAAATGCATGGGCTAGTTTTTCAGCATCACCCCTGGACAGAATGTTTCTAATGTTGCCGATAATTCTGAGGTGAAAAAAGGAAACTCTGGAAACCTGTTTAATATGGGATGTCTTGGTCAAAAATAACACCAAGATTTTTTACTTTATTACCAGAGGCCAAGTTAATGCCATCCAGATTAAGTAGTTTATTTTTTGAGGACTCTGGTCCTTAATCATAATCTTAAAAAATACCCATGAGGCCAATCAGTTTACTCTTGTATATTTCCCAATCCACTATGTGGTAATGCCACCCCCTCCCTCAGAATTTTGCGAAACTGTGTTGTAAGAAAAGAGAGGATGAAAAATGTGAAAGGGACCAAGGTAAGGATGTGAAGAAATTGTTGCTTTAAAATTTGCATGAGTGGGGTGGCTTTTCTATCTTTATTGCCCACATTTTGGGGTATACATAGGCTACATGATATATATGTATCCTGATTTGTGAGGGACTGTGCTGCATTTTTCACTCTGCCGGTGTCCCACAACTGAAAGAATGTCCCGCATTCGACTGGGTAAGATTCTGAAAAGTCAAACAAGTATTCAACATGAACTTTTCTGAAATAAAAAAGGCAGAGCAGCAGTCCTCATCAGTGAAAGTTGTGCCTGCTGCCAATCAAAATATGCGGTGCGCGTCTCACCGGCATGAGCAGCTGCACACCAGGATGCTCGTAAAATCAAACAAATAGGACTTTGATGCATACAGAATATTAAGGAAATCACGTCAAAGTAAAGAAAGTGCTGCTACAAAGATTGGGGAACAGTTTCTAACTGGGTGAGTTATGTGGGTTCACACATGGACATGGTCGCACCAGACCAAGGGGGGCATTCGTCCATCTCACCTAGAGTGACACAA
Organism: Fundulus heteroclitus; assembly: GCF_011125445.2. Classification (NCBI taxonomy): domain Eukaryota; kingdom Metazoa; phylum Chordata; class Actinopteri; order Cyprinodontiformes; family Fundulidae; genus Fundulus; species Fundulus heteroclitus. The sequence goes on from NC_046364.1 coordinate 7,200,874, forward strand.
ATGCATAAAACGGCTCTCCACCTCCCCTACAGTAAGCTCTGTCAGGGAGGCTGAGAGGTGTGATAGTTGATAATAATAGTGGGAACATGCTTTCTTGAACCATTTCATAAAAGTTAGGACCACCAACCTAGCCTCTACTCTACGGGTGATACACCTGTCCTCCATAGACCGCATGGCAGTATAATAATGACAGGACAACACAATCTGCTTTGATAGTTTTAAATCAAGAATAATTCACAGCTGAACAGATCAAAGACAAAAAAAGAAATTTCACATACAACACATTAGACAGTACAATATATTCTTCATAATTACAAATATTACATTACTATTTATATATGGCATTTTTGTACATCCTTGTCATCGTTTCCACTGCAGTAAACCTCGTTTTACCATGACTGGCTCCTGAAAAAAAGTTTGGGCAAAAGAAAGTCTTGAGCTCTCGATGTCGACACTATAATAATAATAAAAAAAGCTGAAATTTACTCTGAAAGTGACAAAACTTGGGGAATCTAACCAGTAAGCTGGACAGAGTTTCAGTAATCTTCAATTGTTTAGATTTCCTTAATATAATTTTTTTCTTTTGTAAAATACAAAGTACATCAACTAATATGTAAATTCTAAATTAGACAAGATGTAGAGAGAATAAAAGTTCATTTCACAATGTCACTTTGCTGTTAGAACTGTATGCTAAAAGCAGGATTTACTAAATAAAAATGGCTTTGTTTGGTTTTCTGCAATGGTCAGCAAGGCCCTTCACTATGTGTATTTTTAGTTTGGACCTACCAAAGAAACTACTATAGCCTTTATTTGGAAGCAAGCTGATGATGTTGTTGAGAGAGCGGGGGAAGACATGCGGCAAATGTCCACAGGCCTGGATTCGAACCTGGGGACGGCCATGTCGAGGTCTGAACATGGGTTGTACGCTCTACCCCTGTGCTTCCACCATGTATTGTGAAAGAGAAACATTAAAAGGTGTGGTGCAAAAACCAGAAATTTTGGGATCAGTTAAAGACGATTCAATACATGCAAACTAATTAAAAGCTGAATAAGCCACAATTATATGCTCATCCGGGGCTCTTATGTTTTCTTCACCTTTATTTTACAATAAACCTTTTTAGGTGCAACACCGTGCCAGGTCGAGATTTTGGGATCTGCCTGCACTGACATTTCCAGTCAAACTTACCAAAAATGTTTGCCCTCAGGATGACTGGAAAGTTTTACCTGTCCTAGTAGAAAATTGAAAAAAAAAAAATCTTTTTTTTTTTGCCTGCCTCATGCCTGTGGTTGCTTCTATTTCTAGGAAAAGTGGAATCCTGAGGATTAGCCATGGCTGTGGTTCCTTTCTTTCTGTGGTTCTTGGAGTTAAGTTTATTTGAATTCTTAAGGACTAACACATTTCCTTTCATCTAATTGTACAACTGAAAAGCATGTGCAGTCTTATTCATTTTCTTATATCACCATCTTAGCAATTTATTGTTTATAGCTAAAGTTCCTTCAAACATACACATATTGTCCCTCTACCATTTGAACAGATCTCTTTTGCCGAGTTACAAAAATACTAAATGCTTTTTGAATTGCTTTATATACTCCAGAATCTGCTTTGTAAAAATATACAATGCAGATATTAATATGTAAACCAATCAAATTAGACAAGATGCAGAAAGAATAAATTTTTCATTTGGCAAAATCACGCTGCTCTTGCTATGCTGAAAAATTAGCTAAATAAAGTGAAATAAATGAACTCTGGCTGTGTATTCTGTCGATGAATAGCTCCAAACAGACTCATCATGTCAAATGAGAAGGGAAAAAGGAATATTTTGATCAAATCAAATTGAGTCTTCACTGCCAAGATGTAGCAAACAAATATTAAAATGAAATGTATTATTTTATTGCATTTTACATCAGAAGATTGGAATAGTTCTACATTTAATCTTTTTCATACAGGGACCATGTTTTTGGATGTCATTCAGAAATAGGTGTGTTATGGTAATTCCACATCCTTCTGTGGAACCTTGGCTAAAAGACAAGCAAATTAAATAAAGAAATAAAAATAAAAACATTTCACATATCTTTATACCAATAGCTTTTGTGAACATCACAATCTATTCAGTCCAAAAGTATTTAACGTTGGTTTTGTTTCCTGTATTGTGATCTATGGCGTCTGCAGTTTAAATATGCTGTAAGATTGCCTCTGGGCGATTTCTGTTTGTGTCTTAAGTGAAACGTTCCTAACTACTGTTGGCACTAAAGGGAGCCAATAGGTGGAAACCGTCTATTTTGTGAATTCTATCAATGATTACGCTTGAATTCAACAGCCATGATATTGTACGGCAAATGTAATGCAACGGTATAAAGAGCCAGTTACAGCAAAACATTTCTACATCTTAATTTGCAGTCAAACCTGTAAACTAAACACACTCTGTGGGGCAACATGTTTACTGAGAAAGTTTCCAATGAACTGATGCAAAACAGGCACTACTAGTGAAGATGACAATCACATCTTAGACGTCATCTATTCTTTTGCAACCACCAGAGACAACAGGTTTAGTCACATTGAAATTAGCTGCGTGTTTGGCATCCGGCAAGATCAGAAAGAAAACCCAAAAAAACATTGACTTTACAGGAAACCAGATGTGGTCTTGTCCGCTTTGTTCTGCAGTTCCAGCCAAAGCACTTTCTTTAATGCAGACAGTCAATGCACAGTGCACTTGATTTTGTTTATGTTAAATCTTTTTTTTAGTACAACTCATCTACTGAAGATGGTGATTACTCTGCTGACTACACAGTGTGACAACAGAACCTGGAAGATATTTTTCTTTGTTATGGACATAGAGATCAGTGTATATATTTCGTCTTCTCTGCACCCATAAAAATTGCAAAACAGACATGGAACCTGAACCCTGTACACCTTTGCATATTAGCCCATTTAATCAAGTTGCCATTAATCTGAATGATTCAAGAATAACAAATAGGCATTTATTTAATTGATCATCTCATTCTAAAACACATTTTCAGACGTTTTCCTGCAGGTTAACTTACACTGGTGAGAGGTCTGGTACAGGCTTATCTGGTGTGTGTGATGCTGTGTGAACCGATAACAATCCAATCAAGATAGATTCAGATAAAATCATTTAGCTGGCTTTAAAAGCTATGTCACAAGGTGGCATGTGTATATAAGCCTATGCAAGGTTTTCTAAAAAAAAACACATTGAACCACACTAGTGTTTATTTGAGCTAATGCACAGATTGAATAGTGTACCGATCTTTTACTTTTGTACCTGGCTGTTTAAAGACAAAGAAACTTGACCAAGCTACTTTCTGAAATTAAACACTGGTTTTCTCAATTTGATGCGCACTGATATGCGGAGCAGCCTAGTCCTCTTGTGATGGAGCTGCTGAGATGATGCTACAGGCTGATAATCGCTTTTGAGGCAGCAGAAATACGTTGCTTGTGCTTTGCATTTAGTCTCTACCTTTCGACTCACACCATTTGCATAATTTATCTTCTCCTTTGGCTCATTCCATCTGCTGCTCCTGCACTAATTCAAATAGGCATCAGGTCTTCTCTTGTTTGTTAGAGCAGCTGATCTTATGGTTCCCTTTTAAGTATTTGTTCTTCATGCAACTTTATGTTATGATACAGTGTACTGTACAAGGCTGGGGTCAAAGGCGGGGTTATTCCAGGTAAATGTCCTCTGTTGGGCACGAGAACTCCACAAACTCTTTGTAGTACAACTGGAACGCTTTTCTGTAAAAGGGAAAAGAGAATTAATCATTGTCTTACTTTGTTTATAAATGTACACCCAAATTCCTGAATCAGGATGTGCAACTTGAGTTGTTACCAATTATAAATCTTTAAGTATAAGATTACCTGGGTGAACTGACTTCACCTAGGTTAGATCGCAAGTGACGGAAAAAGTATGTACTGTATTTATACTACGTCAAACTTTTTTTTGCATCTTCGCTGACATTTGAAATAAGACACCAACATGCCTGTGATGAGGAAAGTCCATCAAAAGATACCATCACAGCTCAAAACATTAAAAAAATATTACACACAACACAGTGCCTTGCAAAAGAATTCATAACCTTTAAACTTTTTCATATTTTGTCATGTTATGAGCACAAATTGTAATTTTTCTTTCAACATTTAGGTGCTACAAACTGATAGACAGACCGGGACTCGTTTGCAGAAGAGGTATTGCGTCTCAACATGACATTCCTGGTTGAATAAAATAAAAAAGATATATTAACATAGTTCTGAAGTTGAAAGGTATGAGTCAATCAAAAGAAATATCAAAGAATGTGATGTCCACACAAATTCAACCCACCCTGAGTAAATTATTTCTCAAAGCAAAACCCATGTTCACCGGTTCATCAATAGGAATGCGCATAAAGAGTGACAGGTGTTCCGGTTGTGGAGGCCGGTGCGGGAATCAGATCAGAAACCACCCTTAGCAGCTGAACTGGTCTTTCCACAGAGCAACTGTGGCAACTCCTGCATGCATGAACCAATGCATGAACCCGTGCATGCATTGGTTCAGGACGTCCAACATTTCACTGATCACAACAACTCTGTGGCTAAAAATACAAAGTTCACATGAGAAAATGAGAAAAATAAATGTCAGGCTGGCTTTCCTGGACTCTGTTGGTTCGGATGGGGGAAAGTTAGAAAGTGACGTGTACCATAAACCCACCCACACAGACCAGTACTTGCGGTTTGACTCCCATCACACACTGGAGCACAAGTTGGGACTCATCAGGACTCTGAATCAGAAAGCAGACAATTTCTCCTCAAACTCAGGAGTAAGGGAGAAGGAAACACGACGCACAAGACAGGGCCCAGAGCAATCTGGTTATCCCAACTGGGCTTTTCTCAAAGCAGAAATGAAACCCAAAACAGGACTCTAGCAAGCAATTGGGTGAAAAGGAAAACCCTAAACCCAGACCCAGCCAAGTAGTCATCCCCGATGTTGTGGGAGTTTCGGAGAGTTTCAAAGAAACCGAGACATGGCTTTTAAACCCCAAAACACATTAGGGCAAAGACTGGTTCACCCCAAAGATCTGCTCCCCCAGTGCAAACAGAAAAATGTTCTGTATGCTGTTAAGTGCTTAGGAGGGTTGTGACCAGTTAGACAATGGGGGAACAAAGCAGCTACTGGCCAAAAGGACGGTCCAGCACAGAGAGCAACATATTCAGGCCAAGATTTGGCAGGCTACACTCATAAAGATGTTCTCATCCTGGATAGGGAAGTTGGTTTGAGGGAGGAGTTATGGAAGCCATTTGTGTGATGAGAAACCCCCCACCTTTAAACACGGGTGGTGGCCTCCGGGTCCATTTGTGTTTCTCTTACAATATTGTTATTGCGATTAATTTTTTTCTGGGGACCTCACATAAAAAATAAGTTGTGATTTGAGCGGCTGTGGAATAGAGGCAGTGCAGCCAACAGCCGCTTATGAGCGTCCTTGGGCTCTCTTTTTCCTAAAGTTGCTGGTAGATTTCAAGAGGTTTTTGGGCTCGCTTTTTAATGTGCAGTCGCTTATTTGGGCTTGTTTTTTTTCTCTCTAACAGAACTCCTTCTCATATCTATTGCACTGTGCAACAAGAGCAAGACATTGCGCTGTTGTTGCATTTTAAAGACAGCGAGAGCCGGCGTAGACATATCCCAAACCCTCCTCCCCACCCGATGCTAAATTCATGTATTTATACAGTATAGAAATGGGCTCTGTATTACTGTGTGGCGGATTGCTTGCTGGACTTGCTTTTCAATAGGGTTTTGCTGGCCCTGTACCCAGGGTTTACTAAACACTTCAATGCAGCCTCCATTCTTTCCCAAATGCAAATAAAAATAAAAATTACTGACATGGCACAATCACATGGGATTAAAAACACAGACAGTCTCCGTAATTATTACAATTCACATGTTGTCCACAGGTAAAACTATTCCCGAATAGGGGTAATGACTCTGCCACCGGGGAACAATACGCATCCACTGCAGGTAAATAAGCCAATGTAATCAGTATTTTAGCTCTAAAATAAGCTAATCAGATATACTGTACTTGAAATAAGATAATGGAGATGAGTTGTTTCTATTTTAAGAACTATTTTAAGTCTGATGGTTCTTTTTTGGATGTGAGAAACCGGTTCTGATTGTCACTGTTAAACTTGTTGATCCACTATGCAAAGATACTGCTCATAAGGCTGTGTTTACCTTTAAGTCCTTAGACTGAAAAAGTATTTTGGAAAACAGAATATTTTAACAAAAAACCCATCCAGAAGACCTATGCATTATTTTATTGATCTTTCTACCTGGTTTATTGAGATGCAGCAGGGCATTTGTCAAAGCACCTTTCACTGCAATTAAAGGAGTACATTCATTGTATGTCAATGAATGTAATTGAAGATGAAATAAGGTCCATAAATTGAAAGAATGAATCAGAAGTAGTACCTTTATTATTAGAGAAAGTAGAAAACTGTTCCAAATATGGCCTATACAACCAATATGGCCTCAGGTGCAGTGTTATTCCGGGTTGGTGATTTTGCCTCCTGACTCTTCCCTACTGGACATCAGTCTGAGATCTGCTCATCTCGTATCACTGAAGATACCCTTCTATTTAAAACCAGCTCACCTGTCAGTGAGTGCGGCTGCTATTTAAACTGACCAGTTCTCCTTTTTGTTTGTATAATTCAAATTAGTCCCATTGGTAGAAATCTCTGGTGTTGTTTATTTTGATTAGCAACTGAAAGCCTTGATTGTTGTCTCCTTTGGTATTTCAAACTTTTGTTGATTTGTTGTATAGTTTGTGTAAAGTCCTTAAGTACATCTTAAGTTGTATTCATTACATGCTTTTCTGTTTCCTTCTGAGTGTACATTTTATTTATTAGAGGTCAAGTTTGTAAACCACATCTGGTGGTATTGTACTATATCTAGTACCCCACCTTTGTTCTCCTTTTGTTGAATTTTGAACAGACATGGCAATAAATCACTTCTAATCTTAAAAAAAAAACAACAATAAAACTCCCTTCAACTTCTGGTCTAATGTTACTTCCCCTTTCCCCTGGCTGAGCTGGCCTATAACATTTAATGGGTGGTCGTCCCAGATTGTAGTGCAATCCTGAGAATAAAAGTGGTAATTTTTTTGTTGGTTTAGGTGAGTGATAGACTTTGGTGTGTCTATGACACCAAAGGAGATTGATACTTTTCAGCTTTTTAGCAATTGGCGCCAACTCTGCAGTGGCCATCCGAGGCCTGGTCACTTTTTATACAAAGTAAACTCTGTGATAAAGCTTAAGAGGCTGTTGCAGCTCTCCCTCTCAATGACACCCTAAATCATACTAAATTATAAGGTTAAAGCTGCCATTTTGAACGTTTATGAGCTTGTCCCAGAGGCCTATTGACAAAAAGAGAAGAGGGGACCCTTTATGATAATGACCTCACCAATTTAAGGGAGTTAATAGTTTTTGAATATTAAGTCCCTTAAGTATGTAATGCACCAAAATACATCACAGACTTGTTGTCAATGTATCAACCATCCAGACCTCTCAGACCTTCTGGCTCAAGTCTACTCTACACACCCAGAACAAGAACCAAACACAGGGAAGCAGCATTTTGTTATTATACTCCAGTTATCTGGAACAAACTCTCAGAAGACTGTAAAACTGCTGAAACCTGTGCTTTCTGTTTGTGGTAAGGCAAATTGTTTCAGTTCCTGTTGTCACAGTGTGAATTGTGGTCTGGTGCTCAAGACTCTCTTGCTTTTATCTTTAATATATTTGCTGTAACATCTGTTTCCTTTTCTTGCTTTCTTTTTTCTTTTTTTATAGAATCTGTTTCCAACACATAAGCACTTTTAAAACATTATCTATAAGCCTAAATACAGTAAGATAATTATTCACGCTTCCTATTTCTACTGCAGACATTGCGGGTAGTAAAAACCCGCTCTGGCGCATTGTTTTGACATAAAATAATTTTAGATGCATTTGTAGGTCAGCTGCTAGACAAAAATCTGAAAATCTGAGACACAGACTTTAAACTTTGTACACCAAAAAAATCCAATGTATGCTGCAGATGGGACTGAGTTTATTTCTGTTCCGCTGTCTGTCTTTGGATGAGGCGTGTTTGAAGATATTAAGGAAATAATCTCTGATTTGAGGACCAGCAGCGAATTGTGCTCTAATCTTGCCTCTCACTTCCAGAAGCATCTATTGTCCGGTAATCCTTCAGATTAAGCCTCCATCTCCCACCGGACCTGCTGGATTCTTGGGAGTCCTGAGTTTGCCAAATGATCTGAGATACATTTAGATTGATAATTTCAACTTTATTATGTAATCCTGCAGTGGGTCAACAACCTATTTCTTTTACATAGTTATGTATTTAAAAAAGATCACGCATGCAATTAAGGGCTGCTTTGCTTTTAGGAATTAAGTAAAATCAGATAACTCAGATGCTTTTCCAATAATAAAACTTCATCTTTATTATATGAAGAGAGGTTTTGTTATTCTTGTAGAGCGTGAAACCCAGTTTAAATCTTCAAATGAACCGAAGACTATTATGTGCTTTTTTTTCTTTCTTTTTTTTCATTTGTCATACATTTTGAGTGTTACCATGTATATGTATGTCTGTACTTGTCCTGTTAGATCTCAGTGCTGCATTTGATACAGTTGATCACAATATTCTCCTACAAAGACTTGAGCATACTGTAGGGATTAAGGGGAAAGCATTAGGCTGGTTTAAATCTGATCTGTCTGACATATTCCAGTTTGTTCATGTTAATAATGAATCTTCTTCAAACTCTAGGGTCACCTGTGGAGTACTACAGGGTTCAGTCCTTGGACCAATTGTCTTTATATGCTTATATTGGCACAAATTATCAGACAGCAAGGGATTAATTTCCACTCTTATTCTGATGATACTCAGCCATATTTATCCATAAATCCTGATGAATCCAATCAATTACTTCGACTGCAGTCATGTCTTGATGACGTCAAAAGCTGGATGACTTTAAATTTCCTGCATCTAAATTCTGACAAGACAGAAGTTGTAATCTTTGGGCCAGAGTCCTCAAAAAATAAACTTCTTAACCAATCACTTAATCTGGATGGCATTAACTTGGCCTCTGGTAATAAAATAAAAAATCTTGGTGTTATTTTTGACCAAGAGATGTAGTTTAAATCCCATATTAAACAGGTTTCCAGAGTTTCCTTTTTTCACCTCTGGAATATCGCCAAAATTAGAAACATTCTGTCCAGGGGTGATGCTGAAAAACTAGTCCATGCATTTGTTACTTCAAGGCTAGACTATTGTAATTCTTTACTATCAGGAAGTCCACAAAATGCAGTTCAAAGTCTTCAGCTGATCCAAAATGCTGCAGCAAGAGTTCTGATGAAAATCAACAAGAGGGTCATATTTCTCCAATTTTAGCTTCCCTTCATTGGCTTCCTGTTAAATCAAGAATATAATTTAAAATTCTTCTTCTAACGTATAAAGCCCTTAATAATCAAACTCCATCATATATCAGAGCTCTGATTACCCCATATGTTCCTAACAGAGCACTTCGCTCTCAGACTGCAGGTCTGCTGGTGGTTCCTAGAGTCTCTAAAAGTAGAATGGGAGGCAGATCCTTTAGCTATCAGGCTCCTCTCCTGTGGAACCAACTCCCAGTTTTGGTCCATGATGCAGACACCCTGTCTACTTTTAAGACTAATCTTAAAACTTTCCTTTTTGACAAAGCTTATAGTTAGAGTGGCTCATGTTACCCCGAGCTACCTCTATAGTTATGCTGCTATAGGCTTAGGCTGCTGGAGGACATCAATGTCTATTTTTCTCACTCTACTGAGTTCTACTATTCTCCAGTTTTGCATTGCTTGTCGTCATTTCAGCTTTTAACTTTTTGCTCTCTCTCTCTCTTTTTTTCTTCATAGTAGGTACACCTGGTCTGATGTTCTGTTAACTGTGGCATCATCCAGGGACGACAGATCACCTGCTACTACCATCTAATGTAGAACAGATTACTGGATCAATGTGTGCTTCTGTGCTTGTTTGTCTCTCTTGTTGTCTCTGCTCTGTCTTCTGTAACCCCCAGTCAGTCGAGGCAGATGACCGTTCATACTGATCATGGTTGTGATGGAGGTTTTCCTTCCCGTTAATGGGGAGTTTTTCTCTTCGCTGTCGCTTCATACTTGCTCAGTATGAGGGATTGCTGCAAAGCCATGGTCAATGCAGACGACTCTCCCTGTGGCTCTACGCTTCTCCAGGAGTGAATGCTGCTTGTCGGGACTTTAATGCAATCAACTGGTTCCCTTATATAGGACATTTTTGACCAATCTGAATAATCTGACCCAATCTGTATAATCTGATTGAATTTGACTTTGTGAAGTGCCTTAAGATGACATGTTTCATGAATTGGCGCTATATAAATAAAATTTAATTGAATTGAATTGAATTGAAACCCAGAGTTCCCTTAAATCAAGGTTAAAAAATTACAGATTACAAAATCTGGAATTGAGCATCAACACCTGCAGTGTGAACGTTGACCTAAATCTTGACCTGTTGCTACTATTCCACTGGGATGTGCTTTCCTCTGTAATCTTTGTTCTGTTCATGTCCAGCACTTTGAATTGTCCTGTTACTGAAATATAAGAGTATAATTGTTTGCCTGATTAAACCTTACCACACTTATGAAAAAAAAGTCCCTGTCTGCAGCTGCCGATTATCTGCTTACAGACAACCCTGATTTTCAGTCTGTTCAAGCTAAAACCCCTTCTGTTAATTTATGTGACAAAGCCAACCCATTCCAGGAATAACATGCCTTGATTCATGGCAGCACAAAACACTCTCTATCCTCTTTTTTCTCAGGGTTTGGCTTTGAAACCTAAAACCCCTTACAGCCTCGGGCAAAGGGTGTGGTGGCTGTTAATTGCAAACAAAAAGAGAGAGAAATTTCAGGTCTCTTACACTCCCTTTTCCTTGCTTTTGTGCTAGAAGGCTAGATTTCAACAACAAGAACGCCAGCTAGTTCAGTATCTGCATTTAGCTAGACACCAAGGGTTTTCTGTCAGGTATTAAAGCTGACACCTGGCCGTTTTCCAAACAGTTGTTGTGGGCATTCAAATGGTACATTTACTTTATTTGTAAACCAAACTGTCGTGTTTTCCCTATAGCTGTCTGGCCAGTATTCCATACCAAAGGCGTCACTATACTGCTAGGTAATGAAATGGCAGGAGGTAAAGGGATTCTTGCATTGGGGGTGCTAAATTAACCAAAGTGTTTGGAACCTAAGGAAGAAAATCCTGCCATGCTCATTTTTATTCAAATCTGACTGATTACTTTTGCCCCTATAAATCTGGGCTTGACCAAAACGTATCAGCTCATTCTAAAACATTCTTACTGGCCAAGAGTGAAAAATGGAATGTCGCTCAATTTTGTCGCAGTTCGCGGTTTGCTTGTTCCTGGCTGAGCTGGGTTCGCAACAGCCATTCTAACTCATGTATGCTGTTATATAAACCAGGGATATCAAATTCAGGTTCTGCACTGCTGGTACCCAGCAGGTTCCAGACAAGTTTCCATTCAAACACATCCAATTTATATGGAGGTATTACCCCACTCAGCATGCTATCAAGTTCTTCAGAGGTTTGGTTAAAAAACAGAAAAAACTTGCATTGGAATCAGGTGTGTTGATTCAAGGAAACAAGCTGGGCACCGGTCCCTGTGACCCACTTTGGAGACCACTGATCCAAACCAATCCATTGTAGCTCTGGCTGTATGTTTAGGGTTGCTGTTTTGCTGGAAGGGGAAACCCTGTGCCAGCTTTTCCACCAGAAGATACGCTTTCCCACAATTTGATATTGACAAAACAATGAGTACGGATGGCTCACTGTGGGGTGCGTGCAGTTATCGTTACTCTACTCTGTGTTTTGCGTGTGAGATGAAAAATTCAATTTTTGTCTCATCTGTCCAGGGCACCTTGTTTCCTCAGTAGACTGTTTTGCATGTAAACCGTTTCCCCCATGTGAGTTCTGACAATCTTAAAACCAGATTTTTAACAATGGATTTCTGTCCTTTTTCAGATGATGGCTTGAAAAGTGATCTGTCAGATCTTCAAAGCATGGAATATTATTAATATCACTACGTTAATAAGTTATTAACGGAATAATTTTTATTTGGAAAACAAACATAAATAAATGGATAACCATGTTTCATATGAATTCCATTTCAGAATTTTATACTACATTTAGCTGATCTATCACAAAAAAGTAAAAAATAAATAAATATGGTTACGGTTCTAATAAGAAAATGCTTTATGTATTCAAGGGGTGTGAATACTTTAGCAGGCACTGCACATGAGTGTTTATTATATGACAAATGTAAAAATTGTTGCAAACTCAAATTTGTTCTATCATGACAAACTTACCCAACTGACTCAGCAAGAGGTTTGGTAGAGTTTTCAGACACAAATACGTGGCAAGCAAATCTCTGATCTGCTGGATGCTTAGTAATAAAACCAAAATACCTGTAGAAAGAAAAATAGGGCATCATGTATATATATTTAATATTCTGCAGGTTCTAAATTTGCTTCATGCACTGACACCTAGTGGCGACTTTAAGGATCTACATATAGACAGCAGAAAGTGGAAAAGCTTACTTGCTGTTCTTAGGATGGTAGCCACAAAAAGAGACATTCTTTAGTTGGAAGAAATGACTGCATTCGTTACTCTGTTAGCAAGACATAAACAGAAGAGGGAGAATAAAGTTTTTGATTACAAATCAAGAAGTATCTGTAGTTTTTGTTCAGACAAAAAAAAAGTATAACATTACATTAGATCTGCCATTTTTTAACTGCACTTAGAACGGATTGAAACTCTGGACCTCTGGTTGGACCATAGAAACAAGCATTGACTAAAACATGCTGGCATGCACTTTAAACTATGATATTTAGGAAATACCTAATGCTATGCAATATACAATTATATAACATGATGAAGTTCAGTTCTGGGTCTCCTTATGACTTATTGTAGACTGCTACAGGTTTTTGGTGTTCTCAAAGGACCTTACAAGAAGCTACAATTTTTTGTGGAAAAATAGCCAAGGTTAGATTGCATGCTTATAATTTTACAATAGTTAGACAAAGGACCAGGAAGAGTCTTACTCTGTCGCAAGCATAATAGTCCTCTTGAACTGCCAGTTTGATCCCTTTGACACTGATCTCCAGGATGCAGAAGGAAGGCGGGTTGAACTTAACTGTCATCCGTCTATTGTTAGCAATCTGAGGGGCATATGTAGGTATAATGAATTAAATCAAACAAATACAAATTTTGGATGTTTCATAAGATACAGTAACAAAGTTTCTGCAAACAGTGGTTTTACACACACACACACACACACACACACACACACACACACACACACACACACACACACACACACACACACACACATACAAACAACCATACAAACAAGGGCCTTCCTACCTTCTGCATAGCCGCACACAGAACATCATTTCCTTTGTGATGGGGCACTTGGACTGACCCAAGGAACTTCAAATGGTACCTGTCCATCCACTCACTGCTTTTAACTGCAAAGAGACATTTTTTTTCAAAACTCTAAGACCATTTGGCTAGTTCCTTATCTACAGTAAGCTCTAGCTACAGAGGTAAAGAACAACACAGAAGCAGATATCAGATTTTACAGCTTTGTAACCATTTCTGATTACGCTGCATTTATACATTGCATGGACAGTTGTATGGTGAGAGTGCTCAGCCATGCATACTAAGTCCTCTGCTTGTTGCACTGCACTGGAATTACGCTCTGCAGGAGGCAGCCCATGTTAAGGACCCTAATGCATAATTTGGGTCTTGTGGACATATAGCTGGGTCTTTTCTCCATTACATATTTTTTAACATCTCTTACACATGGGGTTGTTTTTAGAAATGTATTCATTGACATGAACCCCCACAAATACGCCACTGAGTGTTGTTTTAAACATTCCAAACGCATAGGGGGCAGTGCACTGCAAAGCATAACCTGTGTCAAAAACAACCAGACAGTGTCTGAACCTATGTAAAAATCATCACTTCTCTGATAGCATTCATTCTTCCTCCACTGCATGGCCAAGTCGATAAAAGTGGTTCTGCACGTGAAGTCAGCGGCACATTATTTGTCGCAGGCAGACGCACGGGACCCTGAAGCTCTGTTTTGCCATGTACACACGCAGACACATAAGGAGGATTTTCTAACATCTCCACCTTGGTCGCAGTTTTAAGAAATAATTGTTTTTTGTGACGTAAAACTGAGTTTTTGTGTAGATGAAAGGCCAGAAACGAATAAAAATGTATTTGCCAAGGGAGCATTCTGGGGCTAAGTGGCTTGCTCAGAGAGCCACCCTGGCAGTCTGTGGGATTTAAACTCAGAACCTTCCCGTCTCCAGGAGATAGACGCCCCTCTCCAGCCACTGGGCCACCACTTGCACAAAGAGGTGTCTGATAGCATAGGGTGAGCTCCCTGACAGCAGTAAGGTGTCTCTCTCACAAGTTCCAGTCATGAGAAAACTTAAAATACTGTAAGAGTTGAACAATGACTTCAGCCTATCTTTGTATAGCTTTGATAACTCTGCTCTCCTTGGTACAAGTAAGCAGGGTTATTTGTATTCATTCTGTATTTCAGTCTTTCTGATTGTAATTGCATAAGAAAATCACTGGTATTTTTTTACATGGGGAGAGTCTAATGTTTTCCTTACTGAATTTGAAAGAATTGCTTATTTGTGGACCAATTCCTTTTTCATGTACGTTTTACACAAACAATGTTTATTCAAAAATACAAGATAAGCATTTATTTAAGATTTAATGCACTACTTCAAAATTGACAGAGTAAAACAGTAACTTTGTAGACAATTCCAGAAAACCAGGCATTATTTGCTGCTCTTTCAAAATTAGTGCTGTTTCAGCAGCGTTGAAATGACAGCACAGCATACAAAGGTAAGAACAAAGTTAGGGTGAATAAATACCATAAAATGATATCAAAGAAGCTGCCTGAATATTGCTAACAAGTTAACCTTAACTTACTCATCCTTAGGATGAGATCAGATGACGAGTCATTAATAGAAATTTATTAATGTAATCCCAAAAAGACAAATACTGTACAGTGTTTGTAGCCAGTGTTTTGGGGAATGAATGAATGTTAGAGTGATTTGGAAAATAAATGGCACTAGCTTTAATGCAGTTTTGTCAGTTTGATGATGTGATAGAAAGTTATCATTATAAACCTTTGTTTATCTTTATAACTAAAAGAGAGTGGGCATTTAAATTGAAATGATGCTCGACTCCCACTGTAGCATGTTCCGTGCAAAGTGTCATTAACAAATCGTCTTTCCTATGATGTTAAAATATTCCAAAATCTGCACATAGCGGGTGTACCAGTACCTGTATAGCTCTCTGTGTCCTTGTTCACTTCGATGGCATAGTAAGCAGGGAAGATCCCATGAGCACCAGTTCGCATGTTATAGCCCTCATACCAGTAATCCTCTCCCTGGACCTCTACCAGCAACGGGTCATCCACCTCCAACTCCAGCTCATCATCGTGTCGAGGCACAAACCTGTTCAGACAGATGTTTGAAGCTTTTGAAAAAAAGACAATGGTTTTCTTTGACTTTTTCCTCTGTAGTATGTAGACATTCCAGATTAAATTTAAAACTCACAATTGTGACTGAAGAACATTTTATTAGTGTAGGAATTTGGGGGAGGGGGGATGCTCAGCCTGTAGGCTGCCTTGTGGTGGCTGAGAGATATACGTGAGCTCACAAGAGTGAGTACATCCCTCATATTTTGGTAAATATTTCATAACATCTTTTCATGAGACAAATGTATGACACATGCATTGTACAGTAGTCAGTGCACATCTTGTATAACAATGTAAATCTGCTGTCCACTAAAAGTAACACAACACACAGCCAGTAATGTCTAAACCGTCGGCAACGAAAGTGAGTGAAAATGTCCAAAGTTTGCCTAAAGTTTCCATATTTTGTGTGGCCACCACTATTTGCCAACACTGCATTAGCTCTCTTGTGCATATAACTCACTCCAGCTTCACAGGTTGCCCCTGGAATCTTCTTCTACTCTTACTCATGCGGCTCCAGACATGACACTCTTATTGACTGTAGGCAAGACAAACGGGTCTTTGTACTATTTACACAGTTAACGCCACACATGCCTGACACTATCTCAAGCGAATAAGTTTATCTTGCTCTCTTTAACCAAGACAAGTGTTGCATGGCCTTTGGCTGATTGTGCAACATTTCTGATAGCAAGAGTCTGGAAGCAGAAAAAAAAAGTACTGAAAAACTGTAATAACCTAATTTCAACAAACTTGTGAAATTAAAATCTAGCCATTGTATCTAAAGTTTAATTTTTCAGTTATGTTGACTTATTAATCTATCTGTTCTCTTCATTAATTCTCATACAACACGTGTCGAAGAAGGTGGTGGAGTTACTGTAGCTGCTCGTATTACACTCTAACACTGTACTTTGATAAGAAATGTAATTTTATGCCTGAAATGTGAGTCGTTTCACTAACTCAATGTTTTTCCTTCACAAAAAAAAAATATCAGCTTTTAAAAAATATGATCCATTTCATGATAAATCACATAATAGATAGAATAGAAGATAGAATATTTGCAATTTAAAGGAAAACCTATTTTTGATAATGTCAAATAATATCCCTAATTAACGTAATGGCCACCAGGCACATCTGCTTCTAACGCTTATTGACTGCAGACTGGGAACCTTTTACCAAACTGCTGATATCCCATCTATTGTGAGCTGTGGAAGGACAATGGCCCCTGCATCACATGGTCGCCTGTTAGATAGAGATGCTCTTGTTCTCATGACTGTGTTGCTATTCGTTCGGTCCCTGCATCCCACTGCCTGGAACAGCCTGAGGTTTTCAGCAGCAGCTGGACCTATTTAGTGCTAACTGGAATGACTCTTAATATGGAAGCTAAATATTTTCTTTCTTTCTATTATATGCAGAAAAATGCACAACATGCATGTCATACTGAGATCAAAAAAATACTGACCAAAATCTTATTCAATGATGACTTATAAATACAATACAGCCAGTAGCAGACAGGCTGCAATAGTGTGGTAGCACTATTAAAGGCACCCCACATCAATTTAATAATTTGCGTTGTGAATTATGCATGGACTAAAAGGTTTATTTAGAGTAATTTATTGCAATCAATAAAAGTGATGATAAAACATATTTAAAAACCCACAGCAGTCTTTTTTTTTTTTTTTGATGATAGATGATATAGCTGGAACTGCAGTTTGCTGCAAAGTCCAAGAAACAAATGATGCTCTTATAAAAAAGTAGGCCACTATAGAACACCAGATTCATCAAGTGTTGCAGTTTTATTACTAAACCGCACCCATTAGACTGTATTCAATTAGGTTTTTAAGGATGCTCAAATTTGTCTTTGCTCTCTTGGAACAGTGAAAAAAATACAAGTAAAAATATCAACAATACACTTAGTTTTAGGGTGTGCAAAAATTATACTAAAAAGTTGTCATGATAAAACATACCTCTTTTATGATGAATAAAATCATTTCACAGTAATAAATATAGGTACAATAACTGGCCATCCCACTTGTGAAAGAATTATGCCTTAAAAAAGTTATTTTTCGTTTTCAGTGTCATTTTGACAGTTTTTGCAGCGTGTTGGAAATCATGTCATGACAACAGCAGTCCAAATTAAACTGAAGAAAGTATGAGGGTGAACACAAGAATAATGTACTATGTAAAACATGCAAGTTATTAACTCATCCATACAGGTTTCTAAAAAGAAAAAAATGATCTTATGGTGGTAATATCTGAATTAGAAGTGTGTATATAATTTTTAATTTAAACAACAATGAATTTCAAATGAAATGGATTAGAACAATAGTTTCAACATTGATGAAGGTATCACAAAATACATGCTTGATTAGAACTATTTTTTCTGCTTTACCTGTATACTGCTCTGTGGGTCTGATCTTTCTCTTCTCCATTTATGATACAGGAATATATGCCAAAGGACTCAGCACCTTTAACACCACAAAATAAGTCAAAATATGAGGAAGACATAAAAAGAAACACTTTACAGATTGTAGTGTCAACCTCTGTATTAGACTATCATAAAATATATTCAAGAGTTGTATTTACAACAGTCCACTAGGGACAAAAAAAAATCCAGTTAAAGTACAAGCAGTTTACTTTAAAGCACAGAAGAAGCCTTAAAAGTTATTAAATCACACTTTAATTAGATAGAAAACAGATTAACCTTGTATATGTCTAACTACAATCCCATGAGATTCCTCGCTGTATTCTGCACTCTGCTGTGCTTCTAAAAGCTTTCAAAAATTATAATATTACAAAGAACAACAAATCAACAGAAGACCACAGTATAGAGGCCAAAATAACCTTTAGAAATACAACCGAAATATAAATGTATGTCAATACATTGAATATGAAAGAAGCAAATCGTTGATAGATGACGTTTGATTATAATTCATGACTACCACTGATACAGTAATTAGTCAACTACAAAATCTAAATTTTTGGGAACTAATTATCTCAGTATTAAAATGACAAATTGTCCAGAATATCCATGTGATTTAAATCTAAATGAAAACACACTTTTTTCCCCCTAGTTTTCAATATTGCATTCAAGGGGATCCAACTTATTTTGTGGCCCCTTTCAACACTACAACAAATATATACTGCATCTCTTAAATTGTCGTTTGCTATGTTTTTGATTTGATCACAACTGAAAATTAAGGACATGAGACACTAAAGTTTTTATGTGGAGATAAAAAAAAAGTTTACACATTAAAATGAGTGCAATTGTGCAATTTGCACAATAATTTATCCAACTCTCTTCATTGTAGTGGAATCTGATTCTCAAAACTGAAAGTGATTGTGAAATACAACATAATGTTCCATCTGGGTCACAATGTATTACAAATAAGAAGACAAAGCATGAATTTCCATAAAAAAATAGCTAGTTAGCTAGGACTCCATAGGATTCCAATATTAGGCATATAAAACATAAACAATAGTGGCCACATTTTTTAATTTAAGTCAGGTAAAATTAGGTGAAGTTATGTTCAGATTGTGTATCTATTAAATAACTCAGAAGTAAAATAGGTTTACTGTCGCTTAAAATATGTTTTATATTAGGTAGTTGAGGTCTCTACTGGTAGTAATATCTAAATGAATAAAAAAAAACTTTGTTTGAAAAACAAATTCAAATAAAAACTGTTCTAGATTTTTTTTTCTGGTTGGTCTTTGAACTCATGAACAATAAAAACATAAAACAAATTTAATGATTTAATTTAATTTGATGACTTAAGGATAGCAGCGACTTACTAGAAGAGCGAGATCGACCGTTCATGAAGACGTTGAGGAACTTCTTGGAGAAATGCAGGTCTTCCTCGGGTGTTGAGTCCTCTGAGAGGCAGGCTGTGGCCTCCCTCTGCACCGCTCCTGTCCGTGGGCCGTGGGCCTCGTCTTCCTCTTCTTCCTCATACTCCTCCCCGATTGCCGACTCGTACGGAGAGGAGACGCAGTTATCGTAGACTGTGGCTGAGTCACTGTCATCGCTGTAGCCTTGGTAACACTGTCTGAGACTGACGAGCTCTAGCTGAGCGTGTTCGTCCACCACTAGGGTGTATTTCACCGAGTCATATGTCAGGCTGCTGGCTTCGGAGCTCATGGTAGTCCTTGGAGGGGCCGGTTTATTGCCACCGACATCTCCTTTTCCTCCCATCTTTCTTATCCGTCCGTCCATCATTACTCTGTCTACATCCTCATCCTCACCGCAGTAGCTTTCATCTGTGGCGTCCACGTATTCTACCGATGAGCCAGCCCTTAGCATGGCCCCGGCTCCTGTCCCCTTCAGGCTGAGGTCTAGCGCAACAGACCCGTGTGCTGAAACAGCCATGTCAGGTGGGGTGATGAGAGCTTCTACACAGGAAGCATACGAAGGTGGGGGGACATAAAGCTCGTCCTCCTCAAAAATAGAGGGGTTGGTCCGATCTGGGAGGGGCTGATAAGGAGGTGGTCCCTCTGTGTCGGAGCTTATGGACATGCGTCCTTGCTCGGTCTGCTGTGAGAGAAAAGGCCGGTCCTGAACACTGGGGGGTTCCAACGGGTCTGCCGAGCGTTGCACCGGAGTCAGGTAAATCTCCTCTGTGGGTTCCAGGTGAACATCCGCCTGGCAGCAAATCTTTTCCCGTTGGCCCGAGCTGTCCGTCTTACCCACTGGGTACAGAGGGGCTGGCTTGTAGTTCTGTGGCGGGGGTGGTTGGGGCGGTTTCTCCTGCAGCTTGGAGCGCGTTGCAGCGTCTGAGCTTGAGCCGTGCGAGCGCCCCGAGGTGTGGCTGTGTCTGCAGGGGGCGTCGGTGGAGGTCCCTCTGTCTTTGGTCTGCGCAGCCCCGGTTTGCAGCTTGTCCTCGTCGCTCAGACAGCGGTGCTCTCGTGGAGGTGTGAGGTCGCCTGCAGGACGAAAGGATGCAAACAGAGCCAGGCAGACAGCCACACAGACAAACGTGCACACACACAGGCACATGCAAAGGCCAGGCACACAAACAAAGTAAGCACACATGATGCGGGCATCCAGATGCAACCAACCGAGGAACGTAGACCCACGAAGACGAATGGACATGGCAGCGGATGGACAGACACAAAGCAAAAAGCCAAAGCAGAAAGAGAGACACGTAAAAATGGTTAGGTAATGTCGGGATTACAAAGATAAACCTCCGTTACTCATCAAATTCAGAGCCAGGATAAGGGGCCTGCCGTGTTATGTCACAGGTTACGTCATAATCCATCGCCAGTAAATCAAAGAATTATATTTTTATGTTATCATTCATACAGTATTGGACTGTAATGTCATAGAGCACCAACTGATCATTAAAGGAATAAAATGAGACACCTCTATCTGGTCTTTCTCTCAAAGGGAAATAGCAAGGCATCAGCAAAAAAAAAGCACCTGAACTGATTTTCAATGATTGGAATGCAAAAACTGAGATTAAAAAATAAAATAAACAAATCTCCCAACTTTGCCTGCAATTGAAGATTTCCAGGCCAATAAAGACAAAACTAATCTGACCTTAGGTGAATCTTTACTGATTGTAAGGCCCTGAAATGTCACATGTTTCATAACACTTTGCTTTCATTTCTAATTCTTGATGTTATTTTCAATTTTTACTCTGTTTCAGATAAATAACTAAGGGCAACAGACTGCATTACTTTAAAGGGCTCTCTGTAGCACGTGTACATTCAACTGTAAAAGTTTTCTTATCATTTAAACTTTTTTTATTTTGTTGTCACATTACTACCTGCAGCATAATTACCACAAACTTCAATGTATTTTGTTGGGAATTCCTGTGACAAACTATCATAAAGAAGTTCATACTTCTGAAGAATGTTTTTAGAATTTTTTTTACAGACAAAAACCTACAATTGTTGCATGTATTTATATTTACCCATTTTTAACCTGCACAACCAATTACAATTCAGGTCAATTATCAAACATTCACCTGTTTGCAGTTTATTCTTAGAATGAATACATCTGTTTTGTGAAGGCCTGAAACTATGTAACAACACTGCAAAAAAAAAAAAAAAAACTAAAAAAGTTGTTTAAAGATGTCTTCAGCTACTTACTTGGGATCAACTGATTTTGGCACATCACCAGGGATGTTCAGTTTTTGCACATTTGACTAACGGCAATGAGAAGTCTTTTGAACAATAATAATGACAAAAAGAGTGCCAGTCAGGGCTTCAGATGACTTTTTTTTGTTTTTTTAGTTTGGGCAGCAGCTCCCTCTCCAGCAGTTGTCCCCCGAGGCAAACCCCTATACAGCCCATGCCAAGAATAACTATGCACATGAAAAGTGGGTATGTATTGTGGTCTGTTTTGTGTTTTAGTACGTAATAATTATCTTTTGCTAAATGTCTGCATGAGCTTTTTTCATCTCCCTTTGAACCAAGCTGTAAATGCAAAATGACAGTTTTCTCTAAACGGTAAGGTTGGTTAAAAAGTTTTTTAAGAATTGCAACTTACAAAGGCGCTGTCTCAGCTTACTTCCCTCTCTTTGGAACAAGTCCTAACACTACGTCTATAGATACAAACAGAGCCTGTCAAACTAAATGAAAGTTACACATGTCCTGACCACGTTATTAGGAAACCACGACTAGAACAACTTTACCCAGGAGCAACGTTGATGTCAAAAAAGGCCTCATCCTCATCAGGTAAAGCACACGACTCTAAAAAGGTACATTTACAAAGTAATGTTCATATTCCAAAGAACCGGTAAAAGAAAAGCTCACCTGTTTTGAGGGGAGAGGTCGAGCCTGAAACCTTTTCCTGCCAGCTGTATTTCTTCCCGAATGAGTTGTTGTTTAATGTGTCCTGAAAAAACAGGAAGACAAGAGCTTGAGATAAAAAATAGATATTGAGTTAAAATTAGAGAGAAAGACAGAGAACTGTTCTACAGCATTCGAGATCCTGGTGTATAGTACATGACTTTTGTGAGAGCATTACATGCAAGAACACACATACACACACACAATGAATGAATGAGCAGGGATTTCTTTTGTCCGTGCTTCGTGGCATGCATTTAAAGGGACCAGACCTTTTATAAAAGCTCCTGGAAGCACTCACGCAGTCGGAAGGTCTTTACACACTTTTTTTCTCTTGCTGTTCATTATTAAGATATAGTCAAGTTTAGTTGTATAGCACATTTCAGCAGCAAGGCGGTTAAAAGTTCTTTACATCATGTAAACATAAAACATCATAAACACATCGAAACAGTCACTGGTTGTGAGACCAGTAACAAACATTAAGTTGCATCAGGTGAAAACATCAATACACACTGACTATTTTGCTCAGTGTTCCTGTTATTATGGGCCGATAACAACTCTAAACAGGTGGGATTTCAGTCTTGATTTAAAAGGAACTCAGTGTTCCTGCTAATTTGCAGTTTTCTGGACGTTTGTTCCAGATTTGTGGAGCATAGGAACTAAATGCTGCTTCTCCATGTTTGGTTCTGGTTCTGGGTATGTAGAGTAGACCAGAACCAGAAGATCTAAGTAATAACACACACAGTTCCTGTTTTAATGTTTTAACTTGCTTTAAAATGCTTAAAGATCACAAATAACTTTTTCAGTTATACACTACAGATTAATTTATGAAATCTGGGCAGTCAAACTGGAATTAACGCACATCCTGTTTGATGGCCGTAGTTTTTACTTTGTAATATTTTCTAAAAATAATCCGCATGGGGAAAACAGGAGGGTTTTTGTTTTTCTTCCTCTTATTATTATTTGCAGGCTAAACCTAAGTAACCTGACCCTAGCCAGATGAATTTCGCTCCACCTAGCTCCACTCATCCATCTGGGACAGATCCATAGGAATGGCGTTTCAGAAGGCTGGGTCTTATCAAAAATCCTTGCATATGATTGGATAAGCCACTTGTCTGTCATCTTTATCGACGTGCTATTTCAACCACTCACACCAAAGCAACCCGTGACGCTGATGAGAGCGACACAGGAAAAAACAAAACGTTTTTTTTTTTTTTTTAAATGTGTTAATCAAGACCAGTTCAAATATAGTAAATGTATTTTCTAAAACAAACACCACCAGTTTGGTGACATTGCCCTCAGTTTTACTGTTGCAGCAATGTAGCTCAATACAATTAACTTGTAAATAAATTAACAATAAAACAAAGGGATCAGCATAATTGAAAACTAATACCAA
Organism: Fundulus heteroclitus; assembly: GCF_011125445.2. Lineage (NCBI taxonomy): Eukaryota > Metazoa > Chordata > Actinopteri > Cyprinodontiformes > Fundulidae > Fundulus > Fundulus heteroclitus. The sequence continues at coordinate 7,224,667 of NC_046364.1, forward strand.
CAATCATACCACTTATACAGAATATATCCCGAATAATTGGGAAATAAAGCTAAATGTTATGATAGCCCTAGAAAAATGCTTTAAAAGCTGTCAAATGAGATCATAAATCAGACTGCAGTTTGAGATCAGTGTTCATTATCCGACACGTTCAGACGCCATGGTTGGGTTTAAATAAGTTGGCTTTTTCAGATCCAGAGAAACATCAGATGGAGGACCAACTGGAAACTCCTGTGACGGCAGTGTTTCCCAAATTAGATGCTTTCCTCCTCCTCTACCCACCCACCTCATATGACTCACTAAGTCTCTATGTTTACCAGGAGGAAACTCAAACGTTTCTGTGGTAACGAGTGAATCAGCAGGTGGGAAACTGCACCCAAGGATCTGAGGAGCAAAGATTTTACCACTGTGACAAGCTGTATAATGTGTAATATTAAACTGGAATTTTGTTTAATCTTTACCTTGAATATAAGATTCCTCAGACTTATCCTGTTATAAAACATGACTTCATCTTCTTTTCCCACCAAAATATTAAATAAGGGCTATTTTTTCATGAAGAGCAAATATGAAAAGAAACAACTGACTGCTTTGGTTTCCCATAAAATAAGGGGCTTTTTGGCCAAATGAAGTTTCTTTTTAGTTTGCACCTCTTCATTTGGCAGGACAGATGAATCAAGATGTGGTCAAGTGGGGAGAATCATTAATTTTTCCCTTTATGTCATTTCATGCTAAACAGTTTTTGATAGATCTGCGTTTTTTACTGTGTAGGCCTAGCAAATCCCTTACTCAAACATGCATGTAGTTTAACATAAGTAGCGTGTCTTAACTAGGCTTGTGATTAGCCATTGACTCAGATTAACACTAAAGAAGCCTTTCTAACGTGGGCATCTGTCTGTTTATTTACTCGTTTTAGCCAAGAGGAACTGAAAGGGACAGTCAGAAAATACCTTTCAATGCCAATTTGTCTACTTTTTTTTGTATTTCAACTTTATTTCAACAAACTGTGTGTTCTGTCCCCTCTTACTACCATTTCCATACAGTACTTAGTGTGGGTAACTTATCTTGTTTGAGTTTGGCTGCTGAATGTGAGCCTTAATCTGAGCATCAAAAACTATATTCAGAAAGATTGGGTGTCACAATAGTGGGTCAATTTACCTTAAAGAGACAGGTAACGTATAGTGTTATGACCTAAAATATTTTTTGTACATTATGTTTTCAATCTTTATTTGTGCAGAGATGATTATTTTATGTATGAACTGATTCAATCTCGGAAGTCCTCTAAGTAATCTATTATGGCAAATAAGTATAAATACCCCTGAAGAGGCTAACGGAAGAAAACAAACATGTGCATATGAGACTAAATATGACACTAATTGATTCCCAGGCAGACTGTAATAAGCTGGGCAGCATTGCTCAGGCTGGCAACAAGAAGGACAGAAACTCCAGCTGCTGCATCACATGCAAAATCATGTAGGTCAGCCACAGCAAAGGAACAAGTGGCCTTAACTTTAGAGCAGGATGCCACAAAGCAACACCTGCTCAGAAAGGAAAACTGGTGGGAACCAAAGCTGGCTGCATACCAAGACAGGCTCGCAAACCAAGCCATTGCTATTGGTTTACTATGGAAAATCTATAATGTATAGAGGCTCTTTCATCTTCATAGTGATAAATTCAATGGCTGCTGGAACTACTGGAATAGTAAATAAACTGAAGCAAAACAATTCCACAAGTTCCCAGTTAATTAGTGTTGTAGAACAAACACTGGCCAGTTGGTGATAATGAAACAAACAAAAAAACTATAGTGTAGAGCACATATTAACGAGAGAGAGAGAGAGAGAGAGAGAGAGAGAAAGAGAGAGAGAGAGAAAGAGAGAGATAGAGAGAGAGAAAGAGAGAAATTAGCTAAAAGTGAAACTGCATTTGGTTCATCATCAAAAAAAAAAAGTAACTTTCCAAACCTTTCCAAAAGGGATAACTTATGAATGTGTAATATTCTAGGTTATGTTTTGGTTTGTTTACTCTCCTGCCTTAGGTTCTCTGGCTGCTTTGAGTTTTGTCTTGTCTAGGTTCCTGTTTTGCTTGTTTACAGTTAGTTTATCCTGTTTTGGTCATCCGTGTTAGTCTTGGCTTTATCTTCTGTTTTAGTTTTATACTTCGGCATTGTTTTGTTTCTTATAAGGTCTGGTGTAGTTTGTTTCTGTCCACTTGTCCTCTCAGCTTTTTAGGTTTGGTTTCTGATCTGTTCTTGTTTTGAGCCTCAGCACTGATGTCTGGTCTAATTACTTACTCTGCACACCTGCCTAACTCCACCCCTGCTGCAATCACCTCTCACCGGTTTCACCTGCCTCCACCTCCATATATACTGTTGAGACCAGACATCAGTGCCAGGTCGTCTTGTTGGTCTTGTCATGTTTTTGGGTGAGTCAATCCTGATCTGATGTTTGTTTTTGGAATTTTGACTAAGTTTTTCCCTTCCAGAGAACCTGAGTTATTTTGTCATGTTACCAGTCAGTTTCTGTTCCTATGAAGTTCTGGATGTTTTTTATTAGTCTTTTTGATTATTCAGTCCTTTTTGCATTGCTCTGCTTTTTGTTAAATAAATCCCTTTTTTAAGAACCTCTGCTGGTCTGGCTGAATTCTGGGTCCGCTGCCGTGATTCATTACAGAATTAACTGATTATTAAAAGGAATCTTCAGAATCAAATCTTAATTGGCTCTGATTCCTTCACAAACTGTACATGTTTTGTTCACAATATGTAATTGATTTATTTTAGAACTCTATTAATCTACCTTTTTACTGACCCCGACACGATGTAAAATAAACTATAATCAAAACATTCTAAAGTCTAACCAAACAAAATCATAACATCAGTCATACCGGCATATGCAAACAAGATGTGGTCAGTTCCCTCATGTTGTCACAAATAATGCATACCCAATGCACACACCCATTAAAAACTGCAACGTGTTTATTCCACAAATGATTAGTTCCTTCCTTCTTGTAGTTCCCTGGCATGACGGTTCCCAAAGAAGATTTAATAGCAGCAGTTATCAAACACAGTTTTAATTACACAAGTAAAACTAAAGCTTAATAAAAAAGACACAATAATAGGATAAATGGGCCTTTTGACACATCATGGACGTTGGCCAGAGAACAACAGACAAGTAGAGAGCTTTGCATATCATGCAAACACCTTGCAGTTTAGAAAAGCTATGTACTGTTGGAGTCACACGCTTTATCAGCGATTCTTAGCGATTGCTGCTGACCATATGAATTTAAATTGCTTAGTACATATGGTATATGCAACTACATTCCATGTCAAATGTGACAAAAATAATTTAAAGTATCACATCTCTCTCATTAACTTGCTTGGAGGCTTAGTTTTATTTTTGGTTCAACTAGGTTGGGTGTTAAATTAAGCATCCAGATTAATATTTATACAGTGTTAATTAATAGTATGTGAATAATATGAATGCTTCAGATTTAGTTTTCAGTTAAATTCAGTTTATTTATGCAGCGCCAGTTCACAACAAATGTCTCAAGGCTCAAAAAGTCAGATATAATTATAAAGGTTGATACGAAGCCATGCACGTTATCAACAATTGCAGACAACTTCAATGTATGATTCCAATCGGTTAAAAGGTGTTCTATTCAAGGAAACCCATTAGATTACATCAAGCTGCTGACTTACAGCGTTCAGTCATCCTTGATCAACATCTAGCATCAGTGGTGTGTGGTTTGCATTGTGTCGCTGACTTTGCAGCAATCCCACATACTGCGCATGCAGGCAGCAACAGCTGTAAGCAAAACTCCCCTTTAACAGGAAGTACATCCAGTAGAACCTGTTTCAGAGTGCCATCTGTCACGACCAACTGGATAAATGTTTTAGGCCCATCTATGGGAAGGAACAAGGACTGAACTACACACAGAGAACCAAAGAGGCTGCTAAAAACTCTGAATCCTAGATATCAAGATATTAACCCATTTTTATGCACAGCTCCCAGGAAGAAGTCACAGCTGGAATCCTTGTGACGTGTCATTGAGCCAAACTCTGCACACAGCAGTGCCCACAGCTCTCTACCACAGCCTTAGGATGGACACGCTCATGAACGTCCAGATCTTGCTGGTTGAGCAGAAGGCTGCATATTTGAAGAAAACCTCCAAGAAAACACACAATGTCTCTAATTACAAAACGTTTTGTTTTCACTGCCTGAAGAAGACGTCCCCACACACTTGACGTGTGTCAAATGAGCAAAGTTTCACGCCAGTAACTAGACTGAGATTGTCAGCCATGTCTTCTCTCTTCATTGAACCTGCTAAGCTCGTCGTCTCCTCCTGTTCATCATAACAGCTGGCAATAACAGGGTTGGGTGTGGACAGCGATAACTGATTCATTAGGAAAGAACATCCATTCATCAATTTTCTAACATGGCTATCCCTTGTGGGTTGCGAGGGGTGGTGGTGCGTATGTCCAGCTGTCAATGGGCGAGAGGCATTTCAGGGTAACTGATCCCTAAATCAACTTTTTTTTTGCTAATAAACTATTAACATGGTTGTCTTATCGTGCTGTCTACATATCTTGGTCATTATTTTGATATTTTACCGCATATTTTTTGAAATCCTACTTTTGTGTCTAAAAGCATCACTGTGCCGCCCTCTCACGGGTCAACGGGTGTTGTGTGCATTCCATTTCGAATCAGAATTTCTATTGGTTCAAAGGTTTTTGTGATGTCACGAGGAGAAACTGACGTGTCTGTAGCTCTGCCACTGTGGGTTATAAACGCAGCTCGGTCCTGCCTCCGTAGCTAATTGGAGTTTGAATACTGAGTTTTGCGGACATTCGATTGATTTTTAGGTTAGCAATTTATTTGCTTAACATTCAGTTAGTTTAGTTGGCATTTATTTAGCTCTTACTAGTAACCCAGTTGACATATTTTGTTAACAAGGTCTTGTACTTAAATCCCAACAGACAGACATTTGAAAACACTACAGCCCTAAATTAATAATTTGAACCAAATCCTAATGGCACTTGACCCACAGCTATATAACTTAGAGTTGAATTTATTTTGCATACAATCTTTACAAACAAGTGAAAGGGCTAGGTATCAAACTGCCTAACCCCTGACCTGATGGAGAGTTCTTCTATTATCTGAAGCAAAACACAACATTTGCATTGATTCACTCAAAATACCTTTTCACTGGCCAATTTATCAAGTTCACCTTGCTAATACTGGGTTGGACCCTTTTTAAACACTGTTCTTTGGGGCATAGAACTGGGAAACAGAAATGTTTCCCAGAAACGTTGGTCCACATTGACGTGATAGCATCATACATTTGCAGCACATTGGTTGGCTTCACATAAATGATGCACATGCTGTCAAAGATGTGCTTTAATGTTGTGCTTTTGTTGTTTAAATCACATTCTGTCATCTTAATATCATAGCTGAAATGTGCCCTCTTAGGACCCAGCAATGTTTTTTTTGCCTAATTGCATGTGCATGAACATTTTACTGGGATTAAGAACCTATATCACTTTCAAAGGCAGTAAAATCCCATTAATTTCTCATTCTGATCCAAAGTTTAAACTTCAGCAAGTCGCCATCACCACTTCCCGCTGCCTAAATGCAAAGGGTTTCTGCAATGTTATTGGCAGATGTTTTTTTTTGTTTGCAAGCATCTAAAAAACACGTACCTATTAAAGTGTCCAAACACTATATATCTTATGTCCATATACATGTCTCCTAAACCTAAGATCTTTTCAACCACAACACATCTAAGCCAGTCATTTCTAAAGCTGGGGGCGCATATAGCAGCAAGTTCTTGTTAAATTAATGTCAGCAGATTGGAAAAAGGTTTAGCACATAAGACACAATATTAAATTATTAATTTCCGCACATACCTGCTCCTTGATGTCTGCCTAACATAACCTTTTTTTTTTTTACCCAAACACTTTTAGTGTACTCATATTTGTTGAGGTAACTGAAACTTCCATATCGCTCTACATTCTTTGGCGTCTTACCCTAAACAAAACGTATCAAACTGAGCCTAATTTAGAACTCCCCAGAGGAAATTTGCATTCTTTTCTCAAACAGATTGACTTACTGAACAAAATCCCACACATCACGAGCTCTATCAGCATTCAGGCACAAACAGAGATGAGCACCAAGGGGGAAGAAAATGTGTCATGACAGTCGAAGGCATTGTTCGGTCCAGAAAAGACATCCTGTCAGGAAAACAATTGTAATGAATTCTCTGGAGATGTGAACTATTCTGTTCCATCTTTCTTTTCCATCTTCAAAAGACATTTTTTACAAAGGAAAATAAACATACATAAGCAGTCTAACACATAGATAATCTTTCTCCAATACTTACTGTTTTCCATCAGTGCTGTGCTGTCATGTGCGTATGTGCGTGTGTGTGTGTGTGTGTGTGTGTGTGTGTGTGTGTGTGTGTGTGTGTGTGTGTGTGTGTGTGTGTGTGTGTAGATAAGGTTAATTCAGGCCATACCTGTGAGCGTGGCACAATCGGGAAGAGGTTAAGGGTCGTAGGTCTCTTGGGCCGGTAAGTATCCATGGTAACAGGTGCGCCAGAGTCCTTGGTGACTGACGCGGTTGCAACAGCAGATGCCTTCGAAGACCCTTTATCACCGCGGTAACCGTCAGCACCGTCAATGAGGTCCAAATGGAGCATCTCTGCCTGAAGCTGGCCGACTGCTCCCAGCTCCACCCTCCCCGCCATGCTACTGGTTGCCCGCCTCACACGGCCCTGCACGGATTGGAGGGAACACGGCATCAGTCAAAGCAGAGGAAGAGAGAGCGGCACAGAGAGGGAGAGAGCATTTGTGCATGGGATGAGGAGATGGAACTAACCAATTAGAAGCTGCTCTGTCTTTGACAACAACTGTGTCGCTGCCAACAGTGGACAATTTAAATAACAAACAAAATTTATTGAATCCTCTTCCTTAATAATATTAACCTACAATAATAAAGAATGAAACCTCTCTACTCTATGCTATTCTTCATTGAAATGGACTCTAAATGTAATTGCTATGAGGTATTATTTTTTTCTTTTTATTGAGTTGTTTGGCTTTTTTAGTAAGTCTGTGTTCATATTTTCACGTCATGGCTGAATCTGAGGTTCTGCTCCAATAACGGTACTATTGTCACAACCAGTCAGTGTTTACTGGTTAGTCTAAAACATAGTTTGGACACATTTATAGCAGGAGGAGAAAAAAAGTCCAAAACTTAACCATTAAGCTAGAAGAAATATGAAGTTGAATAAAAATACCTTCTTTGTCCCACAAATTGGAAACTGTACTCATTGTAAAAGGTTAATGCAATTAATCCTACGCATTCAAAAGTTATTCAAAATGCTGTTGTCCACCCATCTAAAGCCAACAAGATGTAGTTACTTAGTAAGTATAGTGATCTCTCATCTGTTTTTGCCCAATGTTACGTCCACGCTATTGAATTCACAGAGGTACCAAATTTAAAACATGTAAAAAAACAAGCAAGCAGTTTGTGTTAAAGCTAATTGAACTTATTCTGTTATGATGCAGAAGCACACTGTAAATAGCACACCCTTTATGGCAATATGCACACAGAACACAGAACAGCAAAGTATACTTATGTGTAACTCACACATACATACATACATACATACACACATACATACATACATACACACATATACAATATATATATATATATATATATATATATATATATATATATATATATATATATATATAGATATACAAATATATATATATATATATATATACAAATATATATATATCTATATCAAATCTCTCTCTATATACAAATATATATATTATATATCTATCTATCTCTCTATCCCCATCTCTCTATATATATATATATATATATATATATATATATATATATATATTGTGTTGGACTTTTTTCTTTGCTTTTTTCTGGGACCTGCTTTAAGTATCTTAGACAGCTCTGGTCAGACCAAAATACCCAACACAAGACTATCAGGAGGAGACAGTAGGTGTAAGGGCAATGAGCCAGTTAAGTCTGATTTACTTATCATCATTGCTCCAGCAGCTGAACACAACACACTGGAGCAACACCAACTGCTTTTATTGGCTTTGACATGGACTTCAGTCACTGTAAAGCCTATTACAGCCCTGAACTCTCTCTTTCCTTCACATGCAAGCCTAATTGCAAAACACTAAAGATAACATAAAAAGTGTATACAAATCTGATTATATCAACTTAAAAAAATGGGATCAAAACGTTGAAATACTTAACAAGAATGTCACAAACAACTGAGCTATGATCTGAATTTAAACTAATTTTACTTATACTTACATTTTACATTGTTTTTCTATACTGTTTTATTCATTCTAACATGATAAAATTATGATAAAAATCCTAATCCCTGTGGTTTAACTTTGGTTATAGAAAATGAACTGATCATTTTTAATTTACATTTCAAACACAGCAGATTGAACATCAACATGCATGTTTACAACTACAGGCTGGGACTAAAACCCAGCTGGTGAATGGAATGGAGGTTAATCTACTTCCATCGGCTAAGTGTTGTCTTCAAGCACATTTGTATGCAGTGAGGCGCTTATCCTAGATTTCCAAAGGTCTTTCACTTTTTGTCTTTCACCAAGAAAGAAAAAAGGCCTTTTTTTTTTACAAGAAATGAAAGTGTGTTAAAAATCTGCAAAACCTTTGATCTGAAGGCAAAGCAAGAAAACAGTTATTTATAGAACTCATCTATCAGATTGAAAACGAATCACACAATGTTAAGAAATGCTAGTGTTTGGTAACCACAGTCACATTTAACATATTTATCGCTGTGAAGTCTAAACAACTAGCTAAAAAAAATAATAATTCAATTCAATTCAATTCAATTTTATTTATATAGCGCCAAATCATGAAACATGTCATCTCAAGGCACTTTACAAAGTCAAGTTCAATCATATTATACAGATTGGGTCAGATTATACAGATTGGTCAAAAATGTCCTATATAAGGAAACCAGTTGATTGCATCAAAGTCCCGACAAGCAGCATTCACTCCTGGGGAACCGTAGAGCCACAGGAAGAGTCATCTGCATTGTACATGGCTTTGCTGCAATCCCTCATACTGAGCAAGCATGAAGCGACAGTGGGAAGAAAAACCACCCATTAACGGGAAAAAAAAACCTCCGGCAGAACCGGGCTCAGTATGAACGGTCATCTGCCTCGACCGATTGGGGTTACAGAAGACAGAACAGAGACACAACAAGAGAAACAAAAAAGCACAGAAGCACACATTGATCTAGTAATCTGTTCTACATTAGATGGTAGTAGCGGGTGAGCCGTCTTCTCTGGATGATGTCACAGTTAACAGAACGCCAGACCAGGTGTACCTACTATGAAGAGAAAAGAGAGAGAACAGAAAGTTAAAGCAGAAATGACAACACATAATGCATAATTGAAGAACAGTAGAACTCAATGTAGTGAGAAAATTAGATCCTGATATACTCCAGTAACCTAAGCCTATAGCAGTAAAACTATAAAGGTAGCTGAGAGTAACATGAGTCACTAGTTATAATTTTTGTCAAAAAGAAAAGTTTTAAGCCTAGTCTTAAAAGTAGACAGGGTGTCTGCCTCACGGACCAAAACTGGGAGTTGGTTCCACAGGAGAGGAGCCTGATAGCTAAAGGATCTGCCTCCCATTCTACTTTTAGAGACTCTAGGAACCACCAGCAGACCTGCGGTCTGAGAGCGAAGTGCTCTGTTAGGAACATACGGGGTAATCAGAGCTCTGATATATGATGGAGTTTGATTATGAAGGGCTTTATATGTTAGAAGAAGAATTTTAAATTCTATTCTTGATTTAACAGGAAGCCAATGAAGGGAAGCTAAAATTGGAGAAATATGATCCCTCTTGTTGATTTCCATCAGAACTCTTGCTGCAGCATTTTGGATCAGCTGAAGGCTTTGAACTGCATTTTCTGGAATTCCTGATAGTAAAGAATTACAATAGTCCAGCCTTGAAGTAACAAATGCATGGACCAGTTTTTCAGCATCACTCCTGGACAGAATGTTTCTAATTCTGGCGATATTCCGGAGGTGAAAAAAGGAAACTCTGGAAACCTGTTTAATATGGGATTTAAATGACATGTCTTGGTCAAAAATAACACCAAGATTTTTTACTTTATTACCAGAGGCCAGGTTAATGCCACCCAGATTAAGTGATTGGTTAAGAAGTTTATTTTTTGAGGACTCTGGCCCAAAGATTAAAACTTCGGTCTTGTCAGAATTTAGATGCAGGAAATTTAAAGTCATCCAGCTTTTGATGTCATCAAGACATGACTGCAGTCGAAGTAATTGATTGGATTCATCAGGATTTATGGATAAATATAGCTGAGTATCATCAGCATAACAGTGGAAATTAATCCCATGCTGTCTGATAATTTTGC